>NC_091289.1:8093927-8429427 GCF_032444005.1 Ranitomeya imitator | reverse complement strand
CCCCTGTGCAGTTGTCCTGATGTTTGGTTTGTGGATTTCGTGTTGTTTAATCTCATTTAGGGCGACAGTATTTCACATCTGGCGGGGTATAAACACGAGTGCGTGCGGCGAACGTGTACCGTCTGCTCCAGCAAGATACAACAGCTCCCACATGTTTATACACAGCCGCGTTTCATCTGCCTGGATTGTCTCGTTCCGCCACTTCTGCAAATCAAGGCGATCCGATGTTGCAGCGACGTCACGCGAGCCGGAGACGCGGCTGATTAAAGGAAAAATCAGAGACGGATTCAATTCATCAAATGTTGCACAACGTCCAGTCGTTCATGGAGAAATGTCTGTCGTGTTTGTCACTCACTATTCCAGACTCCTGAATGACAAATCATCACTGGTGACAAAAGAAAAAAATGTTCCATACGCCCCGGATTAGTGATCTGTGCCACAGAAATATAATCGGTCACAAAACCAAAACTGTGGGTGACAAAATTATAATAAAGTGAACAGAACATGTAACAGGTCACAAAACATCGTGTGACAACATTCTGTCCCAAAAAACAGAATAAAAAATAATCCAAAAATGTAATTGGTCACAATATAATGATCTGCTTCATAAAACAGTTGTGAGAAAATGCAATTCTGTATCCGAGAATAGTCAAAATGGAATTCTATGTAACAAAAGGATAGAAGTCTGACATTAGTGATCTGTGTCACAAAAGGATAGAAGTCTGACATTAGTGATCTGTGTAACAAAAGGATAGAAGTCTGACATTAGTGATCTGTGTAACAAAAGGATAGAAGTCTGACATTAGTGATCTGTGCCACAAAAGGATAGAAGTCTGACATTAGTGATCTGTGCCACAAAAGGATAGAAGTCTGACATTAGGGATCTGTGTAACAAAAGGATAGAAGTCTGACATTAGTGATCTGTGCCACAAAAGGATAGAAGTCTGACATTAGTGATCTGTGCCACAAAAGGATAGAAGTCTGACATTAGTGATCTGTGTAACAAAAGGATAGAAGTCTGACATTAGTGATCTGTGTAACCAAAGGATAGAAGTCTGACATTAGTGATCTGTGTAACAAAAGGATAGAAGTCTGACATTAGTGATCTGTGTAACCAAAGGATAGAAGTCTGACATTAGTGATCTGTGCCACAAAAGGATAGAAGTCTGACATTAGTGATCTGTGCCACAAAAGGATAGAAGTCTGACATTAGTGATCTGTGTAACAAAAGGATAGAAGTCTGACATTAGTGATCTGTGCCACAAAAGGATAGAAGTCTGACATTAGGGATCTGTGTAACAAAAGGATAGAAGTCTGACATTAGTGATCTGTGTCACAAAAGGATAGAAGTCTGACATTAGTGATCTGTGTAACCAAAGGATAGAAGTCTGACATTAGTGATCTGTGTCACAAAAGGATAGAAGTCTGACATTAGTGATCTGTGTCACAAAAGGATAGAAGTCTGACATTAGTGATCTCTGTAGCAAAAGGATAGAAGTCTGACATTAGTGATCTGTGTCACAAAAGGATAGAAGTCTGACATTAGTGATCTGTGTCACAAAAGGATAGAAGTCTGACATTAGTGATCTCTGTAGCAAAAGGATAGAAGTCTGACATTAATGATCTCTGTAGCAAAAGGATAGAAGTCTGACATTAGTGATCTGTACCACAAAAGGAGAGAAGTCTGACATTAGTGATCTGTGCCACAAAAGGATAGAAGTCTGACATTAGTGATCTGTGTCACAAAAGGATAGAAGTCTGACATTAGTGATCTGTGTAACAAAAGGATAGAAGTCTGACATTAGTGATCTGTGCCACAAAAGGATAGAAGTCTGACATTAGTGATCTGTACCACAAAAGGATAGAAGTCTGACATTAGTGATCTCTGTAGCAAAAGGATAGAAGTCTGACATTAGTGATCTGTGTCACAAAAGGATAGAAGTCTGACATTAGTGATCTGTGTAACCAAAGGATAGAAGTCTGACATTAGTGATCTGTGTAACCAAAGGATAGAAGTCTGACATTAGTGATCTGTGTAACCAAAGGATAGAAGTCTGACATTAGTGATCTGTGTCACAAAAGGATAGAAGTCTGACATTAGTGATCTGTGTAACAAAAGGATCTGTGCCACAAATGGAAAGAAGTCTGTGTTGGGAATGCTTTCTGGGACCCTTCGTATTTTTGGGTTGGTGTGAATTAAAGTGAATGGACATTTTTGGGACAGGACTGGAAGCAGAGACATAACATCAGACACAGACTGATCACCGCTTGGCCCCTCGCCAGTCTGGAGCGGTGCCCTGCGCTGGTTCCGGTCCGTCTCTCTCCAGCACATGCACATTATGCACTCGGACGGTGGTCGTGGTTATTGTTCCTTCCGCCCATCGCCCCGCACATTGCACATCTCAGAAGTTTCTGCACTCAGACTGTGACACTGCTGCCGCCAACGGTTGGGTTCTGGTTGGCAGCGATGTCGCCTAATTATAGTAACATTCCTCCAAGCCTCGGAATTTGGGAGTTTAGCTGAATGTCCAAAAAAAATGTTTTTCCTGCACAGACGGCGCAGAAACTATTTCTCCAAATTGAAGCCATACACAACACTTGTAAAGACCCGCAGGGGCGCCATCCGGGCCCGGCTCATACCATGCTCTTATATGGGGCAGTGTCCATGAGGGTCACACATGAGCGGCGGCCAACAGCGGGTGCAGACGGGAACGGCACAAACTCCAAGAATTATATATTTGAACCTGGAAAGATTCTTGAAGTTTTGTAATTTTTCCTAATTTTCCTTAATAATTCCTCAAAGATGTGCAGCCGGGGGTCAGAGATGATAATGTGATATAGGGGGCGAAATCCTCAAATATTTACTATACATTTCATCAACGAGAAGTCAGAACAGCGGTGACTCAGATCATAACCAAAACGTGACCGACAAGGAGAGCAAGAAATCTGTACAATGAAATGTATGAGTGCAGCTCTGGGGTATAATACAGGATGTAACTCAGGATCAGTAATGTAATGCATGTACACAGTGACTGCACCAGCAGAATAGTGAGTGCAGCTCTGGGGTATAATACAGGAGGTGACTCAGGATCAGTAATGTAATGTATGTACACAGTGACTGCACCAGCAGAATAGTGAGTGCAGCTCTGGGGTATAATACAGGAGGTGACTCAGGATCAGTAATGTAATGTATGTACACAGTGACTGCACCAGCAGAATAGTGAGTGCAGCTCTGGAGTATAATACAGGATGTAACTCAGGATCAGTAATGTAATGTATGTACACAGTGACTGCACCAGCAGAATAGTGAGTGCAGCTCTGGGGTATAATACAGGATGTAACTCAGGATCAGTAATGTAATGTATGTACACAGTGACTACACCAGCAGAATAGTGAGTGCAGCTCTGGGGTATAATACAGGAGGTGACTCAGGATCAGTAATGTAATGTATGTACACAGTGACTGCACCAGCAGAATAGTGAGTGCAGCTCTGGGGTATAATACAGGAGGTGACTCAGGATCAGTAATGTAATGTATGTACACAGTGACTGCACCAGCAGAATAGTGAGTGCAGCTCTGGGGTATAATACAGGATGTAACTCAGGATCAGTAATGTATGTACACAGTGACTACACCAGCAGAATAGTGAGTGCAGCTCTGGGGTATAATACAGGAGGTGACTCAGGATCAGTAATGTAATGTATGTACACAGTGACTGCACCAGCAGAATAGTGAGTGCAGCTCTGGGGTATAATACAGGATGTAACTCAGGATCAGTAATGTAATGTATGTACACAGTGACTGCACCAGCAGAATAGTGAGTGCAGCTCTGGGGTATAATACAGGAGGTGACTCAGGATCAGTAATGTAATGTATGTACACAGTGACTGCACCAGCAGAATAGTGAGTGCAGCTCTGGAGTATAATACAGGATGTAACTCAGGATCAGTAATGTAATGTATGTACACAGTGACTGCACCAGCAGAATAGTGAGTGCAGCTCTGGGGTATAATACAGGATGTAACTCAGGATCAGTAATGTAATGTAATGTATGTACACAGTGACTGCACCAGCAGAATAGTGAGTGCAGCTCTGGGGTATAATACAGGATGTAACTCAGGATCAGTAATGTAATGTATGTACACAGTGACTACACCAGCAGAATAGTGAGTGCAGCTCTGGAGTATAATACAGGAGGTAACTCAGGATCAGTAATGTAATGTATGTACACAGTGACTGCACCAGCAGAATAGTGAGTGCAGCTCTGGGGTACAATACAGGATGTAACTCAGGATCAGTAATGTAATGTATGTACACAGTGACTGCACCAGCAGAATAGTGAGTGCAGCTCTGGAGTACAATACAGGATGTAACTCAGGATCAGTAATGTAATGTATGTACACAGTGACTCCACCAGCAGAATAGTGAGTGCAGCTCTGGGGTATAATACAGGATGTAACTCAGGATCAGTAATGTAATGTATGTACACAGTGACTGCACCAGCAGAATAGTGAGTGCAGCTCTGGAGTATAATACATGATGTAACTCAGGATCAGTAATGTAATGTATGTACACAGTGACTGCACCAGCAGAATAGTGAGTGCAGCTCTGGGGTATAATACATGATGTAACTCAGGATCAGTAATGTAATGTATGTACACAGTGACTGCACCAGCAGAATAGTGAGTGCAGCTCTGGGGTATAATACAGGATGTAACTCAGGATCAGTAATGTAATGTATATACACAGTGACTGCACCAGCAGAATAGTGAGTGCAGCTCTGGGGTATAATACAGGAGGTAACTCAGGATCAGTAATGTAGTGTATGTACACAGTGACTGCACCAGCAGAACAGTGATTGCAGCTCTGGAGTATAATACAGGATGTAACTCAGGATCAGTAATGTAATGTATGTACACAGTGACTACACCAGCAGAATAGTGAGTGCAGCTCTGGGGTATAATACAGGAGGTGACTCAGGATCAGTAATGTAATGTATGTACACAGTGACTGCACCAGCAGAATAGTGAGTGCAGCTCTGGGGTATAATACAGGAGGTGACTCAGGATCAGTAATGTAATGTATGTACACAGTGACTGCACCAGCAGAATAGTGAGTGCAGCTCTGGAGTATAATACAGGATGTAACTCAGGATCAGTAATGTAATGTATGTACACAGTGACTGCACCAGCAGAATAGTGAGTGCAGCTCTGGGGTATAATACAGGATGTAACTCAGGATCAGTAATGTAATGTATGTACACAGTGACTGCACCAGCAGAATAGTGAGTGCAGCTCTGGGGTATAATACAGGATGTAACTCAGGATCAGTAATGTAATGTATGTACACAGTGACTGCACCAGCAGAATAGTGAGTGCAGCTCTGGGGTATAATACAGGATGTAACTCAGGATCAGTAATGTAATGTATGTACACAGTGACTGCACCAGCAGAATAGTGAGTGCAGCTCTGGGGTATAATACAGGATGTAACTCAGGATCAGTAATGTAATGTACGTACACAGTGACTGCACCAGCAGAATAGTGAGTGCAGCTCTGGGGTATAATACAGGATGTAACTCAGGATCAGTAATGTAATGTATGTACACAGTGACTGCACCAGCAGAATAGTGAGTGCAGCTCTGGGGTATAATACAGGATGTAACTCAGGATCAGTAATGTAATGTACGTACACAGTGACTGCACCAGCAGAATAGTGAGTGCAGCTCTGGGGTATAATACAGGATGTAACTCAGGATCAGTAATGTAATGTACGTACACAGTGACTGCACCAGCAGAATAGTGAGTGCAGCTCTGGAGTATAATACAGGATGTAACTCAGGATCAGTAATGTAATGTACGTACACAGTGACTGCACCAGCAGAATAGTGAGTGCAGCTCTGGGGTATAATACAGGATGTAACTCAGGATCAGTAACGTAATGTAATGTATGTACACAGTGACTGCACCAGCAGAATAGTGAGTGCAGCTCTGGGGTATAATACAGGATGTAAATCAGGATCAGTAATGTAATGTATGTACACAGTGACTGCACCAGCAGAATAGTGAGTGCAGCTCTGGGGTATAATACAGGATGTAACTCAGGATCAGTAATGTAATGTATGTACACAGTGACTGCACCAGCAGAATAGTGAGTGCAGCTCTGGAGTACAATACAGGATGTAACTCAGGATCAGTAATGTAATGTATGTACACAGTGACTCCACCAGCAGAATAGTGAGTGCAGCTCTGGAGTATAATACATGATGTAACTCAGGATCAGTAATGTAATGTATGTACACAGTGACTGCACCAGCAGAATAGTGAGTGCAGCTCTGGGGTATAATACAGGATGTAACTCAGGATCAGTAATGTAATGTATGTACACAGTGACTGCACCAGCAGAATAGTGAGTGCAGCTCTGGGGTATAATACAGGATGTAACTCAGGATCAGTAATGTAATGTATATACACAGTGACTGCACCAGCAGAATAGTGAGTGCAGCTCTGGAGTATAATACAGGATGTAGCTCAGGATCAGTAATGTAATGTATGTACACAGTGACTGCACCAGCAGAATAGTGAGTGCAGCTCTGGGGTATAATACAGGAGGTAACTCAGGATCAGTAATGTAGTGTATGTACACAGTGACTGCACCAGCAGAACAGTGATTGCAGCTCTGGAGTATAATACAGGATGTAACTCAGGATCAGTAATGTAATGTATGTACACAGTGACTGCACCAGCAGAATAGTGAGTGCAGCTCTGGAGTATAATACAGGAGGTAACCCAGGATCAGTAATGTAATGTATGTACACAGTGACTGCACCAGCAGAATAGTGAGTGCAGCTCTGGAGTACAATACAGGATGTAACTCAGGATCAGTAATGTAATGTATGTACACAGTGCCTGCACCAGCAGTATAGTGAGTGCAGCTCTGGGGTATAATACAGGATGTAACTCAGGATCAGTAATGTAGTGTATGTACACAGTGACCGCACCAGCAGAATAGTGAGTGCAGCTCTGGAGTATAATACAGGAGGTAACTCAGGATCAGTAATGTAATGTATGTACACAGTGACTGCACCAGCAGAATAGTGAGTGCAGCTCTGGAGTATAATACAGGATGTAACTCAGGATCAGTAATGTAATGTATGTACACAGTGACTGCACCAGCAGAATAGTGAGTGCAGCCCTGGGGTATAATACAGGAGGTAACCCAGGATCAGTAATGTAATGTATGTACACAGTGACTGCACCAGCAGAACAGTGATTGCAGCTCTGGAGTATGATGCGTTTCCTTCTTCTGTAGATTAGGTGAGGCGCAGACTTATTGCCGTCAGCTTTTCCACAGTTTTAGGCCTTAGACAGTAAACATGTTACAATGATTCAAGAACTGCACAGACACAATCCTGTCCCATCCTCCGCCCTCGGCTGCTGTGTTTTATCTGAGTATATTTCAATCTTCCGTCGTCATTAACGTGTGAACTCTCAAACCTGAACGTTTTCCAGACCAAATGTATGTGAATTTCCATGTGTTATTTATTAACTCATTTACATGGACTTGAAATGCGAGACAATTAAATGTACAGCTGAGAACATTACTCATGTCTGTCCTTGTAGATAATCTGCACCAAACTATATCCTGCAGCTCACCCAGAGGTGGGACTACAAATGCAAGCATAACTTCCAAACTTCTGCCCCTGATTATCCTACCACTGATTTTTGCACTAGAGGAACTACAAGTCCCAGCATCACATTACACCCATCTGTCTTCCTGGGAATTAAAGATTTGTAGAAGTGCAAGTAAAGCAGAGAATTAAAGGCTTAACAATAAAAATGATGGCATTGCAACAGGGCAGAATGATGTCTGCGCTCACTTGTGTCTGTCTGCCCCCTAGAGGCCCAGACGTGAACTGCACACAGACACCATCTGATCTCTTGGCCTCAGACCTTTACAGGGGGAAGGATTTAAAGGGACTCTGTCACCTGAATTTGGCGGGACTGGTTTTGGGTCATATGGGCGGGGTTTTCGGGTGTTTGATTCACCCTTTCCTTAGCCGCTGGCTGCATGCTGGCTGCAAATATTGGATTGAAGTTCATTCTATGTTCTCCGTAGTACATGCCTGTGCAAAGCAATCTTGCCTTGTGCAGGCATGTACTACGGAGGACAGAGAATGAACTTCAATCCAATATTGCAGCCAGCATGCAAGGAAAGGGTGAATCAAACACCCGAAAACTCCGCCCATATGACCCAAAACCAGTCCCCCCAAATTCAGGTGACAGGTTCCCTTTAAAGGGCAATTTCCCAGTGAACAGGGAATGAATGAGATGGAGTTAAACCAAGAAGTTAAGTGTAACTTTCTATAAAGTCCTTATAGTCTTCTACAAGCTCAGATTCTGTCTTCTGGAGGATCTACCAGAAAATTAATATTCTACTGATAGGGAATTTAGATTGTGAGCCCCATCGGGGACAGCGATGATAATGTGTGCAAACTGTATATTCTAAGTGAGCTGAACACATCAGAAGAACAAATCCCTTTTCTAGTCTGCAGACTTTGCTACAATGTATCAGTGCAGGTAAAACGTATCAATCTGTTTTGCTCACACAGGATTGTCTAGGCTGGATACATTAGTCGCAAATAGATATGAGAACAGGTGAGGTTTTCATTCTTTGAATTTATTGTACTATTTGACTTTTTTTTTTTTACATTTTCCTGACAGCAATCAGAGTTATAGAAAACGACGTGGAATGTAGACGCGGTGTGATAGAAAGTTGCAGAAGTTTTCAGGATACAATGAAGCTTTGGTCCTTTCCTCTCCTGCAGTCAGGGCTGGATGATGGTGTTTAGGGGCTTCACGGCACATTAGTCCTGGTGGGCTGGGGACGGTGTGGGGTCCAGTGGTGATGACACCTGAACTCCCAGCCCCTCTTGTGACAGCATGGATGGTAATAACGTTTGCAGAGCGAGTGTCGGCAGCGCTGTCAGCGTGTAATTATTCAGCGACGCTTCGTGTGATTGATACATAAAAGCTTATTTTTAGCCGCGCGTTCCACGTTCTCTTCCTCCTCCTTTTATCACACATCTGAAGCCGAATGTCAACACGTTTTCTGCATTTCTCATTGCTTTTCTTCTAGTAGAGAGATAATCTCTATAAGATCTCAATAAGATTTGTACAGAACAGACAAGCGTCTGCTGGTGTGAGGAGCCCCCTAGTCCAGCAGGGCTCGTGTTCCTACTCTGGGGGGTACAAAATATGGATATAAGCACTACATTTCCCTTTCATCCCCTGTCACTCCAGGGATGCTGCTCCTGTGGTCTACGCCAATGACATAAGTGATAATGTCCTGCCCATCAATCACCAGACTGCTGCAGCCAATCACCAGACTGCTGCAGCCAGTCATTGGGACTGTGGTCATGTGACATTTCTATGCATGTCACATGACCACTCAGGCCAATGATTGACTGCAGCAGTTGGGTGACTGATTGTCATCATCACTTCTGGTATCCGAGGCTTTAATGTAAACGCTGAAATAGATTGTCAAAGCGAACGTTTGTGATCTCACAATTGTACAACAAAATAAAGTGATACAATGTAGCGCAATCAGCCTCCCCCTAAAGTGTAACTCCAGCAAAGGTTCCCCTAGAACTAGAAGGAAATGAACTGTCCACTAATTGCTGCTGATTGGTTGTGGTGAGGGGTGAGACTTATCCGGGTACTGTGAGATAGCGCTCACTAGCATATTGGGGAATACTCGCTTGTCAGCAGGATAAACATAGACAGGCACGGTTTTTCACGTAACTTGTCCATGTGGTTTATTATCCACTCAGCATAAACCACGGAAGGCCATGTTCCACATCACAGACCTCACATAATACTTGGCACTTCACAGTAAACCTGCAGGACCTTACTTTGTCCAGTTGTCCTGGGTGACTGCATGCCACAGTTCAGTAACTGCCCTTCATTAAGGCACATAGTCCTTTCCCCAGACCCAGGGTTACCTTGTAGGAGCTCCTGCTCCACAGGCTGACTCCTCGTCAGTCCATGGTCCTCACCACAGGTGACCTGTCCGGTTGATCTTCAGGATGTCTGTCGCCGGCTGGGACCGTCCAACACCCCAGGCCACCAGTACCAGAGTCCCACCACGTGCTCTCCAGGGAATCAACACTCCCAACACTTAGGCTTCCAGGACCTTCCAGCACAGAACCACTCAGAGAGCATACAGGACTGCTCTGTAGTGTCCTGCCTGGACACATAGAAGTCTGTCCATCCTGACAGACTCACCGACACTCACTCCATGTGCTAACACACCTCCATTAGGTAGCCTCCAACCACACCCACAGGTGAGGTATCATCACATGCACTGGTCACATGATCATGACATCACTGCAGGTCCTCAAACTCCTGCAGGGAAAAAGATACAGTGAGCACCCCCACTCAGAGTGAGGTATGTGGGTGGCCAGACCCTCCCATCTCTCATAGCTACCCGCAACCTGGACCCAGGTGCACTAAATGGCATCTTCAGTGCTCACGTGCTCTAAAGACAAGATACTCCGGGTTGCATCGCAGGGAGCATCCATCCCTGTGACACATACCTCCCATTAACCACAAGACACTGTCTCACTATCACATCCATGCACACAACTGCCACGCACTCTCACGGCCTCAATACGCCTCCGTGCGCATACTGGGGAGACCCTGCAACGCCCCCTACCTGTTACAGGGGTCACTGCATCACAGTACGTGTAACTTCGGGCCCTTTATTATCATCGAGATGGTGGCCCGATTCTAACGCATCGGGTATTCTAGAATATGTATTTATGTATGTATACAGCAGCCACATCGTATATAGCACAGGCCACGTAGTATATGGGAGCCATGTAGTATATAGCAGACAAATACGACATGGCCTGTGCTATATACTATGTGGCTGCTATATACAAACATATTGTAGAATACCCGATGCGTTAATACAGGCCACGCAATATATAACAGTGGCCACACAGTATATAACACAGCCCAAACAGTATATAACACAGCCCACGCAGTATATAGCAACCACGCAGTATATAACACAGGCGACATAGTATATAACACAGGCCACGCAGTATATAACACTGGCCACGTAATATATAGCACAGTATATATATGGCACAGTATATAACACTGGCCAGGTAGTATATAGCAGCCACGTGGTATATTACACAGCCCACGCAGTATATAACACTGGCCACGTAATATATAGCGCAGCCCATGCAGTACATAACACAGCCCACATAGTATATAACACTGGCCAGGTAGTATATAGCAGCCATGCGGTATCTAACACAGCCCACATAGTATACAGCAGTGTGGGCACCATATCCCTGTTAAAAAAAAATAATTAAAATAAAAAGTAGTTATATACTCACTCCCTAGGATCCACCAAAGCTCCGGCGATACGCGCACAGCTGCCGCCAACTTCCGTTCCCAGGATGCATTGCAAAATTACCCAGATGACTTAGCGGTCTCACAAGACCACTAAGTCTTCTGGGTAATTTCACAATGCATCTCTGGGAACAGAAGTTGGCGGAGGCCACGCGCGGCTCGGCGGACTACGGAGGGTGAGAATAGCAGGTTTTTTGATTATTTTTAACATTACATCTTTTTACTCTTGATGCCGCATAGGCAGCGTCAATAGTAAAAAGTTGGGGACACAGGGTTAATAGCAGCGGTTACGGAGTGTGTTACCCGCGGCATAACGCGGTGCGTTACCGCTGGCATTAACCCTGTGTGAGCGGTGACTGGAGGGGAGTATGTGGGCGCCGGGCACTGACTGCATGGGAGTAAGGAGGGACTAATCGGACTGTGCCCTGTGCCCGTCGCTGATTGGTCGTGGCAGCCATGACAGGCAGCTGGCGAGACCAATCAGCGACGCGAGATTTCCGTTACAGAAGTTGCAGACAGAAAGATGGAAGTACACCTTAAACAATTATATATATAGATTCTGAAAAAGTAAGCGGATAACGGTAACACCATAGAAAGGTATAAGGTCAACAGCAAATATAGAAGGGTATAAGGTCAACATAAAGAAAGAAGAGTATAAGGTCAACAGCAAATATAGAAGAGTAATAGGTCAAGAGCAAATATAGAAGGGTATAAGGTCAACATAAATAAAGAAGAGTATAAGGTCAATAGCAAATATGGAAGGGTAAAAGGTCAACAGCAAATATAGAAGGGTATAAGGTCAAGAGCAAATGTAGAAGGGTCCAAGGTCAACAGCAAGTATAGAAGGGTATAAGGTCAAGAGCAAATGTAGAAGGGTAAAAGGTCAACAGCAAGTATAGAAGGGTATAAGGTCAAGAACAAATGTAGAAGGGTAAAAGGTCAACAGCAAGTATAGAAGGGTATAAGGTCAAGAGCAAATGTAGAAGGGTAAAAGGTCAACAGCAAGTATAGAAGGGTATAAGGTCAACAGCAAATATAGAAGAGTATAAGGTCAACAGGAAATATAGAAGGGTATAAGGTCAACAGCAAATATAGAAGAGTATAAGGTCAACAGCAAATATAGAAGGGTATAAGGTCAACAGCAAATATAGAAGGGTATAAGGGTCAACAGCAAATATAGAAGAGTAATAGGTCAAGAGCAAATATAGAAGGGTATAAGGTCAACATAAATAAAGAAGAGTATAAGGTCAATAGCAAATATGGAAGGGTAAAAGGTCAACAGCAAATATAGAAGGGTATAAGGTCAAGAGCAAATGTAGAAGGGTCAAACGTCAACAGCAAGTATAGAAGGGTATAAGGTCAAGAGCAAATGTAGAAGGGTAAAAGGTCAACAGCAAGTATAGAAGGGTATAAGGTCAAGAGCAAATGTAGAAGGGTAAAAGGTCAACAGCAAGTATAGAAGGGTATAAGGTCAAGAGCAAATGTAGAAGGGTAAAAGGTCAACAGCAAGTATAGAAGGGTATAAGGTCAAGAGCAAATGTAGAAGGGTAAAAGGTCAACAGCAAGTATAGAAGGGTATAAGGTCAACAGGAAATATAGAAGGGTATAAGGTCAACAGGAAATATAGAAGGGTATAAGGTCAAAAGGAAATATAGAAGGGTATAAGGTCAACAGGAAATATAGAAGGGTATAAGGTCAACAGCAAATATAGAAGGGTATAAGGTCAACAGCAAATATAGAAGAGTATAAGGTCAAAAGGAAATATAGAAGGGTATAAGGTCAACAGCAAATATAGAAGAGTATAAGGTCAACAGGAAATATAGAAGGGTATAAGGTCAACAGCAAATATAGAAGGGTATAAGGTCAACAGCAAATATAGAAGAGTATAAGGTCAACAGGAAATATAGAAGGGTATAAGGTCAACAGCAAATATAGAAGAGTATAAGGTCAACAGGAAATATAGAAGGGTATAAGGTCAACAGCAAATATAGAAGGGTATAAGGTCAACAGCAAATATAGAAGAGTATAAGGTCAACAGGAAATATAGAAGGGTATAAGGTCAACAGCAAATATAGAAGAGTATAAGGTCAACAGGAAATATAGAAGGGTATAAGGTCAACAGCAAATATAGAAGAGTATAAGGTCAACAGCAAATATAGAAGGGTATAAGGCAAACAGCAAATATAGAAGGGTATAAGGTCAAGAGCAAATGTAGAAGGGTAAAAGGTCAATAGCAAATATAGAAGGGTATAAGGTCAACAGCAAATATAGAAGGGTATAAGGTCAACACTACTGTAACTTACATCTGCACTTATGAAACCAATGTCTAAGACAGTTCCCTAAATGGCAAACACGGTACCGCATAGGGAATGTGCCTCTGCCTGCGGAGCCCCTATGGGATAGCTAGTAGGATACACTGTGCAGTGCCAATTCCCCCTCCCCCTACTGCCCCAGGTGATGCATGAATTGGGACGCCCAGCTGACCAACGGGAAGAAAGAGGAAGGGGCGTCCGGCCACACCCACAAGGGTTAAATTCAGGTGCTCGGGGTCAGTACCTTCCTCTTTCTCCCCGGCTGACCTCCTGGAAGCCACGCACCAACAACGGTGAATAATCTAATATATCAACCTTGAATTATCTAATAATCTAAAATCAACGCGGGAACTCCCTGAGATTTTGCGTCAAAAAATAAAAAAAAGAGGTAGAATTAGGCAGGATGGTGTACCCATATAAATTGTTGCCATTCAGGAATTTCAGAATCTCACCTTTAGGCATCGTCCCTTAAAAAGAACGGTGAAAATATCGGCGGATACACCACCTCTCATACCCTAAAGGCGATTCAGTAAACGATGCGATACTCCCAGAAGAAGCGTCCGTAACCTTCGCTTCACTTGACAGGACAGTCGAACTCATATGGACAACTGGGCCCGCTGCCCGGCTGGCAAAATCCGACATAGTCGGTGTTCCACCTTTTACCCATTCACCCCAAGCGCTTCCACCTGTTAGGTTGCGAGGTGGACCAGCTCTTTTACTTTGACATGTGCCTGCCGATGGGCTGCTCCATCTCCTGTCTCTATTTTGAGGTTTTCAGTAGTTTCCTGGACTGGGTAGTACGTTACAAAACTGGCATCAATTAGACGGTTCATAACCTCAACGATTTTTTGTTCATTGGACCAAAAGAATCTAAACTTTGCTGCTTCCTCCTCCAAAAATTAAAATTTTTAACTAGTCATTTCGGCGTGCCACGCTCAACAGAAAAAACGGTCGGCCCGTGTAATGTGCTGCCTTTCCTTGGCATCGAAATAGATACTAACGCAATGGTTTTTAGATTACCAGCGGATAAATTACAAAAAATTCTGCAAATGGTAGAAGATTTCTACGGAGTTAAAAAAAAGTCACCCTCCATGAGATGCAGTCTCTGCCTGGTTTGCTCAATTTGGCTTGCCGCGTAATGCCGGCGGGCAGAGCCTTTTCACGCCGATTATCCCTGGCAATGAAGGACATCTCCTAGCCAGGCCATAGAATTAAGCTCACTCGCACCCTGAAGGAAGATTTGCTAGTCTGGAGAACATTCCTAAATTCCTACAACAGTCATACTTGCGTCATGTCATGAGAAGCGCTAAGGAAAGGTCTAGGACTAGCGGCGGGAGGAAATGTCAGAGGCGGGATTGTGGCAATCTACAAGAACCAATGGTGAAAAGGGAGCTGGCCAGCGTTATGGACCACTGCCGGCTGGGGCCGGGACCCAGCCCTGCTAGACGTTTTTGCAATGGTAGCAGCAGTCGAGCTCTGGGGCGCACAACTAGAGAACAGAAACATCAGATTTTTAACTAAACACCCGGAAACCGCAAAAAAAGCTTAAACAGCATGTCTTCTGCATCCCAGCACTGCGCCGCCTAGCATTACTATGCTTAAAACACAACATCTGGTGTCGTCAGATTAACGTCAACTGTTGATGATAACCTCGCTAACTCTCCGTTATTTTCCGATTGGCAAGCCTTCAAAGTCCTCCTCCCCAGCGCGCCACCATCGGGCGTCCAGTTTCTAGCATCCCTTTTGGACACGGTGGCCAATCAATGATGCCACTAATTCGTGCTCCGGTTACGCCGGCTACCTGGCAGGTTTACGGTAAGGCGTGGGACGAGTGGTGCTCATTAATTCAGGGGAGACCGGTCGATAGGCGCGATCGGGCGAGATGCGAGGTTTCGGTAGAACTCTTGAATCAGCTCAGGCAAAGAGGCGCGTCAGGAACATCGGCACAGCGTCATCTATCCGGAATAGCCTTTTTCTTCCAGCTAATGGGGTGGGCGGATGTGACAAAATATTTTTTGATCAAACGAGCCGTTAAAGGCTGGAAAAGGCTTCAGCCTAGTCGGGAATGTCGTTGCCCCATTTCATTGAGGCTACTGCACGATATCATCGCTATTTCTCCATCGGTGTGCATGTCCAAATATGAGTCAATCCTAGTATTAGCTGTTTTTGCTATCACCTTTTTCATAGCACTTCGCATTAGCGAACTGGTGCCTCGGTCAAAAACAGCATCGGTAGGCGGCCTAATCACCGAAGACCTCGTCGTATGCAGCGACGCTCTGCACATTAGGGTGCACAAATCCAAATGCGACCCCACCGGTAGAGGGACGTGGGTCCTCGTTAATTCGTCGGATGGTCCCGTGTGCCGACTTAACATAGTAAGGCGATACACAGTAATAAGACACGCAAGTACCGTATTTTTCTGACCATAAGACTCACTTTTTTTCCTCCAAATTTGGGAGGAAAGTGTGGGTGCGTCTTATGGTACGGATGTAGCATGTGGGGAGGGGGGCAGCAGTGAGTGGGATCGCACTGTTATCCCACTTCAGGATGTTCCCACTGCCCAGAATCAGTGCTGGGGAACCCATGTGGTCCCGATGATTAAGTGCAGTGAATATTCATTAGCTACTCCCCGCCCACCTATCAGCTAGGGAGAGGCAAATGAATACTGCACTTAAGCAGGGACACACATGGCTTCCCCAGCGCTGGGGAGATTCGTGTGTCCGGGGGGGGGGGAGGAAGAGGCAGCAGCAGGGTCCGGGGGAGAGGAGATCGCTGTACCTTCCTGGGCTGGAGCTGAGTGCTGTGCAGTGTGCACAAGGAGGACCTGTGATGATGTCAGAAGTGGGCGGGCTGGAGCATCACATGGTAGCACAGAGCCCTCCCTCTTCTTGACATCATCACAGGTCCTTCAGACTCCAACACTAGAATCTGCTGGCTTCCATTACCTGTGCTGTGGAAAGGCAACAAGAGGGAGGGCTCTGTGTGCAGTCATGGGATGCTTTTACCTCACCACAGTGTGGCTGGCTGCCACAATTAAGAGGTTAGTCTTTCCAAAACACAATAAAGCACTCTGCCACTTCTTTAGTGAACTATAACTCCCAGCATGTCATAGGATCTGCAGGACATGCTGGGAGTTATAGCTCTCCCATTGGATTTTAAAGCAGCACTCCAGTGTTATTTTGCAGTGCTGGAGTGGTTCTTTAAATATAAGCCCTGTGCCCCCATTCTTATACTCACCCTCCAGCGTCTTCATATAGTACTGTACAGACACCGCACTGGTCCCACAGCTTCCAACATAATAACATACTATTATATGTGGTGTTATTATATATAATAGTATGTTAATAAATATTTTACCACTTTTTTTGCTTCAAATATTTTTTCCCCTATTTTCCACCTCTAAAACCTGGGTGCGCCTTATAGTCTGGTGCGTCTTATAGTCCGAAAAATACGGTAGATTCTATCACATACTTACTAAATAACACTTTCACGCAATTTTTAAACAGTGCCTAGAAGCAGCCGGCGTCGATCTGAAGGAGAACAGGACTCATTCTTTCCGAACAGGGGCCGCCACCGAAGCAGCTAAGGCCGGCGTTCCGGAGGCCGAAGTGCAGAGAATGGGTCGCTGGAAATCCGCATGCTTCGCCAGATACATAAGACCTCATTTGCTCAAGTAGCACATTTTGTCTCTTTCAGGCGTCCGCCAGCCCGCAGTTTGGGCGGTCGGACACTTGTACATCTATTGGGCTAAGAAAAGGGCCGAACATCGGCCGGGAGGTGTAAATTTAGGTTCCCGGACCTGGAGGTCAACTGGAGAGGCATCACAGGGCTACAATGGCAAAAGATCTTCCCGGAAATAGTCAACATTGTTAAGAGGGCCAAGGGCCGGTGATATTAGTCTTACACGCCGGTGGCAATGATCTGGGTAAACGGAGAGGTGTCGAGCTCAGTACAACGATGAAAGCTGATATTGAGCGTGTTTTCTATCTTTTACCGGATATGATATTGTGTGGCCGGAGATGGTGCCACGAGCTGTCCGGCACGGAGCTAAGAACTCGAAAGCCATAGAGAAATCAAGGAAAAAGGTCAACCTGAGAGTGGCGAGATTCGTAAAAGAAAAATATGGCATCGTAGTTCGCCACTACCAACCAGAAGGCGACAATTCAGCGTTATTAAGGTCCGACGGTATTGATCTCACGGACATTGGGCTCGACATATTTCTGTCAGGTTTGCAGGATGGAGCTGAACAGGCCGTAATGCTGATGGGTGGAGGTCGGAGTCCAGAGTAGGTCATACACATGATCCTCCGTGGCGGAAGTGTAGAGTGGGGCAAAGGTTCGTAGCCGCTCACTGGCTGCCCGCCTGTAGGTCGCAGACTGGGCCTTCGGCTGTGAGCGCGTTGCGAAATGTAGTTGCCCATCTGCTTATCAAATTAATAAATTGTGACTGACCTGTTCAACCCATCCAGGCCTGTTTGCGCCGTCTTTACAGAATTGGTGGGAGGGGGGAAGGCACTGTTTACGAAACACGGGCATCCGCAGTTTTATCAAGCTTCACAGTGATTATTTTAACCAACAAAATTTTGCGAAACAAAAATGGAAACCAAAGTTATTCTGCTGAGATATAAATTCTTAAATGATAATAAAAGCGAGCTATAAAATATTAACCATAACAGCCATAGATCTTTGTGTCTGTCGCCTCCTGGGATCAGTATCGGGAATTACACTGTGATATTGTGCAGAGGATGATGAGGGACGGGAAGCGCTGGATCAGTGATACCATGTTACAATATTGGCACCTGGAGTGATACCGTCCGAAGCCGATCACTCCTATCAGATCATTCCTATCAGATCACACCTGTCAGATCACTCCTATCAGATCACACCTGTCAGATCACTCCTATCAGATCACTCCTACCAGATCACACCTGTCAGATCACACCTGTCAGATCACTCCTATCAGATCACTCCTATCAGATCACACCTGTCAGATCACTCCTATCAGATCACACCTGTCAGATCACACCTGTCAGATCACTCCTATCAGATCAACCTGTCAGATCACACCTGTCAGATCACACCTGTCAGATCACTCCTATCAGATCACACCTGTCAGATCACACCTGTGAGATCACTCCTATCAGATCACACCTGTGAGATCACTCCTATCAGATCACACCAGTCAGATCACACCTATCAGATCACTCCTATCAGATCACACCTGTCAGATCACTCCAACCAGATCACACCTATCAGATCACACCTGTCAGATCACTCCTACCAGATCACTTCTATCAGATCACACCTATCAGATCACTCCTACCAGATCACACCTATCAGATCACACCTATCAGATCACACCTGTCAGATTACTTCTATCAGATCACTCCAATCAGATCACACCTGTCAGATCACTCCTATCAGGGTTCTTGCTTTTCAGTTATTTCAAAACTACAACTTCCATCATTGTAGAGCCATTTATCTCAGGCGGGATCTGGCGGATCAGCCACATTTCTTACACGGGCCGCCGAGGCCAATCTGTCCACAGCTGCCCCCGCTTACAGCTCATATACACTGATGTACCCTGGGTTGTACGTTCTGGTCGGGAGACCCACAGTCAGTCCGGGCATTGCCGGAGCAGTGGCCCTAGGAAGCTGCCTAGTCTGCCTGCCCCTAACACCGCCCCTGCCGGTTATGAACTGGGAAATTGAACCATCATTATCCGGCCTGGTAAAAAAGGTTTAGGATGGACCCAACATTTTCTTTTCTTTTTTATTCTGGCGCTTTTAACAAAAATGCTAAATCGATGATCTGGAGAGGGACTGATTGCGGGAAATGTCCAGGATGGTAAGAGCAGCGAATCGTGCAGAGGGGCAGTGAGGGGTTAAACGCGTCTTCTTCATGCGCCTCTTCTGATCTCTGGCCTTATGGCGGTAGCTCAGCCTCTGCTAATGGACACCATTCATGAGCTCCCGCTATAAGAGATCCCTCCTGGTACCAGAAGCCTTTTACAGACTGCGCCGCAGCATTATTGCTCCAATGTTATGGCAGGCACGATGGGCGGCCGGGCGCTGCCACTGCCATCTCCACTCTGACCTTGGCTCCATAGAGACACTGGATATAGCGGCTTTTATTGATCTGTCACCGCTCAGTCACCAACAGTGAGAACTCTGCTACATCATTAAAGGGCCAGCTACGCGTAACTGAACATGGAATTAATACACTGCAGGGAGAATGGTTTCCTACCACAGCTCTCCTGACTTTTTACATTAGGTGTGAACCAGTTTTCTTTTTCCATCCTGACAGCGAATTTAAACATTTTACCTTTGTGGATACAATGTAACAAACCCCCAGCACAGGAGAGATCTGTGCAGCTGCTTCATATGAATAATAGGAATTCTCGTGATTGTAAGCATGCTGCTATGTTTAACTCACAGAGGATTGCTTATACTGGCCCGAAACTCTGTAACAAACTCTCAGCACAGGACAGATTTGTGCAGCTGATTGTTAAGACTGAGCTGTTACACTGTAACAGACCTTCAGCTGTGTGAGCACTAGGCTAGGACAGTTCTTGCGCCAGTAAATGCAAATATTCCATTACGTGACATTATGTTATTACTCACTGGAGTTGCAGCAAATAAATGGAATATTTTCAGAGATAATTCCACATGCAGCCACTAGGGGGCAGCTCAGGAGCACAGGATGTGGCCTTTATCAGCCAGGACAGGCTGCTGCCTCTGCTCCAATGTTCCAGCTATTTGTTACTTCGCTCACATTAAATCTCTGCTGCCTGGATGATGGCGGCTCCGGTGATGGGTTCTCTGTGCATCTTCAATGACTCCGATATGGTCCAATACAGCGGATTCATGGGATCATGGCTGTAATAAGGAGAGCGCGGTGTTTACTCTGTACAAAGATACATTGTAACAGCCCCTTAATAACGAGGATGTGTGAGGGATGCGCCGATACCGATGTAGCAGAGCTGAGCGCGTCCGGTGGTAAAAGACAGAGTATGATGGAGATCGATACGTCATCACTATATGATATACAGTGGGAAAGTATCATCCATCCAACCTGACGGAACTGGGGAGGATCTGCAGGATACAATGGCCGAGGATCCCCAAATCCAGGAGGGAAAAACTTGTATCATTCCAAGAAGACTCCTGGCTGCACTAGATCAAAAGGGGCTTCTACCAATACTGAGCGAAGAGGCTGAAGACTTATGGCCATGTGATGTGTCAGGTTTTCTTTTTTAATAAATTGTCAAAAATATCTACATCTGGTTTTTTTTCTGTCAAGATGGGGAGCAGAGCGAACATTAATGAGAAAAAATGAACTTGTTTGAATTTACCAAATGGCTGCAATAAAAAAAAGAGTGAAAAATTTAAAGGGGTCTGAATACTTTCCGTACCCACTATATGTGTGTCAGTGTCATTATCCTGCACCCCGAGTGTCAGTGTCATTATCCTGTACCCCAGTGTCAGTGTCATCATCCTGTACCCCGAGTGTCAGCGTCATCATCCTGTACCCCGAGTGTCAGTGTCATCATCCTGTACCCCGAGTGTCAGTGTCATTATCCTGTACCCCAGTGTCAGTGTCATCATCCTGTACCCCGAGTGTCAGCGTCATTATCCTGTACCCCGAGTGTCAGTGTCATTATCCTGTACCCCGAGTGTAATTATCCTGTACCCCGAGTGTCAGTGTCATTATCCTGTACCCCGAGTGTCAGTGTCATTATCCTGTACCCCGAGTGTCAGCGTCATTATCCTGTACCCCGAGTGTCAGTGTCATTATCCTGTACCCCGAGTGTCAGTGTCATTATCCTGTACCCCGAGTGTCAGTGTCATTATCCTGTACCCCGAGTGTCAGTGTCATTATCCCATACCCCGAGTGTCACAGTCATTATCCTGTACCCCGAGTATCAGTGTCATTATCCTGTACCCCGAGTGTCAGCGTCATTATCCTGTACCCCGAGTATCAGCGTCATTATCCCGCACCCCGAGTGTCAGTGTCATTATCCCGTACCCCGAGTGTCAGCGTCATTATCCTGTACCCCGAGTGTCAGTGTCATTATCCCGTACCCCGAGTGTCAGCGTCATTATCCTGTACCCCGAGTGTCAGTGTCATTATCCTGTACCCCGAGTGTCAGTGTCATTATCCTGTACCCCGAGTGTCAGTGTCATTATCCCGTACCCCGAGTGTCAGTGTCATTATCCTGTACCCCGAGTGTCAGCGTCATTATCCCGTACCCCGAGTGTCAGCGTCATTATCCTGCACCCCGAGTGTCAGTGTCATTATCCTGTACCCCGAGTGTCAGTACCATTATCCTGTACCCCGAGTGTCAGTGTCATTATCCTGTACCCCGAGTGTCAGCGTCATTATCCTGTACCCCGAGTATCAGCGTCATTATCCCGCACCCCGAGTGTCAGTGTCATTATCCCGTACCCCGAGTGTCAGCGCCATTATCCTGTACCCCGAGTGTCAGTGTCATTATCCCGTACCCCGAGTGTCAGCGTCATTATCCTGTACCCCGAGTGTCAGTGTCATTATCCTGTACCCCGAGTGTCAGTGTCATTATCCTGTACCCCGAGTGTCAGTGTCATTATCCCGTACCCCGAGTGTCAGTGTCATTATCCTGTACCCCGAGTGTCAGCGTCATTATCCCGTACCCCGAGTGTCAGCGTCATTATCCTGCACCCCGAGTGTCAGTGTCATTATCCTGTACCCCGAGTGTCAGTACCATTATCCTGTACCCCGAGTGTCAGTGTCATTATCCTGTACCCCGAGTGTCAGCGTCATTATCCTGTACCCCGAGTGTCAGTGTCATTATCCTGTACCCCGAGTGTCAGCGTCATTATCCTGTACCCCGAGTGTCAGTGTCATTATCCTGTACCCCGAATGTCAGCGTCATTATCCTGTACCCCGAGTGTCAGCGTCATTATCCTGTACCCTGAGTGTCAGTGTCATTATCCTGTACCCCGAGTGTCAGTGTCATTATCCCGTACCCCGAGTGTCAGTGTCATTATCCTGTACCCCGAGTGTCAGTTTCATCATCCTGTACCCCGAGTGTCAGTGTCATTATCCTGTACCCCGAGTGTCAGTGTCATTATCCTGTACCCCGAGTGTCAGTGTCATTATCCCGTACCCCGAGTGTCAGTGTCATTATCCTGTACCCCGAGTGTCAGCGTCATTATCCCGTACCCCGAGTGTCAGCGTCATTATCCTGCACCCCGAGTGTCAGTGTCATTATCCTGTACCCCGAGTGTCAGTACCATTATCCTGTACCCCGAGTGTCAGTGTCATTATCCTGTACCCCGAGTGTCAGCGTCATTATCCTGTACCCCGAGTGTCAGTGTCATTATCCTGTACCCCGAGTGTCAGCGTCATTATCCTGTACCCCGAGTGTCAGTGTCATTATCCTGTACCCCGAATGTCAGCGTCATTATCCTGTACCCCGAGTGTCAGCGTCATTATCCTGTACCCCGAGTGTCAGTGTCATTATCCTGTACCCCGAGTGTCATTATCCTGTACTCCGAGTGTCAGTGTCATTATCCTGTACCCCGAGTGTCATTATCCTGCACCCCGAGTGTCAGTGTCATTATCCTGTACCCCGAGTGTCAGTGTCATTATCCTGTACCCCGAGTGTCATTATCCTGCACCCCGAGTGTCAGTGTCATTATTCTGTACCCAGAGTGTCAGCGTCATTATCCTGTACCCCGAGTGCCAGCGTCATTATCCTGCACCCCGAGCGTCAGCATCATTATCCTGTACCCCGAGTGTCAGTGTCATTATCCTGTACCCCGAGTGTCAGTGTCATCATCCTGTACCCCGAGTGTCAGTGTCATTATCCTGTACCCCGAGTGTCAGTGTCATTATCCTGTACCCCGAGCATCAGTGTTATTATACTGTACCCCGAGCATCAGCGTAATCATCCTGTACCCCGAGTGTCAGCGTCATTATCATGTACCCCGAGTATCAGCGTCATTATCCTGTACCCCGAGTGTCAGTGTCATTATCCTGTACCCTGAGTGTCAGTATCATTATCCTGTACCCCGAGTGTCAGTGTCATTATCCTGTACCTCGAGTGTCAGTGTCATCATCCTGTACCCCGAGTGTCAGTGTCATTATCCTGTACCCCGAGTGTCAGTGTCATTATCCTGTACCCCGAGTGTCAGTGTCATCATCCTGTACCCCGAGTGTCAGCATCATTATCCTGTACCCCGAGTGTCAGTGTCATCATCCTGTACCCCGAGCGTCAGCGTCATTATCCTGTACCCCGAGTGTCAGTGTCATCATCCTGTACCCCGAGTGTCAGTGTCATTATCCTGTACCCCGAGTGTCAGTGTCATTATCCTGTACCCCGAGCATCAGTGTTATTATACTGTACCCCGAGCGTCAGCGTAATCATCCTGTACCCCGAGTGTCAGCGTCATTATCCTGTACCCCGAGTGTCAGTGTCATCATCCTGTACCCCGAGCGTCAGCGTCATTATCCTGTACCCCGAGTGTCAGTGTCATCATCCTGTACCGCGAGTGTCAGCATCATTATCCTGTACCCCGAGTGTCAGTGTCATTATCCTGTACCCCGAGCATCAGTGTTATTATACTGTACCCCGAGCATCAGCGTAATCATCCTGTACCCCGAGTGTCAGCATCATTATCCTGTACCCTGAGTGTCAGTGTCATCATCCTGTACCCCGAGCGTCAGCGTCATTATCCTGTACCCCGAGTGTCAGTGTCATCATCCTGTACCGCGAGTGTCAGCATCATTATCCTGTACCCCGAGTGTCAGTGTCATCATCCTGTACCCCGAGTGTCAGCATCATTATCCTGTACCCCCAGTGTCAGCGTCATTATCCTGTACCCCGAGTGTCAGCGTCATTATCTTGTACCCCGAGTGTCAGTGTCATTATCCTGTACCCCCAGTGTCAGTGTCATTATCCTGTACCTCGAGTGTCAGTGCCATTATTCTGTACCCCCAGTGTCAGTGTTATTATCCTGTACCCCGAGTGTCAGTGTCATTATCCTGTACCCCGAGTGTCAGTGTCATCATCCTGTACCCCGAGCGTCAGTGTCATCATCCTGTACCCCGAGTGTCAGTGTCATCATCCTGTACCTCGAGTGTCAGCATCATTATCCTGTACCCCGAGTGTCAGTGTCATCATCCTGTACCCCGAGCGTCAGCGTCATTATCCTGTACCCCGAGTGTCAGTGTCATCATCCTGTACCGCGAGTGTCAGCATCATTATCCTGTACCCCGAGTGTCAGTGTCATTATCCTGTACCCCGAGTGTCAGCATCATTATCCTGTACCCCCAGTGTCAGCGTCATTATCCTGTACCCCGAGTGTCAGCGTCATTATCTTGTACCCCGAGTGTCAGTGTCATTATCCTGTACCCCCAGTGTCAGTGTCATTATCCTGTACCCCGAGTGTCAGTGTCATTATCCTGTACCCCCAGTGTCAGTGTCATTATCCTGTACCCCGAGTGTCAGCGTCATTATCCTGTACCCCGAGTGTCAACGTCATTATCCTGTACCCCCAGTGTCAGCGTCATTATCCTGTACCCCGAGTGTCAGCGTCATTATCCTGTACCCCCAGTGTCAGTGTCATTATCCTGTACCCCGAGTGTCAGCGTCATTATCCTGTACCCCGAGTGTCAGCGTCATTATCCTGTACCCCGAGTGTCAGCGTCATTATCCTGTACCCCGAGTGTCAGCGTCATTATCCTGTACCCCGAGTGTCAGTGTCATTATCCTGTACCCCGAGTGTCAGCATCATTATCCTGTACCCCGAGTGTCAGCGTCAATATCCTGTACCCCCAGTGTCAGTGTACGCATACGTTGAACGGACTGGGCTAACGCAAGTGCTGACTTTTGCACAGCGCTAGCGCAGATGGAGCTTCTGCTAGCTCTATCTGCGCTAGCAGTGACGGACCCGGAAGCGCTGCAGCCCACGTCTTGGGTCCGTCACTCAAATGACGGCACATCGCTAGCGCACGCTCATTGTGGGCGTGCGCTAGCGATGCGTCCGACACTGCAGTCTATAGCGACGTTAACGGACTACGTTACACCGCGTTATGCCGCGGTGTAACGTAGTCCATTAGACGTAGAGCCATAACGCAATGTGACCCTAGCCTTACAATAGCAGGATAGTGACAGGTATTGAATACAGTTTCCCTGGGATTGGTGTCTGTAGTAATCATGTGCACGTCCTCCATACATCTGTGAATCCCTTTGCATTTTGAAGTCATTAATGCAAAATACAAATAAATATAATTTACAGAAGCAAATAATGTTTATGCTGCAAACACCCAAAGCAGAGAAGAGTCTCCAACTGTGCGGACAAAGAATTATTAGTGATGAGCGAATATACTCATTGCTCGGGTGATCTCCAAGTATTTGTAACCGCTCGGAGATTTAGTTTTCATCGGCAGCTGAATGATTTACAGCTACTAGCCAGGCTGAGTACATGTGGGGGTTGTCTGGTTGCTAGGGAATCCCCACATGTAATCAAGCAGGCGAATAGCTGTAAATCATTCAGCTGCTGCAATGAAAACTAAATCTCTGAGCACTAACAAATACTCGGAGATCACCCGAGCAACGAGTATACTCCACTAATTATATCCAGACTACAGCCCTTATATGTGGCAAGGAGCCATTGTGTAAGCAACAAGACACCAGGAAATAATAAACCCGTCTGCTGCGACACAAGGCAAGAATCATGTAGAGAAGACCTTACATGTAACCCCCAACCATAGTGACTGAAGGACAGTATTATAGTAGTTATATTCTTGTACATAGGAGCAGTATTATAGTAGTTATATTCTTGTATATAGGAGCAGTATTATAGTGGTTATATTCTTGTATATAGGGGACAGTATTATAGCAGTTATATTCTTGTACATAGAAGCAGTATTATAGTAGTTATATTCTTGTACATAGGAGCAGTATTATAGTAGTTATATTCTTGTACATAGGGGCAGTATTATAGTAGTTATATTCTTGTACATAGGAGCAGTATTATAGTAGCTATATTCTAGCACATAGGGGCAGTATTATAGTAGTTATATTCTTGTACATAGGAGCAGTATTATAGGACTTATATTCTTGTACATAGGGAGCAGTATTATAGTAGATTGTAAGCTTGCGAGCAGGGACCTCACCCCTAATGTCACTGATTAAATTGTCTTAACTTGTACTGAATTTATTGTCTGTACATGTCCCCGCTTAATTCTAAAGTGCTGCGGAATATGTTGGTGCTGTATAAATAAAAATTATTATTATTAAATTATTATTATTCTTGTACATAGGGAGCAGTATTATAGTAGTTATATTCTTGTACATAGGAGCAGTATTATAGTAGTTATATTCTTGTACATAGGAGCAGTATTATAGTAGCTATATTCTTGCACATAGGGGCAGTATTATAGTAGTTATATTCTTGTACATAGGGGCAGTATTATAGTAGTTATATTCTTGTACATAGGAGCAGTATTATAGTAGTTATATTCTTGTACATAGGGGCAGTATTATAGTAGTTATATTCTTGTACATAGGGAGCAGTAT
Source organism: Ranitomeya imitator (assembly GCF_032444005.1). NCBI lineage: Eukaryota > Metazoa > Chordata > Amphibia > Anura > Dendrobatidae > Ranitomeya > Ranitomeya imitator. The sequence continues at coordinate 8,402,124 of NC_091289.1, read as the reverse complement.
TATAATAGTTCTATTCTTCTACATAGGAGCAGTATTATAGTAGTTATATTCTTGTACATAGGGAGCAGTATTATAGTAGTTATATTCTTGTACATAGGGGCAGTATTATAGTAGTTATATTCTTGTACATAGGGGCAGTATTATAGTAGTTATATTCTTGTACATAGGAGCAGTATTATAGTAGTTATATTCTTGTACATAGGAGCAGTATTATAATAGTTCTATTCTTCTACATAGAGGGCAGTATTATAGTAGTTATATTCTTGTAATTAGGGACGGTATTATTGTAGTTATATTCTTGTACATAGGGGCAGTATTATAGTAGTTATATTCTTGTACATAGGGGCAGTATTATAGTAGTTATATTCTTGTACATAGGGGCAGTATTATAGTAGTTATATTCTTGTACATAGGGGCAGTATTATAGTAGTTATATTCTTGTACATAGGGGCAGTATTATAGTAGTTATATTCTTGTACACAGCGGCAGTATTATAGTAGTTGTATTCTTGTACATAGGGGCAGTATTATAGTAGTTATATTCTTGAACATAGGGGCAGTATTATAGTAGTTATATTCTTGTACACAGCGGCAGTATTATAGTAGTTGTATTCTTGTACATAGGGGCAGTATTATAGTAGTTATATTCTTGTACATAGGAGCAGTATTATAGTAGTTATATTATTGTACATAGGAGCAGTATTATAATAGTTCTATTCTTCTACATAGAGGGCAGTATTATAGTAGTTATATTCTTGTAATTAGGGACGGTATTATTGTAGTTATATTCTTGTACATAGGGGCAGTATTATAGTAGTTATATTCTTGTACATAGGGGCAGTATTATAGTAGTTATATTCTTGTACATAGGGGCAGTATTATAGTAGTTATATTCTTGTACATAGGGGCAGTATTATAGTAGTTATATTCTTGTACACAGTGGCAGTATTATAGTAGTTGTATTCTTGTACATAGGGGCAGTATTATAGTAGTTATATTCTTGTACATAGGGGCAGTATTATAGTAGTTATATTCTTGTACATAGGGGCAGTATTATAGTAGTTATATTCTTGTACATAGGGGCAGTATTATAGTAGTTATATTCTTGTACACAGTGGCAGTATTATAGTAGTTGTATTCTTGTACATAGGGGCAGTATTATAGTAGTTGTATTCTTGTACATAGGGGCAGTATTATAGTAGTTATATTCTTGTACATAGGGGCAGTATTATAGTAGTTATATTCTTGTACATAGGGGCAGTATTATAGTAGTTATATTCTTGTACATAGGGGCAGTATTATAGTAGTTATATTCTTGTACATAGGGGCAGTATTATAGTAGTTATATTCTTGTACATAGGGGCAGTATTATAGTAGTTATATTCTTGTACACAGCGGCAGTATTATAGTAGTTGTATTCTTGTACATAGGGGCAGTATTATAGTAGTTATATTCTTGAACATAGGGGCAGTATTATAGTAGTTATATTCTTGTACACAGCGGCAGTATTATAGTAGTTGTATTCTTGTACATAGGGGCAGTATTATAGTAGTTATATTCTTGTACATAGGAGCAGTATTATAGTAGTTATATTATTGTACATAGGAGCAGTATTATAATAGTTCTATTCTTCTACATAGAGGGCAGTATTATAGTAGTTATATTCTTGTAATTAGGGACGGTATTATTGTAGTTATATTCTTGTACATAGGGGCAGTATTATAGTAGTTATATTCTTGTACATAGGGGCAGTATTATAGTAGTTATATTCTTGCACATAGGGGCAGTATTATAGTAGTTATATTCTTGTACATAGGGGCAGTATTATAGTAGTTATATTCTTGTACATAGGGGCAGTATTATAGTAGTTATATTCTTGTACATAGGGGCAGTATTATAGTAGTTATATTCTTGTACACAGTGGCAGTATTATAGTAGTTGTATTCTTGTACATAGGGGCAGTATTATAGTAGTTATATTCTTGTACATAGGGGCAGTATTATAGTAGTTATATTCTTGTACATAGGGGCAGTATTATAGTAGTTATATTCTTGTACATAGGGGCAGTATTATAGTAGTTATATTCTTGTACACAGTGGCAGTATTATAGTAGTTGTATTCTTGTACATAGGGGCAGTATTATAGTAGTTGTATTCTTGTACATAGGGGCAGTATTATAGTAGTTATATTCTTGTACATAGGGGCAGTATTATAGTAGTTATATTCTTGTACATAGGGGCAGTATTATAGTAGTTATATTCTTGTACATAGGGGCAGTATTATAGTAGTTATATTCTTGTACATAGGGGCAGTATTATAGTAGTTATATTCTTGTACATAGGGGCAGTATTATAGTAGTTGTATTCTTGTACATAGGGAGCAGTATTATAGTAGTTATATTCTTGTACATAGGAACAGTATTATAGTAGTTATATTCTTGTACATAGGAGCAGTATTATAGTAGTTATATTCTTGTACATAGGGGCAGTATTATAGTAGTTATATTCTTGTACATAGGAGCAGTATTATAGTAGTTATATTCTTGTACATAGGAGCAGTATTATAGTAGTTATATTCTTGTACATAGGGGCAGTATTATAGTAGTTATATTCTTGTACATAGGGGCAGTATTATAGTAGTTATATTCTTGTACATAGGGGCAGTATTATAGTAGTTGTATTCTTGTACATAGGGAGCAGTATTATAGTAGTTATATTCTTGTACATAGGAACAGTATTATAGTAGTTATATTCTTGTACATAGGAGCAGTATTATAGTAGTTATATTCTTATACATAGGGGCAGTATTATAGTAGTTATATTCTTGTACATAGGAGCAGTATTATAGTAGTTATATTCTTGTACATAGGGGCAGTATTATAGTAGTTATATTCTTGTACATAGGGGCAGTATTATAGTAGTTATATTCTTGTACATAGGAGCAGTATTATAGTAGTTATATTCTTGTACATAGGGGCAGTATTATAGTTGATATATATTTGTGATCAATGTTTTTCTGTTCTATTTAATTATTAAATATCTTATTTTCTAGCAATAATTACCACTAATAAGATAATAACACAGAGGTTGTTAGATTGTTGGATAGGGATGGATTAGAGATCCTCATGGAGATATTTTTCTGACCCCCTTTTTCTTGTAGGATAATAAGACCGCTGTTCCTTGTAGGGTTAATATAAGATCTGATAGTGTTGCAGTAAAATGCTGAGAATTGGTGTTTAAGTTTCCGTCTATCCGAGAATCGTTGTTATTCCTTCTCCTAATGGCTTTTATAGTCAGTCAATTTATTTTCAAATGAAAAGGCCAATAAAATGAATATTTTTTCTCTTTATCATACGAGTTCTGCTCTCGGGCCACACTTGGTGATTTATTAGTTGGGCCAATCAGGAAAAGAACTATCAACCTCTAAATCACATGCAGGTTCCATCAGGCCGTGTATGAAATATATTATCAGGGGCATAAGTAACACTCAGCAGTAATTTGGGCGGCATAGGGGGAGATTTCACTCTCCTGGATATACGGTCACTGCTGAGGAGTAAGGAATAACTATTAAACATCTAGAAAAATGTTATAAGGAGCCGAAATAAGAGAAGGTGAAAACTAGACAAAGATTCAGATTTAATTTTAACGAGTTTTTTCATTTTTCACAATGGGGGGAGATCTGTACTTCATTGCTTTTGCACAGGACGCGGAGCTTCATTAAAATGTAACAGATGCGACATTATCGATACAATGTATCCTCCAGCAGCTGCTACATATGGTAATAATACAGAGCACCCCATTATAATGAATCCCTGTCCAAATTATTATTATACATTTTTTATAGCGCCATTTACAGGGGATGGGTGAGGATACAGGAGGAGAGGGTAGAGCTGGTCATGCAGCAAGTCAGTAGGTTGAGGATCACTACAGGCTGTAGGCTTGTCAGAAGAGGTCGGTCTTCAGGTTCTTTTTGAAGGTTTCTATGGAAGGCGAGAGTCTGATGTGTTGGGGTAGAGAGTTCCAGAGTAGGGGGGAAGCACGGGAGAAGTCTTGGATGTGGTTGTGGGAGGAAGAGATGAGAGAGGAGTAGAGAAGGAGATCATGAGAGGATCGGAGGTTGCGTGCAGGAAAGTACCGGGAGACAAGGTCACAGATGTATGGAGGAGACAGGTTGTGGATGGCTTTGTACGTCATGGTTAGGGTTTTATACTGGAGTCTCTGGGCAATGGGGAGCCAGTGAAGGGCCTGGCAGAGAGGAGAGGCCGGGGAATAGCGGGGGGACAGGTGGATTAGTCTAACAGCAGAGTGTAGGATGGATTGGAGGGGTGCGAGAGTGTTAGAGGGGAGGCCAGAGAGTAGGAGGTTGCAGTAGTCAAGGCGAGAGATGATGAGGGCATGGACTAGGGTTTTTGTAGTATCATAGTCAAGGAATTGTCATCCTGTGCCCCAAGTGTCAGTGTCATAATCCAGTAAAGATCAATTAACAATTCCAGTATCCGTAATTGAAAAATGTTTTTTAAAAAACACATTTATTTGGTCACTTTAAAGTTTCAAAGACAAAAAAACATTTAAAGATACACTGGGCTCATGCAAGACCCTTAGCTACTATCCTGTACCCCGAGTGTCAATGTCATTATCCTGTACCCTGAGTGTCAGCGTCACTATCCTGTACCCCGAGTGTCAGTGTCATCATCTTGTACCCCGAGTGTCAGTGCCATGCAGCCTGTGGAATATGTTGCTGCTATATAAATAATCCTGTCCCCACATGTCCCGTACCCAATTCTTACTACATTCAGCCCTATAGTAGCATAATGAAGCCATATAATAGTTCTGCAGTGTGGACGGGCCCTAAGGCTTACCGACGGTTGCACCGTTTGCTGTGTCCTCTCTGGAAGGACTATGTCCGCTTGCTCTCAGTGATCGGTGGAGATTTGGAGGTTTCTCCTGTGAATCAGGGGACTCTGAATATCCCTTTATGTGTGCTGTCAGCGGTGGTCTCCCCTCATTCTATAATTAAAGGTGGGAGCACAGCAGAAGACCCCAGGAAATCCAGAGAAGCAGCGAGAATTTACTGCAGGAAACAAGCCGAAACCCCTCGACGAGACCAATTTACAAAGCGTTCTTTAGCATTTTGCTTCCAATTAATGGCACTGTCACTTCCCAGGTAGAGCTGTAATTACATGCAAATCTCAGAGAATAGCTCTGATTAGACAGCGGCGAGGTCCACGCTGCGCCAGGCGCTCTGATGAAGTCTACATCAGAGGAATAGGAAGGTGGCGATAATTAGCTTTAAGGCCGCGGTTTCCTTTGGATTTTGCAGTCAGGGGGAATCCGCTTTCCCAGTGAATCTTCTTTTCAGGTCAGCAAGAGATGAAAAACATGTAATTAGTGAAATGAAAACAGAGAACAAAAGCGGAAGCCGGTTATTTATGATGTCTTTAGCTGTTGGTAACTCTGAACTTTTAACGAGGAGGGTCAGATGTTGTATTAGTGGCAGTCCAGGGGCGGGCATATCATTGGTGCAACCTGTGCAGCCGCAGAGGGGCCCAAGAGGTCAGGGGACCAAATTCTGCCTTCGAAGCACGTGCAAGTGGAGCGCCCCCAGACGCAGGGCCACAGGTTACTCGGTACCGGTCCTCTCTGTCTCGGTGCTGAGGCTGTCACGGTGGCTGGACCCAGTCCGTGACAGTGCTAAGGGGCGTCCAATAAAAAGAGTGATGGTAGTTTGTCAAGGGTTCGTGACGCCACCTGTGGTATTCGGTCAGGGTGACCGACGCTGCTGTGGGGTCCGCTGGGGTGATGGAATGGCAGCTAGATGGTATACCTTCCCACAGGTGAAGTATGTCCCCAGGGCTTCCCAGTAATGTAGGTGGTGATGATGCGAGGCGCAGTTAATAACGAGGACACAAGGTTGCAGTCTCTTTACCTCTTTACTGAAGACTTCAGGATCCTCAATCCAGAGCACTGCTGACAGGGCTATCTGAGACCGGCCGGTCCGATGGGCACATCCAGAGTTCCCTTTGCAGGTGGAGATCAGTGCGTGCCTACCACTAGCGCCTGTGTGTTGTAGTCCTTCCCTGCTGAGCACCACGGGATAGTCCTCACAACTTCTATTCTCGTTCTTTCTCTTTCTCTTCATCTCCCAAGTTTATCTGGATAGGACGCACCCGTTTGACGGGAAGGCTCGGAGCTATTCTGGGACCCTAGAGACGCCCCTCTCCACGCTTGCCCCCTATGTCTGCCTAGGTGATGTATGGTAGACAGCCAACCTATAATTAACTGTCCTGCGTTATTTGAAGTAAGGCATAGAGTCAGTTACTTCCTCGGTGTTCCGGTCACCGGCTACGCGCCTCAGTAGGAAGTTGCCGTTCTCGAGGCACGACTCCTACTAGCTCTCCTTTGTGCTTGATCTCGTTTCTCACTTTCCACAATATCCTTCTCTTCTTGTCCTTTCTTAGGATACCGCCGCAAGGTAGTGCAGGCGCAGTTCCATTGCTTTCTATTCATTCTGCTAGGCCCCTGTCAGGAACCCACCCCTGACAGGTCCTCCCTGGAGCTCTCCCAGGCTGCGTTCTGATCTAACTTCCTATCCGACCCCCAGTTTTACCAGTGTGAGGAGTGGCCTAATACATAGTGCCTTTTGCTCCCCCTGGTGGCCGGAGTGTGAAGTGTAATGTGTGCTGTGATACCTGGTCAGGTGAACTCCTTTAGTGCAATCAGACATAACATCACTCCCCTTAGCGGCAGAGCGACATTACTGCAACGACCAGGACTCTGGGGCGCTGCACAAGTTTGCATTTTTAGAAGATCTTAGGCTACAAAAGGCCCATATGTTGTTCTTGCAAAGGGCCCATTTCTGTCTGTGTCTGCCAGTGTGGCAATTAAGAGGTTAATAAAGTGTGAGCTGATGTGGGTCAGGACTGTGAGCCCCCCAGGGACAGTGACTGACCTGCTCCTGTCCTCTGTTCTGCAGTTTTGCTTCGGCGCCACAGGTGGTGGATAATGCGGGCACCAAAGGTCGTGGATAGTGATGAGCGATGTACTTGTTGCTCGGGTTTTCCCAAGCTTGCTCAGGTGACTTCCGAGTATTTATGACTCCTCGGAGATTTAGTTTTCATTGCAGCAGCAGAATGATTTACAGCTATTAGACAGCTTGATTACATGTGGGGATTCCCTAGCAACCAGACAACCCCCACATGTACTCATCCTGGCCAGTAGCTGTAAATAATTCAGCTGCCGCTATGAAAACTAAATCTCCGAGCAGTCATAAATACTCAGAGGTCACCTGAGCGTGCTCGGGAAAATCCGAGCAACGAGTATACTTGCCCATCACTAGTGGTGGATAATGCAGTCACTGTGCTTAAAGGGAACCTGTCAGAATATAAAATGACACTCGTTAATTCTATTGTATTATTAAAGGGAACCTGTCACCCCCAAAATCGCGGGGGAGGTAAGCCCACCGGCATCAGGGGCTTATCTACAGCATTCTGGAATGCTGTAGATAAGCCCCCGATGTATCCTAAAAGACGAGAAGAAGATGTTAGATTATTCTCACCCAGGGGCGGTCCCGCTGTTGGTCCGGCGCCTCCCATCTTCTTACGATGACGTCCTCTTCTTGTATTCACGCTGTGGCTCCGGCGTACTTAGTCTGCCCTGTTGAGGGCAAAGCAAAGTACTGCAGTGTGTAGGCGCCGGGAAAGGTCAGAGAGGCCCAGCGCCTGCGCACTGCAGTACTTTGCTCTGCCTTCAACAGGACAAAGTACACCTGCGCAGGAGCCACAGCGTGAAGACCAGAAGATGACGTCATCTGATGAAGATGGGAGGTGCCGGACCCGGACCGCAGCAGGAACGTCCCTGGGTCAGTATACTCTAACGTCTTTTTCTCATCTTTTAGGATACATCGGGGGCTTATCTACAGCATTCCAGAATGCTGTAGATAAGCCCCTGATGCCGGTGGGCTTACCTCCCCCGCGATTTTGGGGGTGACAGGTTCCCTTTAATAATACATTAAAATGAACGAGCGTCATTTTATATTCTGTCTTTTAGGAGCCGAAAAAGATGGAAACATCCCTGTCCCTGACCCTGTAGATATATAACATGTAAATAGCGGGTTTGTCATGGATTTTACTGTATGCATTAAAATCCATGATGAAATCTGCGACAAACATTGAGACGCTGAGACTTTATAATCTGCAGCGAAGATCAGCTTCTATGAGGATTCTGCTCTGAATTTTAATGCATCATGTGGATAATTTTCTATAAAATCTCATTTACAATGACGGCAGAGTAATGCGCTCCCACAACATTCAGATGGGAAATCCCACATTGTATCTGTGTAAACTTATCCTGATTGTTTCCTTTATACTTTTTATTCTCATTGGATCCATTTCTATGTTTAGCCAAAAACCCCTCTTTCAAAGAGTGACCCTATTAGGGTGTCCATTCGGCACTCCGTGTCTTATGCTTTATGGTCACTCAGCGGTCTATGGTCTGCGTAGCGGTAATCAGACGTCGCGCCTAAAGAACAGCAGGAATAATATTGTTACACCAAGTTGTGATATCATTGTTATTGGAGACACATTGTATAGATGATTGAATGAGATTGTAACAATGTCACTTCTTCGCCCGCCGTCCCTCCTTGATGATATACTGCACGTGGCGGAGATTCCAGCGACTTTATAGGACAGAATGTCACATGTACATCACAGACCCCCTATCCCTGGTGTCAGGGTCCCAGTGCCCCCTCACACTTATTTTGTTCTGATGCAGAGCATGGGATGAAATTCGTAAAATGTCATTTATTTCAGAAAATCATTTTGAAATGTTCCCAGACTCTGCTACACGGCGCACCAGATACATCATCCTGCCCGCCGCCTGACTGACTCCTGGCACATTGATGTATTCCTGTTTTCCCGCTGTTAATTAGAGTACGGCAGAGTCGTTTGCAGGGCTGAGTGGCGCAGTCACCTAAGGACGTGGCTGGCGGGCGTTACGGTGGGAGGTACGAGCCGCCGCTCACTTTATGTTCCTGGTCATATGTATAAGGATAATTACATTTTACAGGTTCTCAAGTTTCTGTTACATAATGAAAAAATCTACAACTTTGGTCAAGTATTTGTTCCCACTGTCAGGGTATGTGTCCACGTTTAGGATTGCATCAGGGTTTAACGCAGGTAAAATCTGCACCAAATCTGCACCTGAGGTCACCGGCGTTTCTCATGCGTTTTTTTGTCACGTTTTGACGCGTTTTTCATGCGTTTATTGATGCGTTTTTTTTCTTGCGGATTTGTGTGTGTTTTTGTAAGCTCAATAAAGATATACAAAAAAAAAGAATTATGATGTCATTTCTTGTCCAACCTCTTCATTTACATACTCCATTGAAGAATATACACACACAGCTAGATAGATAGATAGATAGATAGATAGATAGATAGATAGATAGATGGATAGATACAATAGATAGATGCGATACATATCTATCGTATCTGTCTATCTATCGTATCCATCTATCTATCATATCTATCTATGGATCTATCTATCGTATTTATCTATGGTATCTATCTATCGATATATCTATCTATTATCTACCGATAATATTGATAGATAGATATATTGATAGATAATAGATAAATAGATAATAGATACGATAGAAAGATAGATGGATACGATAGATACGATAGATATCTATCATATCTATGTATCATCTATCGTATCTATCTATCTATTATCTATTTATCTATCTATCGATATATCCATCTATAAATATATCTATCTACATATAGATATATCGATAGTTAGATATATCGATAGATAGATATATTGATAAATAGATATATCGATAGATAGATAATAGATAGATGGATACGATAGATAGATAATAGATAAACAGATGATTGATAGATACGATAGATAGATACGATAGATGGATTACACATGCGAGAATCTCGGACAAGTCTCGCATCTTAACACCCGGCACTGCCACCGGCACTCGGGAGCGGAGCGTGCAGCTACATGTATTTCTATGCAGCCGCACGCTCCACTCCCGAGTGCCGGCGCTAGTGCCGGGTATTAAGATGCGAGACTTGTCCGAGTTTCTCGCATGCGTGATCTCAACCTTAAATAAAGACACACACACGAAATCTGCGTTAGGCCGGGGTCACACTCGCCAGAAAAACTCACACAAGTCTCTCGCTTCAATACCCGGCACTGCCACCGGCACTCGGGAGCGGAGCGTGCGGCTGCATGTATTTCTATGCAGCTGAACGCTCCGGTCCCGAGTGCCTGCGGCAGTGCCGGGTATTGACACTGGCCTTAAACAAAATGTTTAAAAAAAAAAAAAAATGAAAAAAAAAATGGAGTGGGCTCCCATACAATTTTCTGCGCCAGAGGGGAAAAGCCGACGGCCGGGGGCCAATATTTGTAGCCTGGGAAGGGGGTAATACCCATGGCCCCTCTCTAGGCTATGAATATCGGCCCGCAGCTGTCTGCGTAGCCTTTATTGGCTATTAAATTAAGGGGTCCTCAAAAACAAATGACGTGGGTTCCCCCTATATTTTATAGTCATAAAGGCTACGCAGACAGCTGCGGGCTGATATTCATAGCCTAGAGAGGGGCCATGGTTATTGGCCCCCCAGGTACAAATACCAGTCCCCAGCCGCCCCAGAAATGGCGCATCTGTAAGATGCGCCAATTCTGGCACTTAGCCCCTCTCTTCCCACTCCCCTGTAGCGGTGGGATATGGGGTAATAAGGGGTTAATGTCACCTTGCTATTGTAAGGTGACATTAAGCCAGGTTAATGATGGAGAGGCGTCAATAAGACGCCTATCCATTACTAATCCTAGAGTAGTAAAAGGGTTAAAAAAAAATAAAATAAATAATAATAAAAAAAAATCAAGACACAGTCAGATAAAAGTATTTTAATATTCTTAATTTTACCATACTTACCATACTCGATCGCCTGCATAAAAAATTAAAATAATAAACAAACCGTATACTTACTTTCCGCAGTAGTCCAATTAATAACGAATGTCCCACAACGATCTCCCCTATAGAACAGTGACATCGGGTGATGTCACCGCTCTATAGGCCCTCCAGTGACACACTGACAGGAGACAATGGCTACTGCAGTGTATCACTGAGGTTACCTTAGTTCAGAGTCTCACTTTATAACAAAGCTGTGTTGGAATTTTCCCACACAGCAGTGCCACAAGTGAGACTAGGGACTATTTTCTCACAGGGGTGGAGTAATATATTGTAGGGAATACATTGTGGAAGGATACCTTCCATCATTGTATTCCTGGAGCCCCTGGAGAGCGGTCACATCAGCTGATGTGGCTGCTCTCCATGGGAGATCGTCGTGGGACACTCGTTTTAATTGGATATCTGTGGATCAGGGAGTATGTTGTTTATTATTTTATTATTTGATACAGGTGACAATAGCTTCGGGGATCAAGGTGACAAGGTGATGGTGAGTATGTACTCTATGTTTAATGTACTCTATGTCTATATGTATGCAAAGGTGTATCTAGGGTTTCTGGCACCAGGGGCAAGAATTCATTTTGGTGGCCCCCCCCCCGGACATATGCGATTTGCACACTTAGTCATGTACCGACGAGCCATCTCCCTAATGCTCTCAATGTTCAGTGAAAAACTGAGAGAAGCAGAAGAGAAGCTCGTTGTCACAGGACCACAAGTATGAAAATCACATATGAGTGAAGTGTCCATGTGACGACTACTGGAACCTGCAGAGCTGAATCCTGACATCGCAGGCTACTGAATTCTCACAACGCATGCACTGCACACTTTTAGGGTTCTCCCTGGCCGGTGCACAGTCATGTCAGCACAAGCATGTGATTTGTTTACTTCTGACCACATTCCGACTAGACGTGCCCGGCCTCGCTCAGTTCATTTTCAATGACGGAGGCCACATATGTCTAGTCAGCACATGACCGCATGTATGTAAATCTCCAGCACTAGAGAATCCTGACAGCGAGCAGTGCGCACTGTGAGAATTCAGAAGTCTCCAGTCACAAAAAATGACTGCTGACTCATCACAAACCTGGACATCCCCTTTAATGCTCCGAAGATAAATAAAAACATGAAAATTAGTTAGTATCACAAATAACATTTACATCCAGGTACCTTATAGATGACTTCGCCTCTGGAGCCGTTCTTCTTTTCTTCATCTTGTCCAGACCCCATGATGAGTTTTCTCATCCACAGCCGTCTCTGCAGACTTACATCTTCTCCGCTCTTTTGCAGAAAATCTCCACATGACGCCGTTAAAGCTACAAGTGTCATTATAATGCTCCTGAATAAAAAATTGCCCTCACTATATTGTCTGCATAAAATATGACCCCCACACTGTCCCTCTTATGGTACATGCTCTTCACACTGACCTCTCCTTTCCATACCGGCCCCCTCTTCACACTGTCCTCTCACACTGTGTCCCCCTATAGGGCCCAGTATTTATACTGTACTCTCTCATCCTTGGTATACTGTCCCCTCCTGGCTGTGCCCTTACACTGTCTCCCCATGCTACGCATGCACACATCCCAACACCCTCACTCCCCGTACTCTGTTTTTCACATCGCTACTCATACTGTGTCTGCATACATTCCCCTGTTTGCTCCCCAAACTGTCTGCACCCATCCCCCATACTGTTTCCTCATATATGCCCCCCATTCCCCGGTATTGTTTCCTCATTCATGCCCCCCATATCCCCCTTTGCTCTTCATTTTGTGTCCTCAAATCTCCCCCACACATTAAATCCCCCATCCCCACTCCAAATATCACCCCACACATTAAACACCCCCATCCCCATGACAAATCTCCCCCCACACACATTCACTCCCCCATCTCCACTCACAATCTCCCCACACACAATAAATCCCCCCATATCCACTCACATTAAATCCCTTCCCCACAATAAATCCCCCCATCTCCACTCATATTAAATCTCCCCCATCCAATAATAAATCCCACCATGTATGTACAGTATGTCGCATGTCATATGTCGCATGTTGCATGTCTCATGGTGTATGTTGTATGGTGTATGTTATGTGTTGCATGTGCACACAGTCTAGACGAGTCCGGCTCCAGATGTAGCAGAGCTGTAGATGATCGGCGGAGATAACTCTCCAGCGATCACCTACACTGCAGCGTTCTCACAATCAGCTGATCAGCTGTTTGCGAGAACCAGACTAGTGACTGGAGATAAATCCCGGTCATGTGCACGGCAGTTCTCGCGATAAGGCCTGTCCCACACGTCCAGATAATTCGGGTACCGGAAAAATCGGTACCGGAGTTATCCGTGTCCGTGTGCTCACGTGGCACATCAGTGTGGCACACGTGCGGCAGCCGTGTGCCGACTGGGTACCACACGCACTGTGCAGGAGACAGCGTTACAGTAAGCACTGTCCCCTACTTTGGGTGCTGAATCCAGAATTCATTCCTTCTTCCCAGCAGCGTTCGCTGGAGCGAAGGAATGAAAAATCTTTTTTTTTTTTCTTTTTTTTTAGTTGTTAAAATAAAGTTCCCTGTAATCTCCCCCCTCCCTCCCCCTGGTGATTCATCACTGTAATAAGCGGCACCACGTGACCGCTCATACAGGAAGAGCTGCGACGCTGAGAGGAATCGCCGAGGGAGCTGGGTAAGTATTTTAATGCCAGCGGGCGGGCGCACAGGGGGAGGGAGGGGGAGATTACCGGAAACTTTATTTTAACAACAAAAAAAAAGAAAAAAAAAAGATTTTTCATTCCTTCGCTCCAGCGAACGCTGCTGGAGAGAAGAAATGAATGGGGCTTCAGCACCACAAGCTGGGGGGACAGCGCTTACTGTAGCGCTGTCTCCTGCACAGCACACGGACTGCACCCGGACAGCGTCCGTGTGCGGTACGTGTTTTACACGGACCCATTGACTTTAATGGGTCCGTGTGATCCGTGCGCTCCCACGAACACTGACATGTCTCCGTGTTTTTCAAACGGTCACACGGTCCGTGAAAACACGCTGACATGTGCAGAGACACATTGATTTTAATGTGTCTATGTGAGTCAGTGTCTCTGGTACGTGAGGAAACTGTCACCTCACGTACCGGAGCCACTGACGTGTGAAACCGGCCTTAGATAAGTTATCGCGAGAACTGCAGTGGACGAGGGACTTCCGGCGGCGGGACAGGTGAGCGGCAGACATGCGTAGTAAGCTGCATTTACGCAGTTTCTACGCATGTGACTAATCGTTAGATGCGATTTTACCGCATCTGATAGTCTATGGTAAATTTACGGCGCATCAACGGAGTGTCGCCGCATTGTAAACAGACATGCTGCGTTCTGAAAAGACGCGCCGCATGTGCGTTTCCACGGGTATGCCGCATGCGTCTTTTAATGCATAGTGGAGACGGGACTTCATGAAATCCCCTCCACTATGCTGTAACATCTGGACGCTGCATGTTTGGTGCTGCGGCTCTACACAGCGTCATACACGCAGCGTTTCCTGAACGTGGAAACATACCCTCAAAGTCTCTGCTTGCTGTCAGTAAATAGTAACTTTTTTCCTTATATCTCTGACCCAGACGAAGGTTGTTCACAATTAATCCAGTCTAAAAAATATCCTCTGTGAGCGAAACTTCCAGGACTCCAGACTGATACATTGTAGCAAGCTGCCAAACGAGAGGATTGTCTACACTGGATACAATGTAACAAACCTCAGCTGTGATTCACTGACAGCAATCAGAGATGCACAAGTGGGAGGGAATTTAATCCAGGTAGTTATGATTTCGCTGCAATGATTGAGGACCTGGTAACGGATACTGGGATCAATTGGTAGAATCTGTCAGGATTGGAGGCGTTCCAGGAGCAGCGGCAGTGACACCGGCCCCGGGGCCAATAACAGATGCAGGAGACACATTGTAACAGAGCACGGAAACATTATATGAAGCCATAGAGATGGTGTGTACAGAGGCTAATTCAAGTCACTCCTGTTCTGAAATACTCTGTGCTGCTGCTGGGTAACACATAATGTCCATAGGTGGACCGTCTCACATTAGTAATATCAGGTGAGCAGCGGCATGTGGGGGCACGACGGCCATAACATCCTGGTGGAGATGGCAGACCCCCAATGTGCTCCTCTTATCCCCCCATCATTATGTGCAGCAGTCATGCGCAGTGAGGGGTGCAGAGCGCCGAGCTCGGGGTCCCCCTGCACACATCACTTTTCTCTGTGATTTAGCGACCGAACAAAATTTGACAAAAATATTAATGTTGTTTTTCTTGTGTTTTATGGATCATTTCCAGGATTATTTATGGACCTCGGTGGAGGTTGTGCGGCGCGGAGACATAATGGTGCAACTGTAACTCCATCACTTGTGCAGAAATTATGGATGATTCACGTCATTGAAAAAACGAATCACTCCGGTGCGAGGAGCGAAGGATCACATTATTATTAATATAGGTACAAAATGGGCAAAATCTGCCGATAATGTATAATACTGCCTGGGGAGCCACTGTATCTAAGCCTATCATGTCTGCTGAGCCGTGTATCTAATCGTAGCCTGTGTGATACTGTCTGCTGAGCCGTGTATCTAATCCTCTCCTGTGTGATACTGTCTGCTGAGCCATATATCTAATCCTATCCTGTGAGATACTGTCTGCTGAGCTGTGTATCTAATCCTCTCCTGTGTGATACTGACTGCTGAGCCGTGTATCTAATCCCATCCTGTGTGATACTGTCTGCTGAGCCGTGTATCCAATCCTATCCTGTGTGATACTGTCTGCTGAGCCGTGTATCCAATCCTATCCTGTGTGATACTGACTGCTGAGCCGTGTATCCAATCCTATCCTGTGTGATACTGACTGCTGAGCCGTGTATCCAATCCTATCCTGTGTGATACTGACTGCTGAGCCGTGTATCTAATCCTATCCTGTGTGATACTGTCTGCTGAGCCGTGTATCCAATCCTATCCTGTGTGATACTGACTGCTGAGCCGTGTATCTAATCCTATCCTGTGTGATACTGTCTGCTGAGCCATGTATCCAATCCTATCCTGTGTGATACTGTCTGCTGAGCCGTGTATCTAATCCTATGATGTGTGATACTGTCTGCTGGGATGTGTATCTAATCCTGTCATGTGTGATACTGTCTGCTGAGCCGTGTATCTAATCCTATCCTGTGTGATACTGACTGCTGAGCCGTGTATCCAATCCTATCCTGTGAGATACTGTCTGCTGAGCCGTGTATCTAATCCTCTCCTGTGTGATACTGACTGCTGAGCCGTGTATCCAATCCTATCCTGTGAGATACTGTCTGCTGAGCTGTGTATCCAATCCTATCCTGTGTGATACATTTCGTGTATCTAATTCTTTCAGGTGTGATACAGTGAGCAGCGCTAAGTCACAGACTCGGTGCTGCCGTGAGTCCTCGGTGTCCACATCGCAGTGTCTCTGCTGTCACCTGTGACGTCTCCGCTCTGTTCCTAAACATCATCCTCTCTTATCCTTTTGCAAATGCCCAGTAGGGGAGGGGCCATCAGACACATGGTACAGACTCCACCCACATTTGCAGCAGTTGTAAGGCGAGTTAGTGGTGTCGTAGATTTTATGACAAATTTCAGTAGCACCTTCCGCTAGTGATTAAAAGTTGAAAATATCAACATTTGTAAAACAATTTTTCCTGTTTTATAACATTTAAGTAAATATAATTAAAACATTAATAGTTTACATTTTTTTTTCTGCCTGTATACTGGCTGCCTGTATGTTGCCTGCCTGTATGTTGCCTGCCTGTATGTTGCCTGCCTGTATATTGCCTGCCTGTATATTGCTTGCCTGTATATTGCCTGCCTGTATACTGGCTGCCTGTATACTGGCTGCCTGCATACTGCCTGCCTGTATCCTGCCTGCCTGTATGTTGCCTGCCTGTATACTGGCTGCCTGTATGTTGCCTGCCTGTATATTGCTTGCCTGTATGTTGCCTGCCTGTATGTTGCCTGCCTGTATATTGCCTGCCTGTATGTTGCCTGCCTGTATACTGTCTGCCTGTATGTTGCCTGCCTGTATATTGCCTGCCTGTATGTTGCCTGCCTGTATACTGTCTGCCTGTATGTTGCCTGCCTGTATGTTGCCTACCTGTATATTGCCTGCCTGTATGTTGCCTGCCTGTATGTTGCCTGCCTGTATGTTGCCTGCCTGTATACTGCCTGCCTGTATATTGCCTGCCTGTATGTTGCCTGCCTGTATACTGCCTGCTTGTATACTGTCTGCCTGTATATTGCCTGCCTGTATGTTGCCTGCCTGTATATTGGCTGCCTGTATACTGCCTGCCTGTATATTGCTTGCCTGTATATTGCCTGCCTGTATACTGGCTGCCTGCATACTGCCTGCCTGTATGTTGCCTGCCTGTATACTGGCTGCCTGTATGTTGCCTGCCTGTATATTGCTTGCCTGTATATTGCCTGCCTGTATATTGCCTGCCTGTATGTTGCCTGCCTGTATACTGTCTGCCTGTATATTGCCTGCCTGTATGTTGCCTACCTGTATGTTGCCTGCCTGTATGTTGCCTGCCTGTATGTTGCCTGCCTGTATGTTGCCTGCCTGTATACTGCCTGCCTGTATACTGCCTGCCTGTATATTGCCTGCCTGTATATTGCCTGCCTGTATATTGCCTGCCTGTATATTGCTTGCCTGTATACTGGCTGCCTGTATATTGCCTGCCTGTATATTGCCTGCCTGTATGTTGCCTGCCTGTATACTGCCTGCCTGTATATTGCCTGCCTGTATGTTGCCTGCCTGTATATTGCCTGCCTGTATATTGCTTGCCTGTATACTGGCTGCCTGTATACTGCCTGCCTGTATATTGCCTGCCTGTATATTGCCTGCCTGTATGTTGCCTGCCTGTATATTGCCTGCCTCTATACTGCCTGCCTGTATATTGCCTGCCTGTATGTTGCCTGCCTGTATACTGCCTGCCTGTATGTTGCCTGTATATTGCCTGCCTGTATATTGCCTGCCTGTATATTGCCTGCCTGTATATTGCCTGCCTGTATACTGCCTGCCTGTCTTCTGCTGGTTTCCGGGGTGCTCCTGCCTTATCCCCCAATCCCTGAGTGGGTAACCGTTCTACCATAAATGCCCCTCCGCCCCTATCTGCCTGTATACTGGGTTTGGTCCCATATCTACCATCAAAGAACTCACACCCCATTACAGACTGCAGAGGGTTAATAACGACGCCCCCCAGGACTGGTGGCCCCTGACCCACTGTATATCCGAGTTGCCATCACCCATACGTCTTCATTCTGTGTGATTGATGATGTGTGCGCCCTGCTGGATTGATAGATTAGTCAAATATTACAGATCAATGTAATTGGCGAGGGCGACATTTAGAGGAAACATTAGAGGCGAAGCATAAAGGGCAGCGATCAGATATAATAGAGAGAATGGACGTCACAGATATCGGCCCCCGAGGTCCCGGCCTGGGATTAGCGGCCTTATACAGCGGATATCCTCGCGGCTGATTTATCTTATAAACCCAAAATATATATCTACAATATGGATGATTACTGGCTGCCCTGGGGGTGGGCAATGGGGCTGGCACAGCAGTAAAAGCAGCATGATGGCTCGGCCCGGTATATGGGCACTGATATGGCGACAATATTCACATGGGTGATATACTTGGCTGGTAGATGTAGACAGGATATGGCGGTAATAGGTAGATAGTGTACCCCGCTATTATACACACACTGTATGGGGTTATTATGGGCACTATATGGATTTCTATGGGCACTGCATGAATACATTCTACTATGCCGCTACAATAAGTTACATTTGTATCCCATGCTGCATTATTTGGGCACTGGATAGGATTAGGAATAGATTCCCTAATGTCCAGGCCTTGATTCATGTCAGCCGACCTTTTCTGAATTATTTGGAGATCGGAAGGGGTTAAAGAAACAAGAAGTGATCCCACTCATCTGTCCTAGGCTGGCCCCTAGCCCCCTCACCATCCCTTCACTGCTGACCACCAGGCTTCTCCGGGACATGTAGGGTGCGGCGCGCGTCACTGACGTGTTTGGGCCACTTTTGATATGGATCGAAATTTATTTGGAGCAAACTGAATCTTGTATATAAGCAAAGGCGTTCAGCAGTAGTGGTAATCAATCTGTGTATAAAGCAGAGAGTGCCCTAAAATGTAACCTTTAACCCCTTAGTGACTGAGCCAATTTGGTACTTAATGACCGAGCCAATTTTTACAATTCTGACCACTGTCACTTTATGAGGTTATAACTCTGGAACGCGTTAACAGATCCCGCTGATTCAGAGAATGTTTTTTCGTGACATATTTTACTTCATGTTAGTGGTAACATTTCTTCGATATTACTTGCGATTATTTATGAAAAAAATGGAAATATGGCAAAAAATTTTAAAATTTTGCAATTTTCAAACTTTGTATTTTTATGCCCTTAAATCAGAGAGATATGTCACGAAAAATAGTTAATAAATAACATTTCCCACATGTCTACTTTACATCAGCACGATTTTGGAAACAAAATTTTTTTTTGTTAGGGAGTTATAAGGGTTAAAAGTTGACCAACAATTTCTCATTTTTATAACACCATTTTTTTTTTAGGGACCACATCACATTTGAAGTCATTTTGAGGGGTCTATATGATAGAAAATAACGAAGTGTGACACCATTCTAAAAACTGCACCCCTCAAGGTGCTCAAAACCACATTCAAGAAGTTTATTAACCCTTTATGTGCTTCACATGAACTGAAACAATGTGGAAGGAAAAAATGAACATTTAACTTTTTTTGCAAACATTTTACTTCAGAACCATTTTTTTTATTTTCACAAGTGTAAAAACAGAAATTAGACCAGAAAAGTTGTTGTGCAATTTCTCCTGAATCAGCTGATACCCCATATGTGGGGGTAAACCACTGTTTGGGCGCACCGCAGAGCTTGGAAGAGAAGGAGCACCGCTTTACTTTTTCAATGTAGAACTGGCTGGAATTGAGATCGGACGCCATGTCGCGTTTGGAGAGCCCCTGATGTGCCTAAACAGTGGAAACCCCCCACAAGTGACACCATTTTGGAAACTAGACCCCTTAAGGAACTTATCTAGATGTGTGGTGAGAACTTTGAATGCCCAAGTGCTTCACAGAACTTTATAATGCAGAGTCGTGAAAATAAAAAATAAAAAATTTTTCCACTAAAAAGATTTTTTAGCCCCCACGTTTTTATTTTCACAAGAGTAACAAGAGAAATTGGACCCAAAAAGTTGTTGTCCAATTTGTCCTGAGTATGCTGGTACCCGATATGTGGGGGTAAACCACTGGGCGCATGGCAGAGCTCGGAAGGGAAGGAGCGCCGTTTTGGAATGCAGACTTTGATAGAATGGTCTGCAGGTGTCATGTTGCGTTTGCAGAGCCCCTGATGTACCTAAACAGTAGAAACACCCCACAAGTGACCCCATTTTGGAAACTAGACCCCCCAAGGAACTTATCTAGATGTGTGGTGAGAACTTTGAATGCCCAAGTGCTTCACAGAAATTTATAATGCAGAGTCGTGAAAATAAAAAATATTTTTTTTTCCACAAAAAAGATTTTTTAGCCCCCAAGTTTTTATTTTCACAAGGGTAAAAGGAGACATTGGACTGCAAAAGTTGTTGTCCAATTTATCCCGAGTACGCTGATGCCCCATATGTGGGGGTAAACCACTGTTTGGGCGCACAGCAGAGCTCAGAAGGGAGGGAGCACCATTTGACTTTTTGAGCGCAAAATTGGCTGTCGTTTTTGGAGACCCCCAATTCTAGCTCCAACCCTAACCCCAACACACCCCTAACCCTAATCCCAACCCAATCCAAAATCCTAATCACAACCCTAACGATAATCACAACCCTAACCCTAAAACAACCCTAATGTCAACCCTAACCATAACCCTAATCAAAACCCTTAATCCCACACACCCCAAATCCTAATCTCAACCCTAACCTCAAACCTAACCCTAATCCCAATACACTCCTAATCCCAACCCTAACCTTAACCCTAATCCCAATACACCCCAACCCTAATCCCAACCCTAACCTTTACCCTATTCCCAAACCTAACCCTAATCCCAAATGTAACCCTAATGCCAACCCTAACCCTAATACCAACCCTAATCCAAACCCTAACCCTAATCCCAACTCTAACCCTAACTTTAGCCCCAACCCTAGCCCTAACTTTAGCCCCAACCCTAACTTTAGCCCCAACCCTAACCCTAACTTTAGCCCCAACCCTAACCCTAACCCTAACTTTAGCCTCAACCCTAACCTTAGCCCTAACTTTAGCCCCAACCCTAATCCTAAGGCTACTTTCACTCTTGAGTCATGTGGCATCCGTCGTTTTGGACAAAAACGGATCCTGCAAATGTGCCCGCAGGATGCCTTTTTTGCCCATAGACTTGTATTGCTGATGGATGGCCACACGTCGCGTCTGTCGTGCACTAGATCTGTTGTGTTTTGGTATCACAAAAAAAAGTTCAATGTAACCTTTTTTTTGTACGTCACGTCCGCCATTTCCGACCGTGCATGCGTGGCCGTAACTCTGCCCCCTCCTCCCCAGGATAGACTGGGCAGCGGATGCGTTGAAAAACTGCATCCGCTGCCCACGTTGTGTACAATTTTCACAACGTGCGTCGGTAAGTCGGGCCGACGCATTGCGACGGCCCCGTACCGACGCAAGTGTGAAGGAAGCCTAACCCTAAATTTAGTCCCAACCCTAACCCTAATTTTAGCCCCAACTCCTCTAGCTGCCGGCCGGCAGATCATTTTCTTTCCCGATGAAGAAGCCGGCGGGCAGGAGGGGACGCAGGAGGATCCAGGGACACCGGTAAGTATAACACGGTCCCCGAATCCCCCTATTTCTCTGTCCTCTGATGTGCGATCACATCAGAGGATAGAGAATGACAGATCGCTTTTTTTTTTTGCAACCGCCGGTAAAAAGTTAATTACCAGCAATTGCAAAACAGGGGTCGGTCATGTTCTTTGGGGTCTCGGCTAGCCCTGGCAGCCAAGACCCCAAAGATCTTCCAGGTGCCGACTGGTGGGCGCACTGCGCATGCGCCCGCCATTTTTTTGCCGGAAAAAGATGGCGGCGCCCATCGGGAGCCACGAGGAGCACCGGGGAAGACAGGTGAGTATCGGGGGGCAATCGGGGACCCCATTTCTCTGTCCTCTGATGTGCGATCACATCGGAGGACAGAGAAATTTAATGGGAAATCGCGTTGGTTTTTTTTTGCGACCGCCGGTAAATGGTTAATTACCGGCGATCGCAACCCGGGGGGGCGGTAAAAAAACCCCGAATCATGTTCTCTGGGGTCTCGGCTACCCCCAGCAACCGAGACCCCAGAGAAAATCCAACTCTGGGGGACGCTATTCACTTTTTCCACAGCGCCGTTAATTTAAGTACCCTTAACTGCCGCCGTTAAAAGGCGTATCGGCGGTCGTTAAGGGGTTAATTGAATTTGATGTAAAATGAAAAACAGTCGGGTATCAGATAAAGATAAAAACCAACAGACAATACAAATTACACACATAGCCACAAATAGAAAGGACAGTATTGCATATAACAATGCAGGTATAAAATCTCACGCTTGTGTTGAGACACCTGCCGATGGGGAAAGATAAATATTTAACCCTATAATCTAGTCGTGCCCCATGTAAAGACTCCCACCCTAACAAGATGACGTATGAGTTAATAATCCCTAAATATCCAGTTATGGCGAATTTTTACACCTTACCTAAGGTACATAAGGATCTTTCCCGGTTAGGGGAACACTCATAGTTTCTGGCATCGACTCCTTTTGTCACAGAGCAGGTAGATCTTGAGTCCCTTTGTCAATTCTCTACCATCTTATATCAGAGACACGATGAATCTTCTGAAACAATTGGAGGGGATCTCGATTGATGACAATACGTGGTTGGCTAGTATTGATGTAGAGGCCTTCTATTCTTCTATTCCACATGATAAAGGCCTTGAAGCAGCAGAATACTATCTAGGCTCTAGGGGCCGACAACTTATGACATATGCATATAATTAATTTGCACTGGACCTTCTGTACGTATTCTGGGTGTATTTCACAAGATTCTCTGAGGCTTGCCTTTAGGCCGCTTTGCATAATTACCCTGTGAGCCACACATATTTGGAGAAACCATAAAAGTCAGTACCAAATAAAAAGACCTGTATCTCTGGAACCATTTGCCGAATTTTAAATAATAAACAATCGGAATAATTGGGGAAGCAACAAGTCTAAAGTAAGCAAAAGAGCAAAAACTAAACACTTTTGACCCAGTGACGGGTCCTCTTTAAATATGGGCCCAGTAGAACGTCGTCAATGTATCGGCGATTAAACTTCTTTTTCTAAACAGGAAGTCTTTATAAAACATTTCCCACAAAATACTCTTCTTTCCGTAAACTGGAAATTAAATTGTTGCGAAGATTCCACACTTGAGTCCTGAAAACATAATGAATTATAACAACTGTGAGACTACAACTCCCAGCAGACCCAG
Source organism: Ranitomeya imitator (assembly GCF_032444005.1). Taxonomy (NCBI): domain Eukaryota; kingdom Metazoa; phylum Chordata; class Amphibia; order Anura; family Dendrobatidae; genus Ranitomeya; species Ranitomeya imitator. Next base: position 8,378,589 of record NC_091289.1, on the reverse strand, counting down.
AGAACTCTCAGTTGAGAAGATTAGCCTAAAAGGATATTATGGATAGATTCAGTTGTGCACATTTGGTTGTATAGATGTTTTTATGTATAATTTTTTTTTTTTCAGATTCAGTGATGAAAAATTGATTGGTCGAGTTTAGTTGGATGAAACTTGTCTGACAGATCTGGCTTCTTCGCTTCAATCGGACAGATCCGGGGGCCTTTACTGTTCTCAGTAACAGATCTGATGTTTATGATATTTGTTTTAAATGTTGTAAAATGACCCTTATTGTCAGGGTGAGGCCCTTGGGCTCCTCAGGCACCAGGGCCACCGCTGTGACGCTCCACCCCATTGCCATCAGATGTATCCTGAATATGACCAAAGCCTTAACCTTCAGATACAGAGGGACCCATGGATACAGAGGGACCACTCCAGGTTGATGTCGTCACCTTTGCCTTTTGGGTGGTGAGAACGGGCAGTATACGACGGGCAGGGGAATCGTGCAGTTTTTATAGAGTGGGGCAACCACTGTCCTGCCCTTGTGTCCAAGTAGAAATACCTAGCAGCAATATGAGGGGCCAATTTTCATCTTTATTGTGGGGCCCACTCATTGCACTTCATATCAGGCTAATACATGATGTCTTCTGCTCTAGTCACATCCAGAGCTGCATTCACAACTCTGCTGGTCACTAGTGGAATTCTGTCAGCACTGTCAGACACCGAACATCCTATGAGGAATTGCCTGGTAATACTGTAGATGTTGGAGAATAAGGAAGATCTGACACTGAACAAGCAGAGACAAATCCAGCAGTCCGAGCACCGACAACCGAAAGAACAATGGATATTGTTATATAAACCGTTTTGTGTATACAGCTCTAATGCAGATCAATATGTCTCCATGCAAACGTACAGCTAACAAATCCTGCGTGCAGTGTTATTCTACAGTCGTGCGTTACGCCACTTTTTCTGATCTATACGATACATAGATCTGCATAAGTGCTGTAAACACAAAACGGTAGTATGCTGAGAGTAATCTGCTGTGCTGCCATATCCAGCGACTGTCGCGGCTATAGGGCAGTATTACAGGGGTCCTGTCCCTGCATCGCTGTGTGGCTGTGCACAACCTCCGGCTCTGCGCTCCTTGCACGTTCGCTCCCAGATGCGCGCTCTACCTTCAATCTGAGTGACATTTTTAGAGCTCCCCTAACGATTTCTGCTTCATTATCTCCAGCTATCAGCGCTCGATATTCCTGAAGACTTCCTGGAAACATTGAATCTTAAAAATTCTCATGCAAACATCAATAAAGTGTAATCAAAGCAGCGCTCGGCGATGGCGGCCAGATACCCGGAGCGAGAGGCTTAGTACTGAGAGTCCTCATCTAGAGCTCATCAGAAGGAGCTCGGTACGGGGGTGAGAGGAGGACACGGCACAGAATGAGCCCTCACCCCCTGCGGGAGGATGGCAGAGGGATCATCACGGCGAGAGAGACCTTCGGCTGGATCTCAAGTCTTGGCGACTTGATGGATGAAGGATCTCTAGGAAGATGGATCTCGTGCAGTGTAGATAGGTCACCAGGGTCTAGGTAAGTCCACTAGGATCTGGAGAGGTCCATCATGGTCTAGATAGGTCCATCAGGGTTTAGATAGGTCCATCTGGGTCTAGAGAGGTCCACCAAGATCTAGAAAGGCCCATCATGGTCTAGATAAGTCCACCAGGATCCAGAGAGGTCCATCACAGTTTAGATAGGTCCACTAGGGTCTAGAACAGTCCAGCAGGATCTAAAGAGGTCCATTAGAGTCTAGAGAGGTCCACCAGGGTCTAGAGAGGTCCACCAGGGTCTAGAGAGGTCCACCAGGGTCTAGAGAGGTCCACCAGGGTCTAGAGAGGTCCATCACGGTCTAGATAGGTCCACTAGGGTCTAAAGAGGTCCATTAGGGTCTAGATAAGTCCACCAGGGTCTAGAGAGGTCCACCAGGGTCTCGATAGGTTCACCAGGGTCTAGAGAGGTCCACCATGGTCTAGCGAGGTCCACCAGGGTCTAGAGAGGTCCACCAGGGTCTAGATAGGTTCACCAGGGTCTATAGAAGTCCACCAGGGTCTAGATAAGTCCACAAGGTCCTTCTCCGCCGTTATTTTGATAGCACCATGCCATTGGGTTGCTGGTCTTCTTCTTCATCTTGTTCCTTCTATTCTTTCGACCATGATGTCCTTCTCCGTAAATTCCATAGACAAGTAAAATGCCCGGCACATAGACTCGGCCGCCGGTATAGTTAGTCCAGAGTAAAGGTCCAATTTGCTGCCGTGCATCTAAAGACAAGATAAAGTGGCTTTTTTGGTGCCCTCTCCTTCTTTGCATCCGGGGCACGTGCCCTGGTTGTTCTCCACCCAAGATATTACACAGATGCCAACAGTTACTGGCATCCACTGACAATCTCATGCCCATGATGGCTGCCAGACAGATTGGAGGGGATATAGCTCAGCGGTACCACGGATGGACCAGGCTTCTGTGAGCCCTAGCACAGTCCCCATGTGCCTCCTGGGCCTCCTACACCCAATGATCCACCATCACTTATACTAATGTGCCCCCAAGACTTCATACATCCCCCAATGCCAGGCACCATGCCCCCTATGACAGCGCCAGCCACTCACATCTTTACGGGCCGGTGGTCTCCAGAGCTGTCTGTTCAGGAGTGGAGCAGCTATTGGGGTCTTAGGTGTTTAGATAGGAGGTACAGATATAGAACCTGTGGGTGCAATGCAGATTTGTTTGACACTCGGGCCCCCTAAAAAGCAGAGTGTGACCCCCCACTGGCACCATTTATAGGAGACTTTCCGGGGGCCGTTTTTAATTTCTAATTTAAGCAAATTGGCTTTTGTAGCAGAGACATGGAGACACTCACTTTTGGCTGTGTCCTTGGCGGACTGTCAGGACCGCAGGTGGTCTACAGCCTGCTCCATACGCCGCAATGAACGCTCTGCAACAACCAGAGCTACAAATCTTCATAAATCCTTCTAAAAAAAACTAATAAGCCCCATGAGTCACGTATCGGCTCTGTGACACACTGCGCGGGGGCGGCTGCGGCGGCACAGAAGGGGTTAACGCCACACATGGCAGGAATCCCCTGTTCTAATTGCACACTCTATAACTGGGGTAGTGGTGGTACGGCGGAGGATCGCAGGCTTATTGCGGAGGTGGCGGTTTCGTCAAACGACTGGCGATGACTCATGTGTTCTGGGGGTCCCCGCTGTGTCGCCTGAGATAGCGGTGGGGTGTCATTGTGATGACAGCTGGCTTCAGGAGCCGCTATGTGGGGCAAAACCTGACACCATCATCACTCTGCGCTGCTGCCCCCTGCAGGGTGGGCACAGTTATTACACAGGAGGTCCTCCACTGCCTCCCACCCATGTACATTGTGGCGAGGGGCGACATTCCCGGAAAAATCCCAGATTTTGCTTTATGAAAAATGGAGTTAATGAGACGTGGGCTTGCCTGGATCTTTATCGTCACGTCATATCGGGGCTGTGCCGGCTGCGGGGGGAGGCGCTCGCTGAATGTCGGCCTTACATCATGAGGATTTATAGTCTTATAATTACAGGTTCAATTCAATAGGAAACATCAACTGCAGAACGCGCAAATCACCAGCATTCATGGTTTGCATAAATACATATTTTATGGTCGTGACTTTTGTAAATGGAGGAAATGTAATATTTTTACTCCAGAACACATTACACTCTCATATTAAAGGGATATTCCCATCTTATACAAGAGCAATAAAATGCCTGATAGATGCCAGCCCCAATGCTGAGACGACTTCTATATTTCTTTCAGCACATGAAAAATAGATGTACACTAAAATTATATGAAAACTCTTATCAGTATTCCTATTAGGGTGTCCGAATGTATCTCTGTATACAGGGAGCGCCCTCTAGTGGTGGCTGCAGACAGGATTTTATACATCTCTGTATACAGGGAGCTCCCTCTAGTGGTGGCTGCAGACAGGATCTTATCATGTATCTCTGCACAAAGGGAGCTCCCCCTAGTGGTGACTGCAGACAGGATCTTATCATGTATCTCTGTATACAGGGAGCTCCCCCTAGTGGTGACTGCAGACAGAATCTTATCATGTATCTATGTATACAGGGAGCTCCTCCTAGTGGTGACTGCAGACAGGATCTTATCATATATCTCTGTATACAGGGAGCTCCCCCTAGTGGTGACTGCAGACAGGATCTTATCATGTATCTATGTATACAGGGAGCTCCCCCTAGTGGTGGCTGCAGCCAGGATCTTATCATGTATCTCTGTATGCAGGGAGCTCCTCCTAGTGGTGGCTGCAGACAGGGTCTTATCATGTATCTCTGTATACAGGGAGCTCCCCCTAGTGGTGTCTGCAGACAGGATCTTATCATGTATCTCTGTATACAGGGAGCTCCCCTTAGTGGTGACAGCAGACAGGATCCTATCATGTATCCCTGTATACAGGGAGCTCCCCCTAGTGGTGGCTGCAGACAGGATCTTATCATGTATCTCTGTATACAGGGAGCTCCCCCTAGTGGTGGCTGCAGACAGGATCTTATGTGTTTTTGTATACAGGGAGCTTCCCCTAGTGGTGACTGCAGACAGGATCTAATCATGTATCTCTGTATACAGGGAGCTCCCCCTAGTGGTGGCTGCAGACAGAATCTTATCATGTATCTCAGTATACAGGGAGCTCCCCCTAGTGGTGGCTGCAGACAGAATCTTATTATGTATCTCTGTATACAGGGAGCTCCCCCTAGTGGTGTCTGCAGACAGAATCTTATCATGTATCTCTATATACAGGGAGCTCCCTCTAGTGGTGGCTGCAGACAGAATCTTATCATGTATCTCAGTATACTGGGAGCTCCCCCTAGTGGTGGCTGCAGACAGAATCTTATCATGTATCTCTGTATACAGGTTGCTCCCCCTAGTGGTGGCTGCAGACAGAATCTTATCATGTATCTCAGTATACATGGAGCTCCCCCTAGTGGTGGCTGCAGACAGAATCTTATCATGTATCTCAGTATACATGGAGCTCCCCCTAGTGGTGGCTGCAGACAGGATCTTATCATGTATCTCTGTATACAGGGAGCTCCCTCTAGTGGTGGCTGCAGACAGGATCTTATCATGTGTTTTTGTATACAGGGAGCTTCCCCTAGTGGTGACTGCAGACAGGATCTTATCATGTATCTCTGTATACAGGGAGCTCCCCCTAGTGGTGGCTGCAGACAGGATCTTATCATGTATCTCTGTATACAGGGAGCTCCCCCTAGTGGTGGCTGCAGTCAGGATCTTATCATGTATCTCAGTATATAGGGTGCTCCCCCTGGTGGTGGCTGCAGACAGGATCTTATCATGTATCTCTGTATACAGGGAGCTCCCTCTAGTGGTGGCTGCAGACAGAATCTTATCATGTATCTCAGTATACAGGGAGCTCCCCCTAGTGGTGACTGCAGACAGGATCTTATCATGTATCTCTGTATACAGGGAGCTCCCCCTAGTGGTGACTGCAGACAGGATCTTATCATGTATCTCTGTATACAGGGAGCTCCCCCTAGTGGTGGCTGCAGTCAGGATCTTATCATGTATCTCTGTATACAGAAAGCTCCCCCTAGTGGTGACTGCAGACAGGATCTTATTATGTATCTCTGTATACAGGGAGCTCCCCCTAGTGGTGACTGCAGACAGGATCTTATCATGTATCTCTGTATACAGGGAGCTCCCCCTAGTGGTGGCTGCAGACAGAATCTTATCATGTATTTCTGTATACAGGGAGCTCCCCCTAGTGGTGACTGCAGACAGGATCTTATCATGTATCTCTGTATACAGGGAGCTCCCCCTAGTGGTGGCTGCAGACAGGATCTTATGTGTTTTTGTATACAGGGAGCTTCCCCTAGTGGTGACTGCAGACAGGATCTAATCATGTATCTCTGTATACAGGGAGCTCCCCCTAGTGGTGGCTGCAGACAGAATCTTATCATGTATCTCAGTATACAGGGAGCTCCCCCTAGTGGTGGCTGCAGACAGAATCTTATTATGTATCTCTGTATACAGGGAGCTCCCCCTAGTGGTGTCTGCAGACAGAATCTTATCATGTATCTCTATATACAGGGAGCTCCCTCTAGTGGTGGCTGCAGACAGAATCTTATCATGTATCTCAGTATACTGGGAGCTCCCCCTAGTGGTGGCTGCAGACAGAATCTTATCATGTATCTCTGTATACAGGTTGCTCCCCCTAGTGGTGGCTGCAGACAGAATCTTATCATGTATCTCAGTATACATGGAGCTCCCCCTAGTGGTGGCTGCAGACAGAATCTTATCATGTATCTCAGTATACATGGAGCTCCCCCTAGTGGTGGCTGCAGACAGGATCTTATCATGTATCTCTGTATACAGGGAGCTCCCTCTAGTGGTGGCTGCAGACAGGATCTTATCATGTGTTTTTGTATACAGGGAGCTTCCCCTAGTGGTGACTGCAGACAGGATCTTATCATGTATCTCTGTATACAGGGAGCTCCCCCTAGTGGTGGCTGCAGACAGGATCTTATCATGTATCTCTGTATACAGGGAGCTCCCCCTAGTGGTGGCTGCAGTCAGGATCTTATCATGTATCTCAGTATATAGGGTGCTCCCCCTGGTGGTGGCTGCAGACAGGATCTTATCATGTATCTCTGTATACAGGGAGCTCCCTCTAGTGGTGGCTGCAGACAGAATCTTATCATGTATCTCTGTATACAGAAAGCTCCCCCTAGTGGTGACTGCAGACAGGATCTTATTATGTATCTCTGTATACAGGGAGCTCCCCCTAGTGGTGACTGCAGACAGGATCTTATCATGTATCTCTGTATACAGGGAGCTCCCCCTAGTGGTGGCTGCAGACAGAATCTTATCATGTATTTCTGTATACAGGGAGCTCCCCCTAGTGGTGACTGCAGACAGGATCTTATCATGTATCTCTGTATACAGGGAGCTCCCCCTAGTGGTGGCTGCAGACAGAATCTTATCATGTATCTCTGTATACAGGGAGCTCCTCCTAGTGGTGACTGTAGGCAGAATCTAATCATGTATCTCTGTATACAGGGAGCTCCCCCTAGTGGTTTCTGCAGGTAGGAATAATTTACCTACAATTTGCTCCTCTCATTATAATGAAATTAATTAGTGCGGGATTTTGGACCTAATGATATTCACTTTAGAGAAGTTCCCATTTACCTAATGAGCTGCAATATGACAGGTTTAGATGAAGAGAGGGAAGGGGCCATAAAGCGCAGTCAGGCTTGAGATCCCAGAATAGGGCGGCTGTCTCGTCATTGCTGATGATGATGGAGTAAATCATAACTGTAGCAGATGTTCTAATAGATTTACCTTGCAGTCTGACAGCCAGTGACTTACGATCTGCATTATCTTCCTCTGCATACAGTACATGTACTCACCGCTGTCTCCTCCGCCTTACCACGGGCTTTCCTCTATGAATTAGGCCGGCTTCACACTCAGCGTATGAAAATACGGTCCGTATATTACGGCCGTAATACGCTGAAATGTCCCAAAAATAGTGGTCCGTAGCTCCTCCGTAGGCAGGGTGTGTCAGCGTTTTTTGCGCATGGCATCCTCCGTATGTAATCCGTATGGCATCCGTACTGCGTGGTTTTCTCGCAGGCTTGCAAAACCAACATACCGCTATAGAAATGATCCATGTGTCCCAAAAAGAAAAAAATATATATATATACTGTTAATGCCACCTTGCTATTGTAAGGTGACATTAAGCCTAATTAATAATGGAGAGGCGTCAATTATGACACCTATCCATTATTAATCCAATTGTAGTAAAGGGTTAAATAATACACAAACACATTATTTAAAATTATTTTAATGAAATAAAAACAATGGTTGTTGGAGTATTTTATTCTACGCCCAATCCAGTCACTGAAGACCCTCGTTCTGTGAAAGAAAAAACATAATAAACCAACAATATACTTACCCTCCGCAGATCTGTAACGTCCAACGATGTAAATCCTTCTGAAGGGGTTAAAACATTTTGCAGCAAGGAGCTGTGCTAATGCAGGCTGCTCCTCGCTGCAAAACCCCGGGGAATGAGTCTAAATATAGATCAATGATCTATATTTAGCTTCATTTGCGGTGAGGCGCCCTCTGCTGGATGTTCATAGATCGTGGGAACTTACCTAGAAAGCCTGGGAGCTTTAACCCTTCATTACCCCATATCCCACCGCTACACGGGAATGGGAAGAGAGTGGCCAAGTGCCAGAATAGGCGCATCTTCCAGATGTGCCTGTTCTGGGGTGGCTGGGGGCAGGTGTTTTTAGCCAGGGGGGGGGGGCCAATAACCATGGACCCTCTCCAGGCTATTAATATCTGCCCTCAGTCACTGGCTTTACTACTCTGGCGGAGAAAATTGCGCGGGAGCCCACGCCAATTTTTTCCGCCATTTAACCCTTTATTTTAAGAGCTAGAACGGCCAAATTTTGCAGATACACTCTACTGACATTAGTAGTGTGGAATCTGCAAAAAAAATGGAGAGAAGACATGGTTTACTGTATGTAAACCATGTCTCAAATCATGTCGGGTTTTAGGAAGGAGAAAGAAAAAGCCGGTAATTGAATTACCGGCTTTCAAGCTGTATAGCGCTGGAATAAATATTAATATATATACATATATGTGTCTCACTGACATATATATATATATATATATATATATATACCTATTCTATGTGTACACATTTATTCTACCTATTCTACTGTAAGCTGTCAGTGTGATTTTACTGTACACCGCACTGAATTACCGGCTTTTCTCTCTAACAGCGCTGCGTATTTCTCGCAAGTCACACTGCTTGTCCGTGTGTAATCCGTATTTTTGGGGCTTCCATAGACTTTCATTGGCGTATTTCTTGCGCAGTACGGTGACAAACGCAGCATGCTGCGATTTTGTACGGCCGTAGAAAGCCGTATAATACTGATCAGTAAAATACGGCAGATAGGAGCAGGGGCATAGAGAATAATTGTGCCGTAATTTTTGCGAGTTTTACGGACGTAGTTTCTGCGCTCTTACGTCCGTAAAACTCGCAAGTGTGAAGCCGGCCTTAATGTTACAGAATCTTTGGTATTTCAACAAATAACATATGAAGATGACATCACAGATGACTCGTCCTCTCTGGGTTCTCCTGATGAACAGTTAATGGTGCTATGAAGTCATCCTGCCCCAGAGCCATCAACATTACAGAAGAAAATTCTTATTATTGATAAAGGCAAAATATTGTGAAATATTGTATCAATATAATAAACACTGCGCCCCAACCTGGAGCTTCATGGCCGAGCAGCTGCACGCAGCCGTACATCACCCAGCACAATGCCGAGCGTCGGATGGAGTGGTGTAACGCCGCCACCACTGGACCCTGGAGGAGACGGGTTCTGTGCAGTGATGGATCGCATTTCTCTATATGCATCTCATGGAGGGGTCTGGGTTTGGTGACTCCAAGAGGACGTTCCCCCCTGACTGCATTGTGCCCCCTGTACAGATGGTGGAGGAGGATAATGCTAGGGGCTGTTATCAGGGGGCGGCCGCAGACCCTCAGCTCCAGTGATGGGAAATCTTCATCTTCAGCACAAGACAATTGTAGCCACCATCCATTGCTAATCACTGAGGCACCGTGCTGCCCACGTATAGTGTCTACAGACAGCACGCTCCCTAAGTACATTCATTTTACACCTGTAATTAAATAAATCGCCCCCAGAAGATTTCTCACCATTCTGCGATGTTCTGGCTTTGCGGAAGTTCTGAGAGTTTCGCTGTCATTGCTTTTTCAGCTGTTGTCAGTTTTCGCCTCCTGTATTTATGGATGTGGACTTTATGATATTCCGGACTTTATGCTTTATAATAGATAAAGATAAATCGGCTACAAATCTACCGGATTCTGGATCCTTTTTTAAATCTGTAACATAAATACATGTACAACTACTCCATCAGGTGCATCAGACAAACCCTAATTTTTCGCCTTTGTGTTGCAGAGTCGCTCCTGGTGGGGAGGGTGACAGTCGCACCTTGTGCCTCGTTGCTCCAGATTCAATTATCACTCTTTAATCCACTTGAATAGCATTTCGCCGTTTCTCCTTCACAAAATCAATTCATCTTTCCTAATATTTAGATTGCCCTCCGTCCGCCATTCTCAGCTCGCTCCTATTTCATGGCTGCTTTCTATACATCGGTCAATTTGTTTTTCTCATTACTGCGGCGCTCTATCTGTTCATCGATATATTGAATGAGGTTTAGTCACTAACTCAACAATGTGGGAGCGGCGAAAATAATAGTGATGAGCGGTGCCTGCATGTGAAAAGCGGCGCCTGCGTGTGATGCGCAATGTCTACATGTGACAAGTGGTGTCTGCACGTGATGAGCGTCAACTATATGTGATAAAATATGCCTGCGGGTGATCAGTGATGCCTGTAAGTCATGAGCAGTTCCTGCGTGTGATTATCAGTTAGTGCGTGTGATGAGCAGTTCCTGTGTGATGAGCGTTGCCTGTGTGTGTGATTATCAGTTCCTGCGTGTGATTATCGGTGCATATGTGTGATGATCGGTGTCTGCGTGTCATCAGTGCCTGCCTGTGATGAGCAGTTCCTACGTATGATTATCAGTGCCTACGAATGATTATCGGTTCCTGCATGTGATGAGCGACTCCTGCGTGTGATTATCGGTTCCTGCGTGTGATCAGAGGTGCCTGCGTGATTATCGGTGCCTGAGTATGATAATCGGTGCCTGCGTGTGATTATCGGTTCCTGCGTGTGATGATCGGTGCCTGCGTGTGATCAGAGATGCCTGCGTGATTATCGGTGCCTGCGTGTGATAATCGGTGCCTGCGTGTGATTATCGGTGCCTGTATGTGATGAGCAGTTTCTGCGTGTAATTATCAGTATCTGCGTGTGATTATCAGTGCCTGCATGTGATGAATGGTGATTGCATGTGATTATCGGTGCCTGCGTGTGATTATCGGTTACTGTGTGTGATGAGCATTGCCTGCGTGTGATGAGCGGTGCCTGTGGATCACCCCGTCAGGGCAGCGGGGTACTCGGCACAGGGTCCCTTCGGTTCTCAGGGGGATGTCACAGTGGCTGACCCGGTCCGTGGCCCTGGGACGTCCGTGTAAAAGGGAAAGGTCTTTAAAGGGATAAAGTTTGTGTTCATGATGCCACCTGTGGTATTCGTTCAGGGTTTCCGACGCTGCTTTAAGGGGTCCGCTGGGGTGATGTTATGGCAGCTGGATGGTATACCTTCCCACAGGTGAAGTATATCCCCAGGGCTTCCAGTGTGTAGGTGGTGGATGGTGAGAGGCACAGAGAAAGAACGAGGACACAAGGTTGCAGTCTCTTTACCTTTACTGAAAAATTCGGCATCCACAGTCCAGATCACAGGACAGGCAGTCCGGCCGGTCTGAAGGCAAATCCATAGTCCCCTTATCCAGGTGGAAATCAGTAGCCTTCCCTTGCGCTGCAGTGTTGTGGTCCCTTACTGCTAAGCTTCTCATAAGGTCCTCACAGATGTTGTATATGTTATATCTCTCTGTCCCCCGGATAGGACAAACCTGTATGACTGGTGGCTTGAAGCGGTTTATAGGGAGTCTATCATGCCCCAGCTTCTAAGGGGTGCCACCGTGCCTCCTGGATGTAGGGCGGACAGGTAACGTGAAATTAGCTGTCCTGCCAGTCTCTGGAGCAAGGCATAAAGGTTGTTACTCCCTCTGTGTTCCGGCTACCGGGATTCTGCGCCTCAGATGGAGGCAGCCTGTGTAGGGCTGGTCCCCTTCTGATATCCACTCCTTTGCTACGACTTCCTTGCACGCTCGCTGCAATTCAGTTCTGCCTTCGATGTCTTTCTAGGAGCTGCAGCTCTGAGGGCATGCACAGCTCTGTATCCTTCTCCTTTGCTCTCTGACAGGATCCCACCCCTGCCAGGGACCAACTAACTGAGCGAAGCTCAGCCAGCAACTAAGTAACTTTCCCTACAGGCGACCAGTTTTTCCAATGTGGGGAGTGACCTAATAAATAAGAGCAAGAGCTCCCCCTGGTGGCCTGGAGTGTGAAATGTGTTGCATGTTTGTGATACCTGGATGCAGTTATCCTTCTTTGCCTCCAAACGTAGCATCACTCTCCCCGAGGAAAGCAATACCACTGCGATGACCAGGACCCTGGGGCGCTGCACTTGCGTATGATTATCGATTCCTGAGTGCGATGAGTGGTTCCTGCGTGTGATTATCAGTGCCTATGTGTGATGAGCGGTGTCTGCATGTCATTATCGGTGCCTGCATGTAATTGTCAGTATCTGCGTGTGATTATCGGTGTCTGCATGTGATGAGCAGTGCCTGTATGTGATGAGCAGTTTCTGCGTGTGATTATCGGTGCCTGCGTGTGATGAGCAGTGCCTGCGTGTGATGATCGGTGTCTGCGTGTGATGATCGGTGTCTGCGTGTGATGAGCAGTGCCTGTATGTGATGAGCAGTTTCTGCATGTGATTATCGGTGCCTGCGTGTGATGAGCAGTGCCTGTATGTGATGAGCAGTTTCTGCGTGTGATGATCGGTGTCTGCGTGTGATGAGCAGTGCCTGTATGTGATGAGCAGTTTCTGCATGTGATTATCGGTGCCTGCGTGTGATGAGCAGTGCCTGCGTGTGATGATAGGTGTCTGTGTGTGTTGAGCAGTGCCTGTATGTGATGAGCAGTGCCTGCGTGTGATTATCGGCGTCTGCGTGTGATCAGCAGTGCCTGTGTGTGTTGAGCAGTGCCTGTATGTGATGAGCAGTTTCTGCGTGTAATTATCGGTGTCTGCGTATGATGAGTGGTTCCTGCATGTGATTATCGGTGCCTGCGTGTGATGAACAGTTTCTGTGTGTAAGGCCGGCGTCACACTGGCGTTTAAAACGGCCGAGTGCAATGCGATAAAAAATCGCATTGCACTCGGACCAATATTAAGTTATGGGGCCGCTCCCAGCAGCCGACTTTTTGTTGGCCGTTTTCCTCGGTCCGAGACAATCGCAGCATGCTGCGATTGTCTCGGACCGAGGAAAACTCGCGGCTCACTCGCACCCATATAAGCCTATGGGTGCGAGTGAGACAGCGCACATCACTCGGATAACATCCGAGTGATGTGCGCTATAAGCGGCCCCAGCAATGGAGATGGAGAAATTAATTTCTCCGCCTCCTCCGCAGCTGTGCTCCGATCCTCCCTGTGCGAGAGAATCGGAGCACAGACGCACGACACTCGGCTCCTGCTCTGCTGCGTGCAGGAGCCGAGTGTCATTAGCATATCGCATCCGATGCTCTCGCATCGGATGTGATACGCCAGTGTGACGCTGGCCTAATTGTCAGTATCTGCGTGATTATCGGTGTCTGCGTGTGATGAGCAGTTTCTGTGTGTAATTATCAATATCTGCGTGTGAACATCGGTGCCTGCATGTGATTATCGGTGCCTGCGTGTGATGAGCAGTTCCTGCGTGTGATTATCGGTGTCTGCGTGTGATGACTGTTTCCAGTATCTGATACTATATGATAGTACTGATCTTGGCCAGGGGTGTAACTATAGTAGGTGCAGGGTTTGTAATGACACCTGGGCCCTGGAGACTAGGGGTCTCATATGACCTCGAGGCTGGGAAAATATTCAGAAAAGTTCCCATGCTCGAGGTCATATGTGGACATCCAGCAGAGGGCGCCTCACCACGAATGAAGGTAACTACAGGTCATTGACCTACATTCCATTCATTCGCTGGGGTTTTACAGGCAGGAGCACAGCTGCATTATAGCAGAGCTCCTGCCTGTAAAATAATGTAACCCCTTCAGATGGATTTACATCGTGGGACATATCGACGGAAGGTATGAGATATTGTTGGTTTATTATTTTTAATTTGTTACAGGTCGAGGGTCTTCAGGGGGATTGAGAGTGGAATAAAATATTACAACAACCTGTGTGTTTATTTCATTAAAATACTTTGCAATATTGTGTGTTTTTTCAACCATTTCATGCTATTGGATTAATAATGGATAGCTGTCATAATTGACGCCTCTCCATTATTAATCTGGCTTAATGTCACCTTACAATAGCAAGGTGACATTAACCCTTCATTACCCCATATCCCACCGCTACACGGGAATGGGAAGAGAGTGGCCAAGTGCCAGAATAGGCGCATCTTCCAGATGTGCCTTTTCTGGGGTGGCTGGGGGCAGATGTTTTTAGTCGGGGGGGGGGGGAGCAATAACCGTGGACCCTCTCTAGGCTATTAATATCTGCCCTCAGTCACTGGCTTTACTACTCTGGCGGAGAAAATTGTGCGGGAGCCCACGCCAATTCTTTCCGCCATTTAACCCTTTAATTTAATAGCTAGAGTGCCCAAATTTTGCACATACACACTACTAGCATTAGTAGTGTGGAATATGCAAAAAAAATGGGGATATGAGATGGTTTACTGTATGTAAACCATGTGTCATATCATGTCGGGTTTAGGAAGGAGATAGCAAAAGCCAGCAATTGAATTACCGACTTTAAAGCTATCTAGCGCTGTATGAAATATTAATATATATACATAGATGTCTACTGACACACACACACATATATATATATATATATATATATATATATAGACAGTATATATGTTTTTATGATTTTTTGAGCACATGGATCCATGGTATGTCCGTATGTTGGTTTTGCAATCCTGCGAGAAAATCGCACAGTACAGATGCCATACGGATTACATACGGAGGATGCCATGCGCAAAATACGCTGACACACCCTGCCTACGGATGAGATACGGACCACTATTTTGGGGACTTTTCTGCGTATTACGGCCGTAAATTACGGACCGTATTTTTATACGCTGAGTGTGACGCCGGCCTAAGGACTTGTGTTCTTGGGGGCCCTATTTGAAACTCTGCATCGCGGCCCACAAGCTTCAGGTTGTGACACTGATCCTGGCACTGAATGCAGAATGTACATGTTGCAGATCTCTATACTCCCCTTACAGAGTGCCCCCCATTAAGTGATCCGTCTGGGGTCCTGACAGTCCCACTTTGCCCTGGTGTCATCCATCAGTTTCTGCTGAGCTGGGGGCATTGTTAATATCACACCCCCTGTCCTCCATTGATCAGGGGCGGCAGGAGGGCGCCCCTGTCCCTCTGTTTACTGTGGAGAAGGTGAGGTCAAGTCCCGGGAATAATTAATAGCATTTTCCCGGCCACTTTATTGAAGGGAAATGAAATGTGGCCACACTTAGAATAATTATGGAATTATAATTTAATTGGATCCTAATGATATAATTGAAATGTTTATGGTTTGTTAGAGACAAGAACACAATTCACAGGAGAGGAAGCGGCGTGTCATTGAAAGCTGGCGACCGCCGCAAATGGAGAAGGTAAAGGACACAATTATCAGGAATATACATCAGGAGAGATTTCCCCTAAAATTAACATATGTCCTTTCAGCTGTTTCTGATCTATCTGGGAAGGCAGGAGCCAGACATCATGGCGTTGCCATCTCCAATCAAGGACTTTGATCTGCATCATATGAAGGAAAATAGGATTATGTGGAATCCAGAGAGGCATTATTACTAAAGGAGGTATACACGAGTATTATTAGTGTGGGGTACTAAAGGCAGCAACAGTACAGAGAAAAGCCATGGCTGGAAGAAGGGAAATGTGCATCACTGCAGTGAGCTCCCCTAGTGGCTGTATGAATCTGTATGCAGTGAGCTCCCCCTAGTGGTGACTGTATAAATCTGTATGTAGTGAACTCTTTTATTATAAAAATACAAAACTTACAATCAATAAATAGCAAAAATCAAAACCTCAGCAAAAGCAACTGTCCGAGTCCAACATTACCCCCCCCCCCCCCAGCCCAAAGCAAAGTCCGAGTCCAGCATAACAACCTGTATGTAGTGAGTTCCCCCTAGTGGTGGCTCTATAAATCTCTATGTAGTGAGCTCCCTCTAGTGGTGGCTGTATAAATCTGTATGTAGTGAACTCTTTTATTATAAAAATACAAAACTTACAATAAATAAATAGCAAAAATCAAAACCCCAGCAAAAGCAACTGTCCGAGTCCAACATTACCCCCCCAGTCCAAAGCAAAGTCCGAGTCCAGCATAACAATCTGTATGTAGTGAGTTCCCCCTAGTGGTGGCTCTATAAATCTCTATGTAGTGAGCTCCCTCTAGTGGTGGCTGTATAAATCTGTATGTAGTGAGCTCCCTCTAATGGTGACTGTATAAATCTGTATGTAGCGAGCTCCCCCTAGTGGTGGCTGTATAAATCTGTATGTAGTGAGCTCCCCCTAGTGGTGG
This sequence comes from Ranitomeya imitator, assembly GCF_032444005.1. Classification (NCBI taxonomy): domain Eukaryota; kingdom Metazoa; phylum Chordata; class Amphibia; order Anura; family Dendrobatidae; genus Ranitomeya; species Ranitomeya imitator. The sequence continues at coordinate 8,362,264 of NC_091289.1, read as the reverse complement.
CTGTATAAATCTGTATGTAGTGAGCTCCCTCTAGTGGTGACTGTATAAATCTGTATGTAGTGAGCTCCCCCTAGGGGTGGCTGTATAAATCTGTATGTAGTGCGCTCCCTCTAGTGGAGACTGTATAAATCTGTATGTAGCGAGCTCCCCCTAGTGGTGGCTGTATAAATCTGTATGTAGTGAGCTCCCCCTAGTGGTGGCTGTATAAATCTGTATGTAGTGCGCTCCCTCTAGTGGAGACTGTATAAATCTGTATATAGTGAGCTCCCTTTAGTGGTGGCTGTATAAATCTGTATGTAGTGAGCTCCCCCTAGTGGTGGTTGTATAAATCTGTATCTAGTGAGCTCCCTCTAGTGGTGACTATAAAATCATAATTTAGGCTGTGAAATGACCTCATAAATCTCCTATGTCACCTAATACCAGTGCAGTGTTTCTATCACTTAAAAGTGTTCCCTGATACTTCAATTAACATTGATGACCTAGGGGTCCTTACATCTATGAGTCTGGGAAAGCTGAGTGACACCACATGGGAGTTGTAGTGGTTTTATTGTAGAGGGTTCATAATCATTATAGTCTATAGAAGCCATATAATTCCCATATACCTGGTCATTAGGAGCGGCGTCGCAGTGACCTGTGCCTCTGTCCTTTCCTATGACTGTACAGTGAGGATTTCAGTCTTTCATCCCGGGTTTTAATTAGCTCTCGCTCAGACCCCTGATCGATGGCACGAGGCGGCAGGTCTGTCTCTCCTGCTTGTTTTCTCTATCTTGAACTTGCCAAGACAGATTAGGCTGTTGTCAAGGTCGCTCAATATGGTGTGTGCAAACCCCTAGATAAGCCGCGCTCTTTATAGAGGGGCCAGAGAGTGTCCGCCTGAGTCCTTCTCGAAAGATGGCGACACCCCTGAATGGCCAATTTTGACATCCGAGCGAAGACATATAGATGGGCGCATCAGAGATCCAGATACTGCACGGTGCAGCAGAGTCAATATTGTATCTCGGGACAATGCTATCTGCTCCTTGCAGCGGACAGCGGTCTCTATTAGGCGAGTAAACAGAGATATTCCAGGAGACCCCATCGATCGCGGCGCCGATTCTGCTCACATCTGCATCATGGCTTCCATCATTAAAGGTAACGATGTTGGATAAGAAACCGATGGGCAAAGCCAATGATAAAGGGACGGTCTGTCTGACTCTGCTCCGGCCTCTGCTTTGTGCCCATGCACTTCAGGATCAGCGGCCTCCAGGCATCGACGGCTCCTTGTCTCCACTGACAGCCAAGGTCTCTAATTTTGATTGTTATTTTTGAGATTTGAGATGAACGTAATTAATAAAAAGTGAAACCGACTGACGAGCGTGTCTCCTAACATACCGGACAGGACATGCCGGATAACAGGACGCAATGGATGACAGGACGTGCCGGATGACGGGACGCAACGGATGACAGGACGTGCAGGATGACAGGACGCGATGGATGACAGGACGTGACGGATGATAGGACGTGACGGATGATAGGACGTTTCCGGATGACAGGACGTGATGGATGACAGGACACGATGGATGATGGGACATGCCGGATGACGGGACGCAACGGATGACAGGACGTGCCGGATGACAGGACGCGATGGATGACAGGACGTGATGGATGACAGGACGTTCTGGATGGCAGGACATTCCGGATGACAGGACGTTCCGGATGACAGGACGTTCCGGATGACAGGATGTGACAGATGACAGGACGCGATGGTTGACGGGATATGCCGGATGACAGGACGCGATGGATGACAGGACGCGATGGATGACAGGACGCGATGGATGACAGGACGTTCTGGATGACAGGACGTGACGGATGACAGGACGCGATGGATGACGGGACATGCCGGATGACAGGACGCGATGGATGACAGGACGCGATGGATGACAGGACGTTCCGGATGACAGGACGTGACGGATGACAGGACGCGATGGATGACGGGACATGCCGGATGACAGGACGCGATGGATGACAGGACGCGATGGATGACAGGACGTGATGAATGACAGGACGTTCTGGATGACAGGACGTGACGGATGATGGGACATGCCGGATGACGGGACGCAACGGATGACAGGACGTACCGGATGACAGGACGTGATGAATGACAGGACGTGCCGGATGACAGAACGTGTCGGATGACAGGATGCTCCGGATGACAGGACGTGCCGGTTGACCGGAAGTGACGGATGACAGGACGTGCCGGATGACAGGACGTGCCGGAAGACAGGACGTGCCGGAAGACAGGACGTGCCAGATGACAGGACGTGACGGATGACAGGACGTGACGGATGACAGGACGTGCCGGAAGACAGGACGTGCCGGAAGACAGGACGTGACGGATGATGGGACATGCCGGATGATGGGACGCAAGGAATGACAGGACGTACCGGATGACAGGACGTGATGAATGACAGGACGTGCCGGATGACAGGACGTGCCGGATGACAGAACGTGTCGGATGACAGGATGCTCCGGATGACAGGACGTGCCGGTTGACCGGAAGTGACGGATGACAGGACGTGCCGGATGACAGGACGTGCCGGAAGACAGGACGTGCCAGATGACAGGACGTGACGGATGACAGGACGTGACGGATGACAGGATGTGACAGATAACAAGACGTGCCGGAAGACAGGATGTGCCTGATGACAGGACGTGAAGGATGACAGGACGTGACAGATAACAGGACGTTCCTGGATGACAGGATGTGCCGGATGACAGTACGTGCCGGATGACAGGACACCGCTGAGCCGCTTAGTGTAACCGGGCAGAATGTTTGAAACATTTATCTGTCAGAGACAAATGGCGGCAGCGCCAACGGCTGACGCAAATCTCTATAAGAAAGTGAAGGAACTCGCCGTACTCGAGATGTTTAATTAAATGACAAGACTAATTACCCAGAGTGACGGCGACATCTCACTAATTGTATGTAGATGACAAACAAGAAAGGATAATGAGAAGCCAGGATTCCCCTCCTCATCCCACCCCGACAGAAAATACTAATCCTCGGCCCGATCCTGGATTACACTGGTCATTAAACTATGCGAAAAAAACACAAAATACAAAAACATTTAGTAACATAGTTAGTAAGGCCGAAAAAAGACATTTGTCCATCCAGTTCAGCCTATATTCCATCATAATAAATCCCCAGATCTACGTCCTTCTACAGAACCTAATAATTGTATGATACAATATTGTTCTGCTCCAGGAAGACATCCAGGCCTCTCTTGAACCCCTCGACTGAGTTCGCCATCACCACCTCCTCAGGCAAGCAATTCCAGATTCTCACTGCCCTAACAGTAAAGAATCCTCTTCTATGTTGGTGGAAAAACCTTCTCTCCTCCAGACGCAAAGAATTCCCCCTTGTGCCCGTCACCTTCCTTGGTATAAACAGATCCTCAGCGAGATATTTGTATTGTCCCCTTATATACTTATACATGGTTATTAGATCGCCCCTCAGTCGTCTTTTTTCTAGACTAAATAATCCTACTTTCGCTAATCAATCTGGGTATTGTAGTTCTCCCATCCCCTTTATTAATTTTGTTGCCCTCCTTTGTACTCTCTCTAGTTCCATTATATCCTTCCTGAGCGCCGGTGCCCAAAACTGGACACAGTACTCCATGTGCGGTCTAACTAGGGATTTGTACAGAGGCAGTATAATGCTCTCATCATGTGTATCCAGACCTCTTTTAATGCACCCCATGATCCTGTTTGCCTTGGCAGCTGCTGCCTGGCACTGGCTGCTCCAGGTAAGTTCATCATTAACTAGGATCCCCAAGTCCTTCTCCCTGTCAGATTTACCCAGTGGTTTCCCGTTCAGTGTGTAATGGTGATATTGATTCCTTCTTCCCATGTGTATAACCTTACATTTATCATTGCTAAACCTCATCTGCCACCTTTCAGCCCAAGTTTCCAACTTATCCAGATCCATCTGTAGCAGAATACTATCTTCTCTTGTATTAACTGCTTTACATAGTTTTGTATCATCTGCAAATTTCTGCACAAAGTTGGGCTGGAATCACACATGATGGTTTTAGTGCAATTTTTCTTTTTACATTTTGGATTCAACCCAAAAAAATGAGGCCCCAATTCACCAAAACGTTATATGTCAGTTAATGAACAGGTCGCTGGAGTAAGATGGGCCACATTCATTAAAAGGCGAGCACTTCAAAATAGGTTTTTTCAGCTGCCGCACCGGAAATGTACTGGAGTCACAGAGAGGATGGTCTCTCATGATTTACAGCCCCTCTACTATGTTATTATTATTATTTATTGTTATAGCGCCATTTATTCCATGGCGCTTTACATGTGGGGAGGGGTATACATAATAAAAACAAGTACAATAATATTAAACAATACAAGTCACAACAGGTACAGGAGGAGAGAGGACCCTGCCCGCGAAGGCTCACAATCTACAAGGGATGGGTGAGGATACAGTAGGTGAGGGTAGAGCTGGTCATGCAGCGGTTTGGTAGATCGGTGGTTACTGCAGGTTGCAGGCTTGTCGGAAGAGGTGGGTCTTCAGGTTCTTTTTGAATGTTTCGATGGTAGGCGAGAGGATGATATGTTGTGGTAGAGAATTCCAGAGTAGGGGGGATACGCGAGAGAAATCTTGTATGCGATTGTGGGAAGAGGAGATAAGAGGGGAGTAGAGAAGGAGATCTTGTGAGGATCGGAGGTTGCGTGTAGGAAAGTACCGGGAGACGAGGTCACAGATGTATGGAGGAGACAGGTTGTGGATGGCTTTGTATGTCATGGTTAGGGTTTTGTACTGGAGTCTCTGGGTAATGGGGAGCCAGTGAAGGGATTGACAGAGGGGAGAGACCAGGGAATAGCGGGGGGACAGGTGGATTAGTCGGGCAGCAGAGTTTAGAATAGATTGGAGGGGTGCGAGAGTGTTAGAGGGGAGGCCACAGAGCAGGAGGTTGTAGTAGTCAAGGCGGGAGATGATGAGGGCATGGACTAGGGTTTTTGCAGATTCTTGGTTGAAGAATGTACGGATTCGTGAAATATTTTTGAGTTGAAGTCGGCAGGAAGTGGAAAGGGCTTGGATATGTGGTTTGAAGGAGAGATCAGTGTCGATGATTACCCCGAGACAGCGAGCTTGTGGGACTGGGGAGAGTGGGCAGCCATTTACTGTAATGGATAGGTTCGTTGGGGGGGTCGCGTGAGACGGGGAAAGACAATGAATTCTGTTTTGTCCATGTTACGTTTTAGAAATCTAGCGGAGAAGAAGGATGAAATATTGGACAGACATTGAGGGATTCTGGTTAGTAGGGAGGTGATATCTGGTCCAGAGATGTAGATCTGTGTGTCATCAGCATAGAGGTGATACTGAAAACTGTGAGATTCTATGAGCTGTCCCAGGCCAAAAGTGTAAATGGAGAAGAGCAGGGGCCCAAGGACTGAACCTTGTGGGACTCCGACAGATAGAGGGCGAGGTGAGGAGGTGGTGTGTGAGTGGGAGACGCTGAATGTCCGGTCTGTTAGGTATGATGAGATCCAGGATAGGGCCAAGTCTGTGATGCCAAGGGAGGAGAGGGTCTGTAATAATAGGGAATGGTCCACTGTGTCAAAGGCAGCCGACAGGTCCAGGAGGAGGAGGACAGAGCAGTGTCGCTTGCTCTTGGCGGTTAAGAGGTCATTGGTGACCTTAGTTAGGGCAGTTTCAGTGGAGTGGTGTGACCGGAAGCCAGATTGTAAGCGGTCAAAGAGGGAGCAAGAGAGATGGGAGGACAGTTCAAGATGGACGTGGTGTTCCAGTAGTTTTGAGGCATAGGGGAGAAGTGATATAGGGCGATAGCTAGATACAGAGGATGGGTCAAGAGAGGGCTTTTTGAGGATAGGTGTGATGGAGGCATGTTTAAAGCTTGAGGGGAAAACACCAGTTAGTGATAGGTTGAAGAGATGGGTTAGGGTTGGGATGAAGACTGTGGTGAGGTTTGGGATGAAGTGGGATGGGAGTAGGTCAAGTGCACAGGTGGTGAGATGCGATCTTGAGAGTAGAGTGTAGAGTTGATCTTCTGTAATGGTGGAGAAGTTGGTTTTGGAGGCGGAGGGCTGGGAAGTCAGGAGGAAGGGCTCTGGGGGTTGTTGACCAAAACTGTCTCTGATGTTCTCAATCTTATGCTTGAAAAATGAGGCAAAGTCTTCAGCTGAGATGGGTGGAGAGGGAGGAGGTGTGGAGGGTGGAGGAGAGAATTGAAGGTGTTGAATAACTGTTTAGGGTTGTGAGACAGGGAGGATATGAGAGATGAGAAGTAGGCTTGTTTAGCTGTGGCGAGTGTGGTCTTGAAAGTAGTGAGGGACTGTTTGAATGCGATGAAGTGCTCGTTGGAGTGGGATCTTTTCCATCTGCGCTCAGCAGCCCTGGAAGCTCGCCTCAGTTCTTTGGTCAGGCTGGTGTGCCAGGGCTGTCTGTTGATTTTGCGAGCTTTGGTATGTGTAAGTGGGGCAGCAGATTCCAAAGCTACAGCTATTGTGGTGTTATATAGAGTGGTAGCGTCATCCGCATTGTGTATGGAACTTATATCTGTGAGAGGGAGGAGGGATTCAGAGAATGAATGTAGGTCAAGATGTTTAAGATTTCTGCGAGGGTGTGCAAGTTTGTGGGGTGGGGATTGTAGACAAGGATTGGAGAGGGAAGAGAATGTGAGAAGGTTGTGGTCAGAGAGTGGAAGAGGTGAGTTAGAGAGGTTAGATAGGGAGCAGAGGCGGGTGAAGATGAGGTCCAGTGTGTGGCCATCTTTGTGAGTGGCTGCAGAAGACCATTGAGTGAGGCCGAAGGAGGAAGTGAGAGATAGAAGTTTAGTGGCAGCTGAGAGGGAAGTGTCAATGGGGATGTTGAAGTCGCCCATGATGATAGTGGGGCTGTCCAAAGAAAGGAAATAAAGTAGCCATGTGGTGAAGTGGTCAAAGAAGGTGGTGGCTGGCCCTGGGGGGTGGTAAATGACGGCCAGTTGGAGGGGGAGTAGATGCGCACAGAGTGCACCTCAAAGGAAGGGAGGGTAACAGAGGGTGGCAGTGGGATTGGGGTGAAGGAGCAGTTATCTGACAGGAGAAAACCAACTCCTCCACCATGTTTGCTGCTGGGGCGGGGTGTGTGAGAAAGGTGGAAGCCACTGTAAGAGAGTGCAGCAGGGGAGGCTGTGTCAGAAGGGGTGAGCCAGGTTTCGGTGATGGCGAGGAAGGAAAGTTTGGTAGTAACAAAAAGATCATGGATGTAGGAAAGCTTGTTGCAAACAGAGCGAGCGTTCCACAGAGCTCCTGTTAGTGGGACTGGGGAAGTGGGGGCTGGGTGAATGGGTATAAGGTTAGAGAGGTTACGGAAGTTTGTGATAGAGCGTGTATGGGAAGTAGAAATGACTGTGGGGATGTGGTGAGGAGGACCAGGATTTGGAGAGATATCACCAGCAGTGAGAAGGAGCAGAGAAAGTGTTAGCAGGTGGGAGCAGGAGAGGGCATGAGGGGGCTGTCTGTGTTTGGAGGCAGAGGATTGTATGTTAAGGAACAGTTTTGAGGAGGAGGTGAGATGGATGGGGAGGATTGAAGAGGAGATGAACAGTTCCTTACTTGGTGTAGGGATCAGGGGAGTTAGCAGAAAGTGAAGGATTATACAGGTGAAAGTGAAAACAAACAGAAACATTGTTTACAGTGAATTGCCAGTTACCTTCAGTTCCCTTCAGGTTCAATTCAGGTTTTAATTCTACTGTAATCTTCACACTTCTAGGACACACTTATAGGAATCACAATGCAGACAGAAGTCTATGCAGACTTGAGCTATGCAATATAAGTACAACTAAGTTTTGCAAACTTCATAAAAAGTTAGAGCGGGCGCAGCAAGTTTCCATCCGTTTTAAAACTTAATTGGGCAAACAATTTACCAACATTTGAACAATTAATTTTGCAACATTTCAATCCGCTTTTTGCTACAATTTTGGAGGAATCAGGGCCTTGGATTTCTTCTTGTTGGATACACTTCTGACTTGGGATACAAAAACTGCATGAAAACATTTCAGTAGGTTTCGGGGTGTTTCCATTGTAGCAAATGAAGGCATATTGTTTGGAAACCACACCCTTAGTCATCGCTGAGGATGGAACCTCTGAGACCCCCACTGATGCGGTTTTCTTTGCACAGCGGCTCCCCAGTTACCTGATTGTTGCATGCCCTGCAGCCGGCCCCAATAACTTGAAAAGATGCCATAAATGCCTGTTATACAGCATTATCTTGCTGCCTAATCTGTCACGGTGTCAGTCTATTCTGAATTCTTGCATTATATTCATAAATGACACTGCAATGCACGAATACAACAGAACTGAACCAAATCTCCTGTATTCTGTTCCTTCTCCATGTGCATCGCAACCCTGCAATTATACTCATTATTTCCTAAAAATTCCCAGAGATGCCTCTGCCCCTCCTCCATCTCCACCCCAGAGAATTAAAAAGTAAAGTTTATTTCTTGATGAACCTGACGCCGCCGTTCTTCCGTGTCTGCCAGTATTTATGAGTCAAATATTTCTTTCAATGGGATTTTAATATCTGTCATTAATCATGGATTTTTGTTGGTTCTCTATCGTTTTTTTTAATCAGTGACTGAAACAAGGTAACATGTAAAGAACGTGCAGGGAGTGTAAGATGAGCCCCCAGTTCTTCATATTAACCAACAGCTGTCCATCTAAGGGGTCAGCACCACACGACGTGGGGGGATTCAACAGAATTTTTGCTATAGGAGTATGAGTCACTGAAACCTATCAAGCGATGGGAGCAGCTTCTACTTCATTCATCTGTCCTTGTTAGACAAGCTCATGACTTCTGCAGATTGCATCTTAATTAACTTACCCTCATCAGAAAACACAATATCCAGCACCAGAATACAGGAAAATCCACTAAAATCAGCCAACATGCTATAATGAGAATATACAGCAGGGAAAATCCATAAAGAGACCGGTACCAAAAATACACAATATAAGGCCATTTTCACACGTCTGGATATTTCTGGTACCGGTAAACACGGGTTTCGGAGATATCCGTGTCCGTGTGATACATCTGTGTGGCAACCGTGTGCTGCATCAGGACCACGTGGACAGCCGCCGGGAAGCAGCGCTACAGTAAGTGCTGTTCCCCTGCTTGTGGTGCTGAAGCCGGATGTCATCCGCTCTCCCCTGCTCGGTGGGCAGCAACGCAAGCAGGGGAGAATGAATGAAAGAAAAAAACGACGTGTGGTCCCCCCTATATTTTACAACCAACCCGGCAAAACTCACAGGTGTTGGCTGGTAAGGGGCCAGCCTAAAAAAAGCAGCCCCCAGCTGCCAAGAAAGGGAACATCTATTAGATGCGCCATTTCTGGAGCTTTGCCCGGTTCTTCCCACTTGCCCTGTAGCATTAGCATATGGGGTAATGAGGGGTTAATGTCACTTTCCTATTGTAAGGTGACATTAAGCCGGCTTAGTATTGGAGAGGTGTCAATAAGACACCTCTCCATTTCTAATTACAATGTTGTTAAAGGGTTAATAAAACACACCACACAGTTATAAAAAAGCCTTTTAATGAAATAAAACAATACACACAGTTTGTCCATCTTTATTAGTCTGCCATTCCAAGCAAAGCCCTTTATCTCCTGGAAAAAAACAATCCAACAATATACCATACCTGTCCGGCGTACAGTCAGTCCCAAGCCGTAATCCATATTTAGGGGAATGTGCAGTTTACAACCGGGAGCGCTGCTAATGTGACCGCTCCTGGCTGTAAAAGACTGGGGAATGAATGAAATGCAGAGAGCAGAGCTTCGGTGATTAGCGGTGACGTCACCAAAGTTGCGCCCCCTGGCGGCCTGAACTAAAATGAACTCTTCAGCGTGGGAAAATCACCTGGCATTTTCTCACGCTGAACAGTTCATTTTAGTTCAGGCCGCCAGGGGGCGCAACTTCTGTGACGTCACTGCTAATCAGTGAAGCTCTGCTCCCTGCATTGACCCTGATTAAAAGTTCACAACTTCTGTGCATGTTATCAGGCCAAAATCACCGCCAGGGGATGTGAACTTTTATCAGGGTCATTTGGATGTTTTGGGTTCTCATTATGATTTTTAAAGAGAAAACACAGTAGTCTGACATTAATTGGCTTCACCCAACCACTAACCATGAGTGGAGGAAAAGTTTTGGTGTTTTCATTCATATTCTCTGAAAAAAGGCCAAGAAAGCAAAAATTCTGCCGGGGTATGTAAACTTCTGAGCACAACTATATACAGTGGGGCAAAAAAGTATTTAGTCAGTCAGCAATAGTGCAAGTTCCACCACTTAAAAAGATGAGAGGCGTCTGTAATTTACATCATAGGTAGACCTCAACTATGGGAGACAAACTGAGAAAAAAATCCAGAAAATCACATTGTCTGTTTTTTTAACATTTTATTTGCATATTATGGTGGAAAATAAGTATTTGGTCAGAAACAAAATTTCATCTCAATACTTTGTAATATATCCTTTGTTGGCAATGACAGAGGTCAAACGTTTTCTGTAAGTCTTCACAAGGTTGCCACACACTGTTGTTGGTATGTTGGCCCATTCCTCCATGCAGATCTCCTCTAGAGCAGTGATGTTTTTGGCTTTTCGCTTGGCAACACGGACTTTCAACTCCCTCCAAAGGTTTTCTATAGGGTTGAGATCTGGAGACTGGCTAGGCCACTCCAGGACCTTGAAATGCTTCTTACGAAGCCACTCCTTCGTTGCCCTGGCGGTGTGCTTTGGATCATTGTCATGTTGAAAGACCCAGCCATGTTTCATCTTCAATGCCCTTGCTGATGGAAGGAGGTTTGCACTCAAAATCTCACGATACATGGCCCCAATCATTCTTTCATGTACCCGGATCAGTCGTCCTGGCCCCTTTGCAGAGAAACAGCCCCAAAGCATGATGTTTCCACCACCATGCTTTACAGTAGGTATGGTGTTCGATGGATGCAACTCAATATTCTTTTTCCTCCAAACACGACAAGTTGTGTTTCTACCAAACAGTTCCAGTTTGGTTTCATCAGACCATAGGACATTCTCCCAAAACTCCTCTGGATCATCCAAATGCTCTCTAGCAAACTTCAGACGGGCCCGGACATGTACTGGCTTAAGCAGTGGGACACGTCTGGCACTGCAGGATCTGAGTCCATGGTGGCGTAGTGTGTTACTTATGGTAGGCCTTGTTACATTGGTCCCAGCTCTCTGCAGTTCATTCACTAGGTCCCCCCGCGTGGTTCTGGGATTTTTGCTCACCGTTCTTGTGATCATTCTGACCCCACGGGGTGGGATTTTGCGTGGAGCCCCAGATCGAGGGAGATTACCAGTGGTCTTGTATGTCTTCCATTTTCTAATTATTGCTCCCACTGTTGATTTCTTCACTCCAAGCTGGTTGGCTATTGCAGATTCAGTCTTCCCAGCCTGGTGCAGGGCTACAATTTTGTTTCTGGTGTCCTTTGACAGCTCTTTGGTCTTCACCATAGTGGAGTTTGGAGTCAGACTGTTTGAGGGTGTGCACAGGTGTCTTTTTATACTGATAACAAGTTTAAACAGGTGCCATTACTACAGGTAATGAGTGGAGGAAAGAGGAGACTCTTAAAGAGGAAGTTACAGGTCTGTGAGAGCCAGAAATCTTGATTGTTTGTTTCTGACCAAATACTTATTTTCCACCATATGCAAAAAAAATGATAAAAAAACAGACAATGTGATTTTCTGGATTTTTTTTTCTCAGTTTGTCTCCCATAGTTGAGGTCTACCTATGATGTAAATTACAGACGCCTCTCATCTTTTTAAGTGGTGGAACTTGCACTATTGCTGACTGACTAAATACTTTTTTGCCCCACTGTATGTGTGTGTCACTGACATCTGTATATCTATGTATTCTATGTGTATATATCTATTCTATTCTAACCTGTCAGTGTGACTTTACTGTATGCGGCAGATGAATTTCCGGCTTTTCAAAGGACATCGGTGCATAAAAATCGGACAACACTCGCATGGTCCAAGTGCTGTGCGATTTTTTTTTTTTCTCTCGCAGCCATAGGTTTGCATTGGTGAGTTGTGGCAGAGTCTCGGTGACATTCTCAGCATGCTGTGATTTTACACGCACTTCGAATATGGCAGAGAAAAAATACGCTGATATGAGCTGTCCCATAGATTAACACTGGACTGAGCGCTATACGATACGATACTACTCGGCCGTATTCTACAGTATTGTGACCCCGGCCTAATTCTGAGGTTTGGACCTGGGAAGATCAGGATGGTACATTGTAGCGGGACAGGTTATGTGCTGCTAGGGCTGATGACTGGAGAAGGCTGATCTTTTCTTGGGGGACAGATATTCGGGTAGGACAGGCTGCTGACAGGTGATGTGCGCTTACATGGTGGCTGTAATCCCACATGGCAGCAGTTCTTGTAGATGACAGAAAACCTCGGGTCTCACTTTAAAGCAGCTCATTTTATTAGAGGGCCAAGCTACACACAACTCCAAATAGAGGGGCACCTCACCTGATGGCGGGGTCTTGGGTCAGCAGCAGGGATCCCATGATGTAGAAGTGAAACCTCAGCTGTATTTCCTACAATGTCCTCTAGGGGGAGCTTCAGTACCTGCTATGAAACTCAATGGAAGCCCAAAGAAAATGTTATGAATGTGAAGTGGCCCCTCTGCTCTGTGGATTTTTTTTTCTCATTTCCAGGGTGTTTGTTAGGGACGTCAATCTACAGAATGTCATGAATTAGACTCGTATGTAAGGTCCAGGTTTCTGTGTCCAGAGATGATATTGTGCACAGCGCCTTGTTAATTGTTTCGTTTTTTGTGCATTATTATTTAAGGCCTCTGTGTCCCCCAGAAGTTGGGGTCTGTCTGCAGCTGAAACCTATGAATTGTGTCCTTGTCACCGTTCTGTCCTCCGATCCTCTCACTGTCAGGATGGAGTGATGCATCAGTGCTGGGGGTCTCCATCCTCTGAGCTGAGGACCCCACTGATACATTGTAGCAAACAGGATTACAGCCAATGAGGAGTCTGGACTGGATCCAGGTAGGACAGACTCACCTGTGACATGGAGCACAGCAATCACAATGTAACATGATGGGGGCATGTATTCACTGACAGCAAGCAGAGAACTGGGCACATGTAACGGAGTCTTCAGACCAGCCCATCAGAGACACCAGACTGCAAGCTCCTGAGCCGAGCAACTCTGCGGGGTCTGAGGCTCTGTGATGTATGGCTGATGTATGGATGATGGTGAGTGATGATGTATGGATGATAGGGGTGTGATGATGTATGAATGATGGTGAGTGATTATGTATGGATGATGGTGAGTGATTATGTATGAATGATGGTGAGTGATTATGTATGGATGATGGTGAGTGATTATGTATGAATGATGGTGATTATGTATGGATGATGGTGAGTGATTATGTATGAATGATGGTGAGTGATTATGTATGGACTAGATTGTGGCCCGATTCTAACGCATCGGGTATTCTAGAATATGCATGTCCCCGTAGTATATGGACAATGATGATTCCAGAATTCGCGGCACACTGTGCCCGTCGCTGATTGGTCGAGGCAACCTTTATGACATCATCGTCGCCATGGCAACCATTATGACATCTACGTCGATACTGTGCCCATCGCTGAATCAGAAACGTGGGATTTCTACGTCCTTTATGACATCATCGTTGCTGTGCCCATCGCTGATTGGTCGAGACGCGGGATTTTTACGTCGATACTGTGCCCGTCGCTGATTGGTCGAGGCCTGGCGGCCTCGACCAATCAGAGACGCGGGATTTCCCGGACAGACAGACAGACGGAAAAACCCTTAGACAATTATATATATAGATGATGGGGGTGTGGTGATGTATGGCTGTTGGGGGAGTGATGGTGTATGGATGATGCTGAGTGATTATGTATGGATGATGGTGAGTGATTATGTATGAATGATGGTGATTGTGTATGGATGATGGGGTGTGGTGATGTATGGATGATGGAGAGAGATGATGTATGGATGATGGGGGTGTGGAGCTGAAGATGATGGGGAGTGATGCTCTATGGGAAATGGGGTTGTGATTCTGCATGGATGATGGGGAATTATGCTATATGGATGATGGGGGTGTGATGCTCTGTGGATGATGGGGGAGTGATGTTGTATGGATGATGGTAGCGTGATGCTATATGGATTCTTTTTTTTTGCTGATAAATCATCTGTATGACCTGGGATGATGAGTCCATTACATGTGGCCGTGACCACAGACTCTACCAGGCTCTGCCTTATAACTGATACATTGTTATTTATTACAGATTAGAATGGATCTAAACTAATGTGGTGTAAAGAGGGCGCACTACAACCCCCATCATGTGCAGTCACGGAGTTCTAGTATAATATCTTAACGTAGTGACGTAGTATATTGCCCAGTTATGTAGTATATTGCCCAGCCACGTAGTATATTGCACAGCCACGTAGTATATAGCACAACCACGTAGTATATAGCACAGCCACGTAGTATATTGCACAGCCACGTAGTATATTGCCCAGTCACGTAGTATATTGCCCAGCCACGTAGTATATTGCCCAGCCACGTAGTATATTGCCCAGCCACGTAGTATATTGCCCAGTTATGTAGTATATTGCCCAGCCACGTAGTATATTGCACAGCCACGTAGTATATAGCACAGCCACGTAGTATATTGCCCAGTCACGTACTATATTGCCCAGCCACGTAGTATATTGCCCAGCCACGTAGTATATTGCCCAGTTATGTAGTATATTGCCCAGCCACGTAGTATATTGCACAGCCACGTAGTATATTGCCCAGCCACGTAGTATATTGCCCAGTTATGTAGTATATTGCCCAGCCACGTAGTATATTGCACAGCCACGTAGTATATTGCCCAGTCACGTAGTATATTGCCCAGCCACGTAGTATATTGCCCAGCCACGTAGTATATTGCCCAGCCACGTAGTATATTGCCCAGCCACGTAGTATATTGCCCAGCCACGTAGCATATTGCCCAGCCACGTAGCATATTGCCCAGCCACGTAGCATATTGCCCAGTCACGTAGTATATTGCCCAGCCACGTAGTATATAGCACAGCCACGTAGTATATAGCACAGCCACGTAGTATATTGCACAGCCACGTAGTATATTGCCCAGTCACGTAGTATATTGCCCAGCCACGTAGTATATTGCCCAGCCACGTAGTATATTGCCCAGCCACGTAGTATATTGCCCAGCCACGTAGTATATTGCCCAGTCACGTAGTATATTGCACAGCCACGTAGTATATTGCACAGCCACGTAGTATATTGCCCAGCCACGTAGTATATTGCCCAGCCACGTAGTATATTGCCCAGTCACGTAGTATATTGCCCAGCCACATAGTATATTGCCCAGTCACGTAGTATATTGCTCAGTGACGTAGTTTATTGCCCAGCCACGTAGTATATTGCCCAGCCACGTAGTACATTGCCCAGCCACGTAGTATATTGCACAGTCACGTAGTATATTGCCCAGCCACGTAGTATATTGCCCAGCCACGTATGTAACACGTTAAAAAAGAGTTAAAATAAAAATAAACATATACTCACCTTCCGAGGGCCCCTTGTAGTCCTGGCGCCTGTGTGCGGTGCATGCGGCAGCTTTCGGTCCCAGGGTTGGTATAAGTGCAGGACCTGTGATGACGTTGCGATCACATGACCGTGACGTCATGGCCGCTTGCACTGCCGAGGAGAGGGCGGAACGTCGGAGGGTGAGAATAATGTTTTTTTAATTATTATTATTTGTAACATTAGATCTTTCTACTATTGATGCTGCATACGCAGCATCGATAGTAAAAAGTTGGTCACACAGGGTTAATAGCTGCGTAAGCGGAGTGCGTTACACCACGGTCCATTAACACTGGCATTAACCCTGTGTGAGGGCTGACTGGAGGGGAGTACGGAGCGGGCACTGACTGCGGGGAGGAAGGAGCGGCCATATTGCCGGCGGACTGTGCCCGTCGCTGAATTGTCGTGGCAATGGTCGTGGGTGTTTTGCCACGACCAATCAGCGACTTGGATTTCCATGACAGACAGAGGCCGCGACCAATCAATATCCGTGACAGACAGACAGAAGGAAAGACAATTATATAGTAGATTGTCTAAGGATACTCTGCTGAGCTGCTCTGTACCACCCTATCATGTGCGGGACCCTCTGCTGAGCTGTGTATCTGAGCCTACCATGGATTGTAGCTTGTGACCTCACCTCCTGGTATCTGTTGCATTATGTGTTACTCTGTAATGTGTTTATTGTCTGTACACGTCCCCTCCGACTTGTACAATACTGCGGAATATATTGGCGCTATAGAAATAACACGTATTTTTATGATCCCTTGTGGTACTCTCTGCTGAGCTGTGTACCCAAGCCTGCTGTGCCTCAGGCAATCCACTGTACATGGTGATTTCTTGTGAAACCTGTGACCTGAGCAGATTGGCTGCAGCCACCGAAGGGTTAATGATACCAATTTCCGAGGTCGCCCCGATGTGCTGAGGGCGGCAGGATCTGTAATGTGAGAGTAAAGACGAGCGTTCATATAACAATGCCGGAGCCGCGCTCCCGGTGAGGACGGATCGCAGTCAGATCAATATCCCATCAGCCGCCTTTGTTTGGATACCGTCAAAGTATCCGGGGCCCCCGCGGTTCATGACAATATGCGACCATCGACCTGCGCTCCCCCCACTGCGGCTCTGTGGACCACTGCGCTGCATTGGTGAAGTGCGGTGTACAAGTCTACACTGCGGCGAGGACACGAGGACCGGAGACGGCTAATCCGAGGACCGGACACGGCTAATCCGAGGACCGGAGACGGCTAATCCGAGGACCGGACACAGCTAATCCGAGGACCGGAGACGGCTAATCCGAGGACCGGAGACGGCTAATCCGAGGACCGGACACGGCTAATCCGAGGACCGGACACGGCTAATCCGAGGACCGGACACGGCTAATCCGAGGACCGGAGACAGCTAATCCGAGGACCGGAGACAGCTAATCCGAGGACCGGAGACGGCTAATCCGAGGACCGGAGACGGCTAATCCGAGGACCGGAGACGGCTAATCCGAGGACCGGACACGGCTAATCCGAGGACCGGAGACGGCTAATCCGAGGACCGGAGACGGCTAATCCGAGGACCGGACACGGCTAATCCGAGGACCGGACACGGCTAATCCGAGGACCGGAGACGGCTAATCCGAGGACCGGAGACGGCTAATCCGAGGACCGGAGACGGCTAATCCGAGGACCGAACACGGCTAATCCGAGGACCGAACACGGCTAATCCGAGGACCGAACACGGCTAATCCGAGGACCGGACACGGCTAATCCGAGGACCGGACACGGCTAATCCGAGGACCGGAGACCCTTAATCCGAGAACCGGACACTGCTAATCCGAGGACCGGACACGGCTAATCCGAGGACCGGACACCGCTAATCCGAGGACCGGACACCGCTAATCCGAGGACCGGAGACCGCTAATCCGAGGACCGGAGACCGCTTTTCTGAGGACCGGAAACCGCTAATCCGAGGACCGGACACAGCTAATCAGAGGGCCGGACACGGCTAATCAGAGGACAGGACACGGCTAATCCGAGGACAGGACACGGCTAATCCGAGGACAGGACACGGCTAATCCGAGGACAGGACACGGCTAATCCGAGGACAGGACACGGCTAATCCGAGGACAGGACACGGCTAATCCGAGGACAGGACACGGCTAATCCGAGGACAGGACACAGCTAATCCGAGGACAGGACACCGCTAATCCGAGGACAGGACACCGCTAATCCGAGGACAGGACACTGCTAATCCGAGGACAGGACACTGCTAATCCGAGGACAACGGCGATCTCTGTGACCTCATCTGAGCTCTGCAATCCTACAATCAGCAAGTGGACTCAATGAAAACTGCAATACTTCACTTCTCCTTTGGGGGAGCTTTAGGAAATTGAAACACAATTGATTACTGGGGACCAGTGGGACTTCCTCTAATCAGCTTAATGTTAAAGGGACTGTCCAAAGTCAGCAATCCCTTTAATGGCCATACCTCCGGCAATTATCACTGGATGCTGATACAATCTTGGGCAAGTGCTATATTATACGTGGAATAAAGGATAGATAGACCTCACTAAACTTTGTGTGTCAATTTCCCACCATTTTCCAACCTTCGCTTGCTGTCACCAATCCTTATCCACGTTTATGTCTAGAGACGGACATCTGTTCTGACCTAACAATTTCCACAATCCTCTGTGGAGCAAACAGCTACTTCCACTGACTGTAACAATGTATCAGTGTGTACACAGAAGATTGCCTACACTGGATACATTTGTGGCAATCTCACAGATGTCAGATGAATCCAAGTGTTTAGTTCCCTGATTGTAATTCATTAGGCTACGTTCAGATTAGCGTTTCCCGACGCTCCGTCGGGAAACGCAGCGGCGACGCACGCATCATGCGCCCCTATGTTTAACATGGGGGACGCATGCGTTTTTCTTGTTGCGTTTTCCGACACGTGCGTCGTTTTTGACGCTAGCGTCGGACGCAAGAAAACGCAACAAGTTGCATTTTTCTTGCGTCTGATTTTCGTCAAAAAACGACGCACGCGTCGCAAAACGCAGCGTTTTTGCGAGCGTTTGCACGCGTTTTTTCGTGCGTCGTGCGTTGCGTCACCGACGCAGCGGCGCGCAACGCTAATCTGAACGTAGCCTTACAGATCCTAAAAATGGGGAGAAGTTGAAAAATAAGAATGTTAAAAAGTGTGGAAACCTTGGGAAATTATTTCTCCTTCTTTATTCTCTATATTTCGAGTGCTGTTAGCTGTAACTTTCACAACCTGTTGTCCCATAGGGGCGGGGCGTTATCCACCTGTTGTCCTATAGGGGCGGAGCTTTATCCACCTGTTGTCCTATAGGGGCGGAGCTTTATCCACCTGTTGTCCCATAGGGGCGGGGCTTTATCCACCTGTTGTCCCATAGGGGCAGAGATTTATCCACCTGTTGTCCCATAGGGGCAGGGATTTATCCACCTGTTGTCCTATAGGGGCGGAGCTTTATCCACCTGTTGTCCCATAGGGGCAGGGCTTTATCCACCTGTTGTCCTACATGGGGCGGGGCTTTGTCCACTTGTCCCACAGAGGCGGGGCTTTTAGAACTTCCAGTGTTTATAAGAATGTAACAATGTTGCCATTCTTTATTCTTCTTCTCTTCGGCCACAATGTCTATATTAATGTTTTCCAACCTGTGGCTCATACTGGGATTTGTAGTTCTGCAGGTTGCAGCACTGGTCTACATATACTACACCCTGCAGTTATGACCCTATTTTACAGCATTAGCCCTTGTGGGTCTTCAGATTTACTGTATATGATATTATTTTATATTATTATTGCTGCATTCCTGCGGTTTATCAGGCACTAAAGAGCGCACACAGCGAGACAAGCACTTATCCCCCGAAGCGCTGATGATCCAGGGAGCGGTACGCAGTCCGTTACCATAGCAACAGCAAAGGAACCCTTCCGGATCCAGTCCTAAGATGAAGCATCCATTGCAGACCATTCTCATTTGACAAGACTAATTCATTTTTAACCCTTTATTCTCAAGAGGAAGTCTGCGTATACAGCACTGTTCTTCCTAAAGAGGATGTGGGCAGGGGGGGCACATATTAAAGTCTGGAAACCATAGGCAACAGAAGAAGAAGAATAATAATGCAGCAGTAAATAGACAGAATCTGATCTCCTGCTCTGAGGCTGAGATGAGAGATAATGAGGCCCCAGGATGGGCGCAGAGATGGGTACTGTCAGGCAGACTCCCTGCAATTATTTCCACTGTACTTTGCCGCTGCCTACGGTTTCCTCCTGCCGTCTATAATAAGTGCGCGGCGCTGATCAGACTGCGCGCTGAAGATGAGATACAATGTATCCACAACAGCAACCTGCTAGGAACAAGTCGCACACAACTCGCCGCAGACTGATGGTATCTGGCACTTTACGTGACTCACTCGCCGCCTGCCACATAACATCGGACTCCCGGATCTGACGCGGTTTGTTTTTCCAGACGCGGATTATTCCAATAATTCATCTGTCTATTTATTCTGCAGCGGGGAGGACGAGCGCTCTGTGTACCATGGCGGTTATATAAATGGAGCAGAGCTGAGCATGTCGCTGGAGACTGTCGGTGACTGTCCTACAATGTCACTAAGGGCCGCTGCAGATGACCGTTTCCTCTCCATCTGAGACGATCATTCCGACAATGCTGATCTGACGCTGATCAGAGTGGAACCCGCTGTTCTCAGAGGTGAAGAGAAGAAAAATAAAAGTTTCTCCATCCGAGACGATCATTTCGACAATGCTGATCTGACGCTGATCAGAGTGGAACCCGCTGTTCTCAGAGGTGGAGAGAAGAAAAATAAACGTTTCTCCATCCGAGACGATCATTCCGACAATGCTGATCTGACGCTGATCAGAGTGGAACCCGCTGTTCTCAGAGGTGAAGAGAAGAAAAATAAAAGTTTCTCCATCCGAGACGATCATTCCGACAATGCTGATCTGACGCTGATCAGAGTGGGAGCCGCTGTTCTCAGAGGTGGAGAGAAGAAAAATAAACGTTTCTCCATCCGAGACGATCATTCCGACAATGCTGATCTGACGCTGATCAGAGTGGGAGCCGCTGTTCTCAGAGGTGGAGAGAAGAAAAATAAAAGTTTCTCCAACCGAGAAGATCATTCCGACAATACTGATCTGACGCTGATCAGAGTGGGAGCCGCTGTTCTCAGAGGTGGAGGGAAGAAAAATAAAAGTTTCTCCAACCGAGACGATCATTCCGACAATACTGATCTGACGCTGATCAGAGTGGGAGCCGCTGTTCTCAGAGGTGGAGGGAAGAAAAATAAAAGTTTCTCCAACCGAGAAGATCATTCCGACAATGCTGATCTGACGCTGATCAGAGTGGGAGCCGCTGTTCTCAGAGGTGGAGGGAAGAAAAATAAAAGTTTCTCCAACCGAGAAGATCATTCCGACAATACTGATCTGACGCTGATCAGAGTGGGAGCCGCTGTTCTCAGAGGTGGAGGGAAGAAAAATAAAAGTTTCTCCAACCGAGACGATCATTCCGACAATGCTGATCTGACGCTGATCAGAGTGGAACCCGCTGTTCTCAGAGGTGAAGAGAAGAAAAATAAAAGTTTCTCCATCCGAGACGATCATTCCGACAATGCTGATCTGACGCTGATCAGAGTGGGAGCCGCTGTTCTCAGATGTGGAGAGAAGAAAAATAAAAGTTTCTCCAACCGAGAAGATCATTCCGACAATACTGATCTGACGCTGATCAGAGTGGGAGCCGCTGTTCTCAGAGGTGGAGGGAAGAAAAATAAAAGTTTCTCCAACCGAGACAATCATTCCGACAATACTGATCTGACGCTGATCAGAGTGGGAGCCGCTGTTCTCAGAGGTGGAGGGAAGAAAAATAAAAGTTTCTCCAACCGAGAAGATCATTCCGACAATACTGATCTGACGCTGATCAGAGTGGGAGCCGCTGTTCTCAGAGGCGGAGGGAAGAAAAATAAAAGTTTCTCCATCCTGTCCATGAAAACCGGAAGCGAGTGGGATTATGGGATATCTCAGGGACATTGCTATTATGGGATATTTGTGGGATATCAGTTGGACACCTCAATTATGGGAAATTTGTGGGATATCAGGGGACACTGCAATTATGGGATTTTTGTGGGATATCAGGGGACACTGCTATTATGGGATATTTGTGGGATATCAGGGGACACTGCTATTATGGGATATTTGTGGAATATCAGGGGACGCAGCTATTATGGGATATTTGTGGGTTATCAGGGGGACTCTTCCATTATGGGATATCGGGGGACACTGCTATTATGAGATATTTGTGGGATATCAGGGGACACTGCTATTATGGGATATCGGGGGATATTGCTATTATGGGATATTTGTGGGATATCTCAGGGACACTGTTATTATGGGATATTTGTGGGATTATCGGGGGACACTGCTATTATGGGATATTTGTGCGTTATCTCAGGAACACTGCTATTATGGGATATTTGTGGGATATCAGGGGACACTGAAATTATGGGATATTGTGGGATATCAGGGGGTCACTACTATTATGGGATATTTGTGGGATATCAGGGGACACTGATATTATGGGATATTTGTGGAATATCAGGGGACGCTGCTATTATGGGATATTTGTGGAATATCAGGGGACGCTGCTATTATGGGATATTTGTGGGTTATCAGGGAGACTCTTCCATTATGGGATATCGGGGGACACTGCTATTATGAGATATTTGTGGGATATCAGGGGACACTGCTATTATGGGATATTTGTGGGATATCAGGGGACACTGCTATTATGGGATATTTGTGGGATATCAGGGGACACTGCTATCTATATATATAATTGCCTAAGGGTTTTTCCGTCTGTCTGTCTTTCTGTCTGTCTGTCCTGGAAATCCCGCGTCTCTGATTGCTCGAGGCCGCCTGGCGGCCTCGACCAATCAGCAACGGGCACAGTGACGATGATGTCATAATGGTTGCCATGGCGACGATGATGTCATAAAGGTTGCCTCGACCAATCAGCGACGGGCACAGTCTGCCGCAAATTCTAGAATCATCATTGTCCATATACTACGGGGACATGCATATTCTAGAATACCCGATGCGTTAGAATCAGGCCACAATCTAGTTATGAGATATTTGTGGGATATCAGGGGACACTGCTATTATGGGATATCGGGGGACACTGCTATTATGGGATATTTGTGGGATATCTCAGGGACACTGCTATTATGGGATATCGGGGGACACTGCTATTAAGGGATATTTGTGGGATATCAGGGGACACTGCTATTATGGGATATTTTGGGGGGATATCAGGGGACACTGCTATTATGGGATATTTGTGGGATATCGGGGGACACTGTTATTATGGGATATTTGTGCGATATCTCAGGAACACTGCTATTATGGGATATTTGTGGAATATCAGGGGACGCTGCTATTATGGGATATTTGTGGAATATCTCAGGGACACTTGTAGGACAGTTGTGGGATTCTCGTTGCATATTACTCACATGTAAAGCGCCATGGAATAAATGGCGCTATAATAATAATATTACTGAGTGGAGATCCAGAATCCTGCATGTTGGGCTCTCCATGCTTCGCCCTGCGCGGAGCTGAATCTAGGCCATGGCTCCGGGATCCTTCTGTCTGGGCTTAGTGAGTGTGACAGGGTGGTGGGCGCTGCGGCACACTCGGGTGATGGGGGCGCAGGGCGCCTGTGGGTCTTGTCATCTCGCACAGCGGGACACATCTATGTACATATGTCTAGTGACACGAACACATGCTGGACACGGATCCACGTCGCTGAGGTCAAGTGTCTGCTCCGCTGGCGCTCGGACTGCACTGAGCGCGGGGGTAGAGGAAACATTTACATGAAGGGGGTCTCTAAATACTCTGCTGTTATCGTGGCTTCCTGCACAGGTAACTGATCGTTTGCTACGATGTATCACTGTAGGTAACATGTATTAGGCAAGAGTCCAGAACACCGCCTGCACTAGATACAACTGTAACAAACCCTCAGCTGTGAGAAGCTGTAGTTCAGAATGGTTTTCAGCCTTTAGAATATAAAAATAGACATTTCTATCCACTGACTGCAGATGGATATCTTGGAAACGTAAAATAAAATGACGTCTATTCTAAAGCTGCAGAACTTCGTTACACAGTACCCGGGCTTTGGTAACATAGTAGCAGCCTTCCCCTTTAAGTGTGAGCGGGCGCCCTGGCAGCGGCGGGCATAGCTTATATTCTGCATGGTGACTCCAGGCTGATTCTTAGCTTCGTTCTCTCGCTCACAACCTTGAATTTTTCTCATTTCGCTTTTTTTTTTTGTTTGTTTCCTTTCGATGTTTTGAAACCTTCATCATAAAATATCGCAGTTAACCCCTGCGGTGCCAAGGCTTTGCTAAAAGCCCAAGACACAGCAGAAAGCGCCAGCTGGCGTGTCACAAGGGATTGTGGAGTCGCCTGCGCTCTGCCCTGAGCTACGTGGCCCTGTGACATTAAGGTCACCCGGCTTATGATGCCGCCATAAATTGGAAGCGCGGAGCCGGGCGCCATCCGTTCCGGTGGCAGCAGTGATAAAGTGAACCCCAAGTAGGGATAAATAATAACTTCATTAAACAGTTTATCTGCGCCGCTGCTTTCCTGCGGGCAACGACGCCATTTAGTGGAAGACAATGCGCAGGTTCCGGAGCGAAGATGACAATAAATCATCCGCAGTTTTTGAAGTTTATTTTTTTTTCGCCTACTCTTAGTTGCTGGTGATGCCGCTCGCGCCAAAGAATAAAACGTGTATAGAAATAAACCATTTGTGACTTTCTAACATAATTTGCGTTTCAATTCCTCACCATTCTCTCCGGTCGCAGTCCCAGCATGTCGGAGTGAGGAGACTTATAGGCCATGCATGCTCCTCTGGGAAAGTAAATATGCAAATTGCCTCTTCAGAGAAGAAAAGGACTTGAACTCTAGCGCCACCTATTGGCCGTAATAATGATCTCAGTGTGAAAAACAAGAAAGTAGCAAATCCTAAGAGTCAATATTGACCCTTTAAGGAGTCTTGTTACATTACTTAGGATAAAAACCAAACCCGGATCTCAATTTGCTGAAAATGAGAAGATATCTCAGGCTTTTCTAACAGCTGAGTGTTTGCTCCAATGTAGCATATATCACATGAGCACAGATCTCTCTGCTGGCCTGATAGTTTGTTACAATGTGTCAGTGCAGGTAAGGTATCGCTGTGGAGTCCAGGAGGATTAGCTACCGTCCAGATTGGATACAATTGTAGCAAACTCTTACTTGTGATCTGGTTTTCAGGCTCTGGATGAGAACAAGAATGTTCCTGTTCAATGACAGCAAGCGGAGATCTAGAAAGAGCTGGGAATTAAAACAGAATTAGGAATTGTACCAAAAGGAAAAGTCAAATTGTGGCAATCACACTTAGATCCAAAACTAACACTTCAGGTATTGTATTACCACAACTCCCATCTTACGTTGATCAACGGACTGGTGGGAGTTGTAGTTCCACAACAGCTGAATGATGCAGATCCCATCTATTCCTCATATATTACTATATTATAGAGATTCTGGATTACTGAATGAAGTGTTGTGCTGGATTACCGGACTCTCAGATCATTAATGGAACTTTCTCCTACATGTCCACTGGTAATGCTGATGATGGAGGACAACCCCCATCAGCTTCATTCCATTCACCGGCTCCATAGATACTTGTTGTATCTTTAAAAATTCTGGAAATGGAGGAGGATCGTGACATGATGGAGCGGAGACGCGGGGCTTTACCCCCAGAGATCCGGCATGTTGTCCCAGGGAAGGAAATAAAGTAAATTATTTATCATTTACAGGGCGGCGATTACAGGGATTCCGTGAATTATGCAGCGGCCTCAATCCACAACCCTGCCGAGAAGAGAACCAGAACGATTATTATTTATAACGCTGAAATATTTTCTGCTGCGCGGCACAACTGAGGCGTAATCAGCCGATAATGCACATGATAATTGAGAGTAATAATAGAGCGCGGCGGCAACGGTCAACACAAAAGGCGCAGAATCTACAGTGTATCCGGATAATGAGAATTGTAGTCATTAAGGAACAAAAACTGTGCCGACATCGAGAGCGATAAACCCGATGCAGAAACCATTTATCGTAATGTGAAGTGGAGCTACGCCCAGAAAATTATGTGCCCCCCCCAGCTCCACAGAAAACGTGGAAAACATCACATCCATCCTGAGAGACTGCTCCGCTCCATCACCATCACTCAGCGAAGCACACCGGAGGCCGGACGCCGGGAAGAAAACCGCCACTGTCACCAGAAAGGAGAGCGACGCTCATCAGCAAAGACGGCAATGTCCAAACCTTACAGAAACCAGCAAAAATTATCCCTGTACAGCAGCTATATTCCTGTACATAGGAGCAGTATTATAGTAGTTATATTCCTGTACATAGGAGCAGTATTATAGTAGTTATATTCTTGTACATAGGAGCAGTATTATAGTAGTTATATTCTTGTATATAGGGAGCAGTATTATAGTAGTTATATTCTTATACATGGGAGCAGTATTATAGTAGTTATATTCTTGTACATAGGGGGCAGTATTATAGTAGTTATATTCTTGTACATAGGGGGCAGTATTATAGTAGTTATATTCTTGTACATAGGAGCAGTATTATAGTAGTTATATTCTTGTACATAGGGGCAGTATTATAGTAGTTATATTCTTGTACATAGAGGCAGTATTATAGTAGTTATATACTTGTACATAGGGGCAGTATTATAGTAGTTATATTCTTGTATATAGGGGCAGTATTATAGTAGTTATATTCTTGTACATAGAGGCAGTATTATAGTAGTTATATACTTGTACATAGGGGCAGTATTATAGTAGTTATATTCTTGTATATAGGGGCAGTATTATAGTAGTTATATTCTTGTACATAGGATCAGTATTATAGTAGTTATATTCTTGTACACAGGAGCAGTATTATAGTAGTTATATTCTTGTACATAGAGGCAGTATTATAGTAGTTATATTCTTGTACATAGAGGGCAGTATTATAGTAGTTATTCTTGTACATAGAGGCAGTATTATAGTAGTTATATTCTTGTACATAGAGGGCAGTATTATAGTAGTTATATTCTTGTACATAGGGGCAGTATTATAGTAGTTATATTCTTGTACATAGGGGGCAGTATTATAGTAGTTATATTCTTGTACATAGGAGCAGTATTATAGTAGTTATATTCTTGTACGTAGGAGCAGTATTATAGTAGTTATATTCTTGTACGTAGGAGCAGTATTATAGTAGTTATATTCTTGTACGTAGGAGCAGTATTATAGTAGTTATATTCTTGTACATAGGGGACAGTATTATAGTAGTTATATTCTTGTACATAGGGGACAGTATTATAGTAGTTATATTCTTGTACATAGGGGACAGTATTATAGTAGTTATATTCTTGTACATAGGGGCAGTATTATAGTAGTTATATTCTTGTACATAGGAGCAATATTATAGTAGTTATATTCTTGTACATAGGGGCAGTATTATAGTAGTTATATTCTTGTATATAGGAGCAGTATTATAGTAGTTATATTCTTGTACATAGGAGTATTATAGTAGTTATATTCTTGTACATAGGCGCAGTATTATAGTAGTTATATTTTTGTACATAGGAGCAGTATTATAGTAGTTATATTCTTGTACATAGGGGACAGTATTATAGTAGTTATATTCTTGTACATAGGGGCAGTATTATAGTAGTTATATTCTTGTACATAGGGGCAGTATTATAGTAGTTATATTCTTGTACATAGGGGACAGTATTATAGTAGTTATATTCTTGTACATAGGGGCAGTATTATAGTAGTTATATTCTTGTACATAGGAGCAGTATTATAGTAGTTATATTCTTGTATATAGGAGCAGTATTATAGTTGTTATATTCTTGTACATAGGGGCAGTATTATAGTAGTTATATTCTTGTATATAGGGGCAATATTATAGTAGTTATATTCTTGTACATAGGGGCAGTATTATAGTAGTTATATTCCTGTACATAGGGGCAGCATTATAGTAGTTATATTCTTGTACATAGGGGCAGTATTATAGTAGTTAAATTCCTGTACATAGGGGCAGTATTATAGTAGTTATATTCTTGTACATAGGGGCAGTATTATAGTAGTTATATTCCTGTACATAGGGGCAGTATTATAGTAGTTATATTCTTGTACATAGGGGCAGTATTATAGTAGTAATATTCTTGTACATAGGAGCAGTATTATAGTAGTTATATTCTTGTACATAGGGGCAGTATTATAGTAGTTATATTCTTGTACATAGGGGCAGCATTATAGTAGTTATATTCTTGTACATAGGAGCAGTATTATAGTAGTTATATTCTTGTACATAGGGAATGCAAAAGCCAGGCAGCATACTAAAAAGACACAGGGAGGATAGAGCACTAAATAGTGCCACACTGCCCCTCACCCGAAGAGAAAACCCAACTCCATACAAATAGTGAAAGATAGGAGTACACTAGGAGCATATTGGTATTTTAGAAAAATATATTTTATTAAATCACATATAAGATCATATATTAAGCATATAAATTAGCAATGATAAGTGATATTCATATAATCCAATCAGATACAAAACTAAAGGATGGAAAAAACGTGAGTGGGCATCCCCCGGTGTACACCATCATCGGAGCCAACATGCATGCCAAAAAGGTAGAAGAATTGTACTACTGCTAACTACCTGTCACACAATCCATGTGGGGTGCCAAGAAGCGGCGTGAGGAGACAGGTAAATAAAAAAGGCTCTTACCACAGAAAGGTCAATGCGAGGCACCGAGACAGGGCACACCGGGTGGGATCCACAAACCAACCCCCGACGCGCGTTTCGCCCACGAATAAAGTTGCTTTTTCAAGGGGAGATGCCCGGGAATGTATGTGGCTCCCTTAAATGCCGCCGGCCGGAAACCATGTGACCACTCACATGGTGACTATCGGCCAATGAATGCGGGATAAAACGGCGCGTGCGCGTGTAACCAACCGAGTACAGCGTCACGGAAGGCGTCACACCCCGCACGGGCATCTGGGAAAAAGCCCAGGGCGCACGCGCGAGGCCGAAGCAGACGCCGCCGCGGCGGAGTACAGGAGAAGGAACACAGCGCACGCGCACACCCGCAAGACACCGACCGCCACCCAGAACAGCCTTAATGCCCATACACCAGAAGGCCCAATACCGGCCAAGAGGGATCGGGTAAACCACAAAACGTACATACCGATACTGGCAGTATAATATATATAAATAAATAAAATACATCTAAATACATAACAATTATCACGAAAAATCGGCCTGAATAATAACAGCAACAGTAATATAAATTGTAATGGATGGGATCCTGGAGGCGGGCATCTATGTTGATCATAGAAGATGACAGTAGAACAGGATGGAAATTTTGGTGGTGCCGGCGGCGATGTAGAAGTATTATAGTACGGTAGTTATATTCTTGTACATAGGGGCAGTATTATAGTAGTCATATTCTTGTACATAGGTGCAGTATTATAGTAGTTATATTCCTGTACATAGGGGCAGTATTATAGTATTTTTTCACATAGGGGCAGTAGTATATTACCGTAGTTGCATTCTTGTTTACTCATTACATGACTGATTGAATTATGTGTCGGAGCCTTATGGGTTATTATGATGTAATTGACAGTGCGCTCGGTTTGTGCTCAGATTGAGTTCTCCACATTCCTGGAGTCTCTGAAAGCCAAGCTTTTATTTGAAGGGCGACAAACCCCTAAATCACAGATATTTCTATGGAAACATTTGACAGTTTCTTTAGCTTGGAGCAAAACAAGGAGCAGGACAGTGATGGATCCTTCTGTGTGTGCGGCGCCTCGCTATGATAAATGCTGAGCTGTGGCAGAACATATCAGGAAATTCTAATAAACCAAACCCGAGAGAGATCCTGGGACCTCTGCTGGTGCTGTGAGGGGTTCCTGTGCCCCCAAGTTACATGTCATCTAATGTAGATCATGACTTTTGCTTGCAAATATGTTGAGTTATTGTCTTGACCATCTGCGCAGAGTATAAGAGTCAAACATGAAGAAGTATAAAGGAGCAACGTGACCATGCAGCGTGGATCATTGTGATCCCATCTCTACTGGGACCCTCTGGGTGTGAAGGAGACACACGACTCATACAGGGGTCTGTCCTCTAGACCTGCAGGTTGTAAGGTGGAAGCGAAATATCACGTACCATTAAAGGGGTTGTCCACTACTTTCAGTTAACCCCCCAATGTATCCCCCCGGGGCCCCTAATGAATTTTATAAATACCTTCTGTTGTCGTTTTCGCCTGTGAGCGGCGCTATAGCGGCGGCTGAGCCACGTGACCCCCAGGCTGCAGCCGCCACTAATTTCCGTCGACGTCACATTAATTTCTAGACTCTGAAATCGACGTGACGTCAGCAGCAGGCGTGACCAGCCTCACAGTCAGCAGTCACTCAAGACTGGGCTGTGGGCGGCGCTGTGCTGGGGGCGGGCGGTGGCCGGTGCAGTGGTGGCTGGTGCGGTGGTGGTCGGTGCGGCGGCGGCGGGGGTCTGCGCGGTGAGTCTGTGGAAGGTGCTGGAGTGTGCGGGCGGGGGGTCTGTGCGGTGGGGTCATTGGTGTGTGTGTCTCTGTGTGCAGGCATCGTCCGATGGGACTACAAGTCCCATCGGGCTCTGCCTGCTACAGTGACTGTGAGTGACACATTAGCCAATGATGGGACAGTAGTAGTCCCATCATCCGGCTAATGTGTTGATTGTAAAAAAACAAAACAAAACACATACGCACATATACAGTACATACAACATACATTACACACATACAGAACATGCACCATGCGACATGCACCATGCGACGTGTACCATGCGACATGCACCATGCGACGTGCACCATGCGACATGCACCATGCGACGTGCACCATGCGACGTGCACCATGTGACATGCACCATGCGACATGCACCATGTGACATGCGCCACGCACCATGTGACATGTACCATGTGACATACGACATGCAACATACGACATGTACCATGTGACATACAACATGCTACATACAGTACATACATACAACATACATATAGACATACAGTACATATATAGAGTGCATATTCACCATCACTTGTCACTTTGTTCCCCGAAGCCAGTGTCACCTGTAAAAAAAATATTAAAATAACAAACAAACAATATACTCCCTGATCCGCAGAAATCCAACTAAAACGAGTGTCCCTCGACGATCTCCCGTGGAGAGCAGCAGCATCAGTTGATGTGACCGCTCTCCAGTGGCTCCAGTAATACGATGGAGGGTATCCTTCCACCAAGTATTCCCCACAATGTATTCCTACGCCCCTGTGAGAAAATAGTCCCTAGTCTCACTTCTGGCACTGCTGTGAGAAAGTTCCCACGCAGCAATGCCATAAAGTGAGACCCTGAACTGAGGTAACCTCAGTTATACACTGCAGGAGCCATTGTCTCCTGTCAGTGTGTCACTGGGGGTCCTATAGAGCAGTGACATCACCCGATGTCACTGTTCTATAGGGGAGATCGTCGTGGGACACTCATTATTAATTGGACTACGGTGGACAGGTAGTACACGGTTTATTATTTTTAATTTTTTTGCAGGTGATCGAGTATGGTAAGTATGGTTAAGTTAAGAAGAATAAAATACTTTTTTCTGGCTGTGTTTTTTTTTTTTTAACTCTTTGACTACTTAGGATTAGTAATGGATAGGTGTCTTATTGACGGCTCTCCATTATTAACCTGGCTTAATGTCACCTCACAATAGCAAGGTGACATTAACCCCTTATTACCCCATATCCCACCACTACACCGGAGTGGGAAGAGAGGGGCTAAGTGCCAGAATTGGCACATCTCACAGATGCGACATTTCTGGGGCGGCTGCGGGCTGGTATTTGTAGCCGGGGGGGGGGGGGGGTGGGGGCAATATCCATGGTCCCTCTCTAGGCTAGGAATATCAGCCCACAGCTGTGTGCGTAGCCTTTCTGGCTGTCAAATATAGGGGGTCCCCACGTCATTTTTTTGGGGGTCCTTCTATTTTAATAGCCAGTAAAGGCTATGCAGACAGCTGCGGGCTGATATTCATAGCCTAGAGAGGAGCCATGGGTATTACCCCCTTCCCAGGCTACAAATATTGGCCCCCGGCCATCTGCTTTCCCCCTCTGGCGCAGAAAATTGCGCAGGAGCCCACGCCATTTTTTTCTTCATTTTTTTAAAACTGAAACATTGTTCATTAACCCCTTTCTGCAAGCTGACGGAATAGTACGTCAGCTGGCAGGATCCCCCGCTTTGAGGTGGGCTTCGGCGGTGAGCCCACTTCAAAGCTGCAACATGTCAGCTGTTTTCAATACAACAAAAAATTTACATGATCGCTAAACGGCATAGCGAGAAAAAAAAAATCAAAAGCCAAAATTATGTTTTTTTTGGTCGCCACGACATTATATTAAAATGCAATAATGGGCGATCAAAAGAACGTATCTGCGCAAAAGTGGTATAATTAAAACCGTCAGCTCAGAACGCAAAAAATAAGCTCTCACCCAATCTGATATCTCAGAAAATATAGACGCTACGCGTATCAGAAAATGGCGCTTTTTTTTTGTTTTTTAGCAAAGTTTGGAATTTTTTTCACCACTTACCGTAGATAAAAAATAACCTAGACATGTTTGGTGTCTATGAACTTGACCTGGAGAATCATAATAGTAGGTCAGTTTTATGCTGTGTGCAAACGTTGCAGATTTTGGCGCAAAATTTTCTGCGAAAAATCTGCATCTCCTTGCAGAAAACACAGCTGCATTTTTGAAGCGTTTTTTTTTCACGTTTTTTGCGCGGTTTTCATGCAGTTTTCATGCGTTTTTGCTGCAGTTTTGATGCATTTTTTATGCAGTTTTGATGCGTTTTTGGTGCATTTTTTGCGCAGTTTTGATTTTTAAATTTGTTTTTGGTGCGGTTTTTATGCGTTTTTGCATGCGTTTTTGAAAGCTAAATAAAGATGTATTATTGAACAAAAAAAAAGATTTGTGATGTCATTATTGTCCAACCTCCTCTTTTACGTTTGTCAAACCCACACTCAATTACACACACAGATAGACAGATAGATGATAGATGAAATGGGTAGACAGATCTACATATAGATAGATCTATAGATGCATACATCTATTCATATATCTATGTAGAGATAAATCTGGATAGATATATCTATTGATAGATGTATGGATAGTGTAGGGTGCGTGTCCACTGTCCGGATTACATCCGAATTAGCTGCAGATCGGATGCTGCGTACTTGTAGTCCCATCGGATGATGCCTGCACGCACACCCCAAAAGACCCCCTGCACACACCCGAACAGCCCCACACAGCGCCGCACACATCCGAACAGTCCCGCACACACCCGAACAGCCAGGCACACACCCGCACACACCCGAACAGCCCCACACACATCCGAACAGTCCCGCACACACCCGAACAGCCAGGCACACACCCGCACAGCCCCGCACACATCCGAACAGTCCCGCACACACCCGAACAGCCAGGCACACACCCGCACAGCCCCGCACAGCGCCACACACACCCGAACAGCCCCCCACACACCCGAACAACCAGGCACACACCCGCACAGCCCCGCACACACCCGAACAGCCCCACACAGCGCCGCACACATCCAAACAGTCCCACACACACCCGAACAACCAGGCACACACCCGCACACACCCGAACAGCCCCACACACATCCGAACAGTCCCGCACACACCCGAACAGCCAGGCACACACCCGAACAGCCCCGCACACATCCGAACAGTCCCGCACACACGCGAACAGCCAGGCACACACCCGAACAGTCCCACACAGCGCCGCACACATCCAAACAGTCCCACACACACCCGAACAACCAGGCACACACCCGCACACACCCGAACAGCCCCACACACATCCGAACAGTCCCGCACACACCCGAACAGCCAGGCACACACCCGAACAGCCCCGCACACATCCGAACAGTCCCGCACACACGCGAACAGCCAGGCACACACCCGAACAGTCCCACACAGCGCCGCACACATCCAAACAGTCCCACACACACCCGAACAACCAGGCACACACCCGCACACACCCGAACAGCCCCACACACATCCGAACAGTCCCGCACACACCCGAACAGCCAGGCACACACCCGAACAGCCCCGCACACATCCGAACAGTCCCGCACACACGCGAACAGCCAGGCACACACCCGAACAGTCCCACACACATCCGAACAGCCCGCAGACCCCGCTCGCACTTATCCGAACAGCCCGCAGACCCCACCCACACACACATACACGCACACAGTCACCGCCCACACATTTCCCTCCTCCCGAACTGCAGCGTTTCTCGGACCCACATCTGCAGCAAAACTGCAGATCTTTTTTACATCTGCGGTTTTGCTGCGGATGTGCCCGACTCAATGAAAGTCTAAGGGTGCAGAAACGCTGCAGTTCCGCACAAAAGAAGTAACATGCTGCGGGAAAAAAAAGCTGCGTTTCGGTGCGGCTTTTTCCGCAGCATGTGCACAACAAGTCTGCGGCTCCCATAGACTTACATTGGTTGTGCACTACACTGCGGATTTGATGCAATTCCGTGTGGAAAAAAACGTTGCGGATCTGCGATCAAATCCGCAACGTGTGCACACAGCCTTAGCATTTAGTGAACCTAGCAAAAAAGCCAAGCAAAAAACAAGTGTGGGATTGCACTTTTTTTTTGCAATTTCATCGCACTTTGAATTTTTTTTCACATTTTCTGTTACACGACATGGTAAAACCAATGATGTCGTTCAAAAGTAGAACTTGTCCCGCAAATGATAAGCCCTCACATGGCTATATTGACGAAAACATTATGGCTCTGGAAAGAAGGGGAGCGATAAACGAAAAAAGCTCCAGGGGTGAAGGGGTTTAGAAACATGGATATGGACATATCTATTATGGAAATAGACATAGATATATAGATACATAGATATACAGATACATAGATATATAGATACATAGATATATAGATACATAGATATATAGATATATAGATACATATCTATCTGTGTGTAATGGAGTGTGGGTTGGACAAATGTAAAAGAGGAGGTTGGACAGAAATGACACCACAAATCTTTTTGAAGATAGAGGGGGAGAGGAGGGAAGGGTTTGGGTGTTTTTGGAGGGGGTGTAGCAGGTTCGGGCTTAGTGGCCAGTGCAAAGCATCATGGAACTTGTAGTATTAGGCCGGCTTCACACTTGCGAGTTTTACGGACGTAAGAGCGCAGAAACTACGTCCGTAAAACTCGCAAAAAATACGGCACAATTATTCTCTATGCCTCTGCTCCTATCTGCCGTATTTTACTGATCAGTATTATACGGCTTTCTACGGCCGTACAAAATCGCAGCATGCTGCGTTTGTCACCGTACTGCGCAAGAAATACGCCAATGAAAGTCTATGGAAGCGTGAAAAATACGGATTACACACGGACAAGCAGTGTGACTTGCGAGAAATACGCAGCGCTGTTAGAGAGAAAAGCCGGCAATTCAGTGCGGTGTACAGTAAAATCACACTGACAGCTTACAGTAGAATAGGTAGAATAAATGTGTACACATAGAATAGGTATATATATATATACATGTCAGTAGACACATATATGTATATATATTAATATTTATTCCAGCGCTATACAGCTTGAAAGCCCGTAATTCAATTACCGGCTTTTTCTTTCTCCTTCCTAAAACCCGACATGATTTGAGACATGGTTTACATACAGTAAACCATGTCTTCTCTCCTTTTTTTTTTGCAGATTCCACACTACTAATGTCAGTAGTGTGTATCTGCAAAATTTGGCCGTTCTAGCTCTTAAAATAAAGGGTTAAATGGCGGAAAAAATTGGCGTGGGCTCCCGCGCAATTTTCTCTGCCAGAGTAGTAAAGCCAGTGACTGAGGGCAGATATTAATAGCCTGGAGAGGGTCCACGGTTATTGGCCCCCCCCGGCTAAAAATATCTGCCCCCAGCCACCCCAGAAAAGGCACATCTGGAAGATGCGCCTATTCTGGCACTTGGCCACTCTCTTCCCATTCCCGTGTAGCGGTGGGATATGGGGTAATGAAGGGTTAAAGCTCCCAGGCTTTCGAGGAAAGTTCCCACGATCTATGAACATCCAGCAGAGGGCGCCTCACCGCAAATGAAGCTAAATATAGATCATTGATCTATATTTAGCCTCATTCCCCGGGGTTTTGCAGCGAGGAGCAGCCTGCATTAGCGGAACTCCTTGCTGCAAAATGTTTTAACCCCTTCAGAAGGATTTACATCGTTGGACGTTACAGATCTGCGGAGGGTAAGGATATTGTTGGTTTATTATGTTTTTTCTTTCACAGAACGAGGGTCTTCAGTGACTGGATTGGGCGTTAAATAAAATATTACAACAACCTTTGTTTTTATTTCATTAAAATAATTTTTAATAATGTGTGTTTTTTTTTAACCCTTTCATTCAATTGGATTAATAATGGATAGGTGTCATAATTGACGCCTCTCCATTATTAATTAGGCTTAATGTCACCTTACAATAGCAAGGTGGCATTAACCCTTCATTACCCCATATCCCACCGCTACACGGGAATGGGAAGAGAGTGGCCAAGTGCCAGAATAGGCGCATCTTCCAGATGTGCCTGTTCTGGGGTGGCTGGGGGCATGTGTTTTTAGCCAGGGGGGGCCAATAACCATGGACCCTCTCCAGGCTATTAATATCTGCCCTCAGTCACTGGCTTTACTACTCTGGCAGAGAAAATTGCGCGGGAGCCCACGCCAATTTTTTCCGCCATTTAACCCTTTATTTTAAGAGCTAGAACGGCCAAATTTTGCAGATACACACTACTGACATTAGTAGTGTGGAATCTGCAAAAAAAATGGAGAAAAGACATGGTTTACTGCATGTAAACCATGTCTCAAATCATGTCGGGTTTTAGGAAGGAGAAAGAAAAAGCCGGTAATTGAATTACCGGCTTTCAAGCTGTATAGCGCTGGAAAAAATATTAATATATATATATATGTGTCTACTGACATATATATATATATATATATATATATATATATATATATATATATATATAGACAGTATATATATATATATCTTTTTGGGACACATGGATCACTTCTATAGCGGTATGTTGGTTTTGCAAGCCTGCGAGAAAACCACGCAGTACGGATGCCATACGGATTACATACGGAGGATGCCATGCGCAAAAAACGCTGACACACCCTGCCTACGGAGGAGCTACGGACCACTATTTTCGGGACTTTTCAGCGTATTACGGCCGTAATATACGGACCGTATTGTTTTACGCTGTGTGTGACGCTGGCCTTAGAGCACAATAACTCAGGAGAAAGGAAGTTGTCGATTAACCCCATGAGAGCTGGATCCAGCACTGAGGATGTGCTGCTACAGCGTGATAAAAGGTAATATTGCTAAAATAAACACAGTGGATGTTTTCAGTGGCACATAATAGCAAGATTTATTGTAGTGGACAACTTCTTTAAGGCTTCTTCCACACATCAGGCTTTTGCCGTCAGGCATAATCTGGCGAATTTTTTAAAAAACGGATCCGTTTTTTTTCCGCCGGATCTGTTTTTTTCTCATAGAGTTGTATTAGCGCCTGATGGCCTCACGTTTCATCCGTTTTTTTTTTGCCAGATCCGTCAAAAATTAATTTTCCAGCGGCTGGAGAAAACGGAGGAACATTTTTTTATGTCCGGCGAACAAACGCCCAGCGACGGTTCTGGTGATAAACGGATGAAACAGGAGGCGAAATCGGTGAATCCGGCTTCCTATTCCGTTTTTTCACACTGAGCATGCTCCGTAGCTGCATTTTCTATTCTGGACTCTCTCTCTCTTCTCTCCCCACAACAGGAAATCCAAACTCTATCCCCGGTATAATAAAAAAATAAAAATGGATCCAGCACAAAAAACGGATCCGTCGCATCAGTTTTTTTACATTTTGCACTGGATCCGTTTTTTTGAAAATTCAACGGATCCTGCCTGATGGCAAAAAACTGATGTGTGAAAGTAGCCTACCCTCTTGTTTGCTTCCTCCTGTGTTATTGATACAATACTCAAACAACTAAACAACGCACACTGTATTTTTATGCATTTTTTAATGCGTTTTTGGTGCGGATTTTTCCTTACTCAATAGTATGAGTGAAATCTGTAGCAAGAACGATGAAATAACGGACACTACAGATATAAATCTGCAAATAAAAAATAAGCACTGTGTGCACGAAACGTCAGGATTCGCATTCACTTTGCTGTATCAATAAACCTTTCTGGTTTTGTGATAATTCTGCACAGAAAAAAACCCGCCAGACATCTGCAACGTGTGCACAGATCCTAACAGTAAATGACAAAGCCCAGGTTCTGTGTCGCCTCGGCCTGGATAAGTGGCTGCCAAGCAGCACAGATGACGGTTCTGTAGCGAGGTGAGATTTATCGTAGAGATGTAGCAGATTTGAGTAGATCATAAGACTCACAGTAATGATGTAGCAGAGCCCAGCAATGAAGCAGATGAATAGGTAATTTGAGTCACGGTAATGACTTAGTAAAGCCTGGAAGTTCAGCCGTGCTTGGTGTGGCCAATGGTTCACAATAATCCTGTACCAGAGCCTGGCAGTATAGCAGAGCTGAGCATGTCGGGGGGTATGCTGTAGCAAAGTAGCAGAGCCAAGCAATGTAGCAGAGCTCGAGATGTCAGGAGGCAAACTGTAGGGAGGTAGTAGAGTGGAATAATGATACAAGCCAGTGGTTAGCATGCAAACCATGTGAATACTCAGGCAGGGTGTTTATGTGGGGTCTTCTGCACCCCTATTTTTCCTTTTCTATGTATAGGCAAAGTTTACCTGTTGTGTTATGGGCACCGCTCAAGGAGAACATGGACCAGGAAATACCATTCTGGGGTGCCAAGTTTCAACCCTTCGGTATCTGCATGTATCATATTTGTGTGGAACGTTACGTTAAAGTGATAGCACTTCAATAAAGGGACAGCTAGCAGGATTTTTTGCAATGAGGGCGACAAGTAGATTGCCCCCAAAATGGCCCAAGTAGTCAGGATTGATCTTTTTTTCCTCTTTCCGTCTCTAGAGTGGAGAAAATGGCCAGAAGCTAAATCAAAACCGGCCCCTATTACTGGGCACCTTCCCCCTGCGTCTCTCCAGAAGACCCCTCTACAGTCGCACCATGCATCCAATTATTTGATACGCCATCCATGGGATTTTGTATCCACCTTAATGGGTGTAAATATGGCCACTGTCAGGTTTAGATCTCCCCGCTCCCTCGCCCCTTCTGGAGCCCAGCTCCCTTCAGTACTTTCTTACGATTCAGGCTATGCACAGCGCACCGCGCCGAGGCGTCTGCAGACATTAACCATTAATATTATTCCATAAAATTTGCATAACGAGAAAATCTTCTTGCAGACGGTTTTACTGAGGTTGTAAAATCCACAGTCAGGCGGTCACAAAGTTGTCAGAACTCGTCCTTCCCATATTAAAGGATCCCGTCGGCGAGCGTTTACAGAAGAGGCGCAGATCGTGACCTTGTTCTGGGGTCCACTGGCGGACACGGACGCTCCCGGGAAAACAATACGTGGTGCTGCGCAGATACCGGTCAGCAAGGATACGGGAGAAAGCCTGGAGGTATCACACTGCTGCTGAGAACGATTACCGATGTATGGATTAATAGCATTTATTAATGGGCACATCGCATGTCAAAGGTCAACACGAGGATAAACACGGTTTTGGGTCCAGTATAAACATTTCAATTTATAAAAACAGGTTTCCATATAAATTTCATTCAGAAATACAAGATCAATTGAAAAAAAATATATAAAACATAAAAATGATAAAAAATATAATTAAAAAATATTTTTAAAAATTCAGCATTTCGGATCTCATTTTTATCAATAATTTTAGAATGTCATGTTTTTTTTATAATGTTTATATATTTTCACAGTTGACCTTTGACATGTCACGCGCCCGGTTTATCTTTTTTTTTTTTTTTTAAATAGAGCATAACACCAGATTTTTGTCCTGATGAAAAAGTCCTGCGTGACCGTGAAACCTGCCTAATAAATGTTATTAATCCATACATCGGTGACACCTCCGGCCATTACTACCTCTTGTGGGCGGCATGCCTCAGTCTGACTGCTCTAACTGTAAAGAATCCTTTCCTATTTAGCTGCCAGAATCGCCTTTCTTACCCCCGTAATAAGTGCCCCCTGGTCCTTAGTTCGGTCTTTGGAAGGAATACGTCCTGGGCCAGTGTTTTGTACTGGCCGCACATATATTTATCCATATAAATAATGAGATCTCTAAACTGAACAAGCGCCACTTTTCCGACCTCTCATCCTCGTTACCCCTTAGATATATAAAGGGCAATCGGAGCCAAGAAGGGAAAACAGGGAATAAATGCTGGACAGAAACGGTGTAACGTTATTTACAATAGTAATTAGTCGATTTCTGGGACTTTACTATGATCCGGGGGCAGAGTATCAGCGCAGGACGGTCACACCGGAGACACCACCGCTCCTGAACCCTCCATGTAATCACCCTCCAGGCTCATTAACCTGTTCCCTGCCGGCTGCCCTCTGATTGAGCGCAATCTCTCGATAAAGACTCTAATTTCTGCGATTAGTTCGGCGGTGATTATATACCCGCTCTTCTTATTATCGCCATGTGGCACAGATTGGGCTGGATTACAGAGCGGCTTATTAATGATGCCGTAATATGGCGGTGTCATCATTTCTGCGCTGTATCGCTCGCTGCCGTTAAATGCCGGGTTCCACTTCAGTGCAGACATTGGGTAAGATCCGCTCTCTGCTGGAATCTGCCGGAAACATCATCATTCCTTAAAGGGGAAGTAACCAGGTGTGTTACATACAGTAACTAGGATTCTGTTACATTGTATCACAGCGCTCCTGTATCAGCAGGACAAGATCTGTCCGCCTACCAAAATGCCACGGCTCACTGACAGCAAGCAGAGGTCTTGAAATGATTAACTGAAACATAAAACACAACAGAAAGTTGTAAGACTTATTATTATTTATTATTATAGCGCCATTTATTCCATGGCGCTTTACATGTGAGGAGGGGTATACATAATAAAAAGAGGTACAATAATCTTAATCAAAACAAGTCACGACTGGTAGATGAGAGAGGACCCGGCCCGCGAAGGCTCACAGTCTACAATAATTTACTGATTAAAGGGATGATTCAGAACTAAAAAACATGGCAGCTATCTACCAAAACTGCAATAGGAGCTAAGCTCTATCACTGCTGCAATACTAGATGCAGCCATTAGACAAGGGTGGTGCTGTTCCCGCCCTTTAACATTGAATTTATATACATTGGATACACCACTACCCCTTTAAGAAGGCTCCATTTGGTCAGACTCACCATATGAAGCAATGTGAGGGCATCTCCGGAGATAAAGGGCGATTGGCAGCGGCCCCTGCATCTATGGCAATGACTCCGGATAGGAGCACATTGGGCTCTGCTACATCTCGCCATGGTGCACAGTAATGTAATGAATAAAGATGAATCAGTGGCGGCTCTTCCGGTGGATTCCTGTGGCCACAAGACTGAACGTGTGATGCAAAGAGCTTTTATTAGAAGCATTTATGAGATCATTATTCACTGGCAGGCGAGAGCGGGCGCCGTTATCACACTCCATTTATTGCTACTGTCCCTACGCGTATTGCAGGCCCCATAATCACCACAATGATCACATAACGCCTGGACGGGGTAGGAATAACTCAGAGGGTTACAGGACGGTGGGGGTCTCTCTTTTGTGTTTTTTACACTGTTACATTTTATGTTTTGCACCAATATGATACATTTTACTGTGGCTCCAAAATAGCATTTCCAGGTAATGAGCGAGCTGATGGCGAGCGGTCTATGCGCGGCGTTACTTTATGCTTCTTCTTTCAAAAAAACTAAACATTTTAATCTAAAACATGAGTAATTGCCAAGTATTACGGTCAGGCCCCTCCAATTGTCACAGGGAGCTGCTTGGCGCTAATGTTGCGCGTTTCCCTTTAAGAGCATTTATGTG
Organism: Ranitomeya imitator; assembly: GCF_032444005.1. Classification (NCBI taxonomy): domain Eukaryota; kingdom Metazoa; phylum Chordata; class Amphibia; order Anura; family Dendrobatidae; genus Ranitomeya; species Ranitomeya imitator. The sequence goes on along the minus strand of NC_091289.1, from coordinate 8,320,422 downwards.
ATATAGACCAGGGGTGTCAAACTGCATTCCTCGAGGGCCGCAAACCATGCGTGTTTTCAAGATTTCCTTAGCTTTGCACAAGGTGCTGCAATCATTATGTGTGTAGGTGATTAAATTATCACCTGTGCAGTACAAGGAAATCCTGAAAACATGACCTGTTTGCAGCCCTTGAGGAATGCAGTTTGACACCCCTGATATAGACTGCACCCTATGGATCCCACATATTGTGAATTATAGGAGATCTTACAATTTATAGCATCGCTTCTATGGGAGAATTAAAGGGGTTGTCTCAAAGACCAAATGGGGTCTGAGTGGGGGTTGGTGGCGGTCACTAACAATGTCTGGTGATACAAGGATTTCACATAAGTCCAAGATGATTATCTAGTCCTTTGGCCAGCTCCTTTCCAGGGTGTGGAATCTGTGGTCATGGAAACAAATAGATTTGCACTGGAGCTGCATACACAAAATGGTATAACATTTTAAATCAAGACAATTTGCTAATTTTCTTCGCGTGAGACGTGATTTACTTATATGTAATTCCACTTCATTTTATCTGATAAGCCATCGATGCTAGAAGAACCAGAGAGACATCAGCTACACGTGTGACCATGGAGACACAAAAGTCTGCATAGGAGCTGCATACACATAACAGTACAAGATTTAAAGCATCCGTTCAGGGTTATTGGAGTGGTGCTTCTAATCTCTGCATTTAGTCTCATACTTACCAGCCCCCATCTTCAACTATTCCCAGCGCCCCTCCGGACCAGCTGCCGTCTTTAGCTCTTCACAGCCCCCCTCCGGACCAGCTGCCGTCTTCAACTCTTCCCAGGGCCCCTCCAGACCAGCTGCCGTCTTCAACTCTTCCCAGGGCCCCTCCAGACCAGCTGCAGTCTTCAGCTCTTCCCAGCGCCCCTCCAGACCAGCTGCCATCTTCAGCTCTTCCCAGCGCCCCTCCGGACCAGCTGCCGTCTTCAGCTCTTCCCAGCACCCCTCTGGGCCAGCTGTAATCTTTAACTCTTCCCAGCACCCCTCCGGACCAGCTGCCGTCTTCAACTCTTCCCAACGCCCCTCCAGACCAGCTGCCGTCTTCAGCTCTTCTCAGCGACCCTCCAGACCAGCTGCAGTCTTCAGCTCTTCCCAGCGCCCCTCCAGGCCAGCTGCAATCTTCAACTCTTCCCAGCACCCCTCCGGACCAGCTGTAATCTTCAACTCTTCCCAGCACCTCTCCGGACCAGCTGCTGTCTTCAGCTCTTCCCAGCACCCCTCTGGGCCAGCTGTAATCTTCAACTCTTCCCAGCACCTCTCCGGACCAGCTGCTGTCTTCAGCTCTTCCCAGCGCCTCTCCGGACCAGCTGCTGTCTTCAGCTCTTCCCAGCACCCCTCTGGGCCAGCTGTAATCTTCAACTCTTCCCAGCACCCCTCCGGACCAGCTGCCGTCTTCAGCTCTTCCCAGCACCCCTCTGGGCCAGCTGTAATCTTCAACTCTTCCCAGCGACCCTCCAGACCAGCTGCAGTTTTCAGCTCTTCCCAGCGCCTCTCCGGACCAGCTGCTGTCTTCAACTCTTCCCAGCACCCCTCCGGACCAGCTGCCGTCTTCAACTCTTCCCAGCACCCCTCTGGGCCAGCTGTAATCTTCAACTCTTCCCAGCGCCCCTCCGGACCAGCTGTAATCTTCAACTCTTCCCAGCACCCCTCCGGACCAGCTGTAATCTTCAACTCTTCCCAGCACCCCTCCGGACCAGCTGTAATCTTCAACTCTTCCCAGCACCCCTCCGGACCAGCTGCCGTCTTCAGCTCTTCCCAGCACCCCTCTGGGCCAGCTGTAATCTTCAACTCTTCCCAGCGCCCCTCCGGACCAGCTGTAATCTTCAACTCTTCCCAGCACCCCTCCGGACCAGCTGTAATCTTCAACTCTTCCCAGCACCCCTCCGGACCAGCTGCCGTCTTCAACTCTTCCCAAATCCCCTCCAGACCAGCTGCCGTCTTCAGCTCTTCCCAGCGCCTCTCCGGACCAGCTGCCGTCTTCAACTCTTCCCAGCGCCCCTCCAGACCAGCTGCTTCTTCAACTCTTCCCAGCACCCCTCCGGACCAGTTGCCATCTTCAGCTTTTCCCAGCGCTCCTCCGGACCAGTTGCCATCTTCAGCTTTTCCCAGCGCTCCTCCGGACCAGTTGCCATCTTCAGCTTTTCCCAGCGCTCCTCCGGACCAGTTGCCATCTTCAGCTCTTCCTAGCGCCCCTCCGGACCAGCTGCCGTCTTCAACTCTTCCCAGCGCCCCTCCAGACCAGTTGCCATCTTCAGCTCTTCCTAGCGCCCCTCTGGTCCTGCACCACCATGTTGTGATCGCAACATCTGACTGACTCTCAAAGAGAATGAGGGTTTCATACACTTACATAGTAAAGTGACCTGCGGCTCGTTCCAGCAGACCCTGCAGAGGTCAGACAGGCCACAAACTGCTGGGGACGGACCGGAGCAGCAGCGGGATGAGCTAAAGACAACAGTGGGTAAGTGCAAGAAGGGGGTCAGGGACATTAGATCAGACACCACTCCAGCATTGCAATAAAAAGACCTGACAGAGTGGTGCTTTAAAATATTTGCCAATTTGCACCAATTCTTATTTTAGGAGCCTTTTAGCTACAAATCCACTATAGTAGAGGGAGCAGAGGAAGCAGCGAGACCCCTGACTGATGCATCAGCTACACTTACCATGCAGGCGTATAGGTCTGCATAGGGGCTGCGTACACAAAACGGAACAAGATTTTGCATCAAGATTATTTGCGAAATTGTTGGATTTCTTGCAAAAGTGTATAAACTTTAACAAGTAAATAAAAAAATGCATTTGTTACAAAAAAAAAGGTACAAAAATGTATCATCTTTCTGTTGTCCTGGTTTTCTCCCCCCCGCGCACAGTATCCCCCTACAGCGTGAGCGCTTTGCTGTTTTATAATCGAGTTACGGACGCTGTTTTATATTTGTGTTTTCTTTATTCTGTTCATGTTCTTCTTTTTTTCAGGTTTTTTTCTTAAAAGAGCTGGAACCACGGGCGACCAAACATTAATAAATCTTGTTTACGAGGGGCGCAGGATTTCTCCCTTCACCTGGTAGCGTCTCCGCGTTCACTTCGGGCTTTTCTGCGGTTTGTTCTGTGAATATTATTATTATTATGTCTTTGCTGCGAGATGAAATGTCCGGCCTCTCGCCATCAATTTTGAGCCATTCATAAATTATTTATTGGGGGGGGGGAAAACACTCTGAAAAAAAAAAAATAACTTCTCAACGCAGGCGTAATAAATCTGCTGGATGTCAAAGTGTTTATTGGGAGCAAAAATGCTCAAAAAGAGCCTAAAACAGAAAAGGAATTCAGAAAACTGGAGACATTTTCCATACGAAGTTTGTTCTGGGAGCGTTGCCATGGAAACCGCTGCAGAAACTCTTTCGGGGTCGGAGAAGTGTTTTTTTTTTTCAGAACTGTTCGTTAATACGCGGCTGGTTTATCAGGGGAGGGATTTGGTTACGGCTTGTCATAATATTGACTTTGCAGCCCAATATTAAGGCTTCTGAGCGATTGGCGCTGGGATGACATAATTAGGGAGAAGATGGCGGCACTAATGAAAGCCGTGGCTGCGCGTGCCCGCTGGATCAATTACTGGCTGCTAACAATCCGGGGAGATGATGCACGGAGCAGGAGGGGGATGCAGGGGGTCTCACACGCTCCGTGCAGTGGATGGATGACCATCGTTGGCCTTAGGGCGAAGGCGATGAAAATGGCGGAGATAACGAGAGGCCGCTTATAGATCTGTAGGGGCTGCTGGCAAAATACTGCACAGAGAAAAGCAGCAGCTGAGAAAATAATAAGACTATTAATATCGCCACATTGTGCTAAATAACGCGACACAGATCCTGAATAACAGGGTCACACAGCACCCAGGAGATCCTGCAGGCAATACCCCAAATCCGGTCCAACCAATCCCCCGAGGCCACATACCAGAACATAAAATACTCAAGAAAAAGTCACATATACTAGCCCCCAATAATACCCAGGCAATACCCCAAACCATGCCAGTCCCCAAACAACAGCCGCATACACTGTAAAATAAACCTAGACCCATGTGATACCACGGCAAAACTCCATACAATGCCCAAAATCCTGTCCCAGTGTCCATCCAACTTAAATAATGCCAGACTGATCCCGAATAACAGGATCACACAGCACCCAGGAGATCCTGCAGGAAATACCCCAAATCCAGACCAATCAATCCCCCAAATGGCCAAATACCAGCTTGTGAAGAAACCACATTGTATCTGGACAACAGAAGAGTGAGACCCTGTCATGTGCACTATGTTGGGCCAGCCTCACACGTCCAGATAATTCCGGTACCGGAAAAATCGGTACCGGAATTATCCGTGTCCGTGTGCTCCCGTGGTACATCAGTGCGCTAGAGATAAGCGCTGTCCCCTGCATCTGGTGCTGAATCTCCATTCATATCTTCTCTCCAGCAGCGTTCGCTGGAAAGAAGATTTTGTCCTCGTGTATAAAATAAAGATCCCTGTCGCCACCCTCCCCCCCCCCCCGCTGTTACTAAAATACTCACCCGGCTCCCTCGCAGCGTCCTGTCCTCGCCGCACCTTCTCCTGTATGAGCGGTCACGTGGTGCCGCTTATTACAGTAATGAATATGCGGCTCAACCCCTAAAAAGGATTTTTCATATCTTCTTTCCAGCGAATGCTGCTGGAGAGAAGATATGAAAGGCGGCTTCAGCACCAGTGGGGGGGGACAGCGCTTACTGTAGCGCTGTCTCCTGCACGGCACACGGACTGCACATGGACAGCGTCCGTGTGCGGTATGTGTTTTACACAGACCCATTGACTTTAATGGGTCCGTGTAATCCGTGCGCTCCCACAAACACTGACATGTCTCCTTGTTTTGCACACGGACACACGGTTCGTGAAAACACGCCGACATGTGCACAGATACATTGATTTCAATGTGTCTACATGAGTCAGTGTCTCCGGGACGTGAGGAAACTGTCACCTCACATACCGAAGCCACTGACATTTGAAACCGGCCTTGGGGTCATTGCTGAGATTGTTCTGTTGTGGTTCAGTAAAGTAAAGTATTGCCGCACTGTTTTACCTTAACCCTGTGTTGTCTGTGTAGTGTATTGCCCACCGGGAGATAGAGGGGGCGTTCAGTAGTATGAGCCGTGGTCCATGCAGTCTTGCTAAAGCCAGCCGGGCCACCGGACGAGACCACCCACTGACCCCGATTCTCCACACAGCTCAATATATTAGTCCTGCAATAGCCTCATAAAGGGCCAAGATACCAACATCATATAGCACCCATGTAATATCTCATACTGCACACACATGACAATTATTTGTATGTAATACCCCAAAAGTTCCATAAAGTACTCAAGCAATTGTATCGCACAGTATCAAAATACTAACCGCATATAGTCCCCATGTGATATCCCATACAGTACTAAAGATGGCCGACACTAACACCTTTTACACAAGGGCCGGATTTCCTCAGAGTCAGTACAGAACACTGTGGATGTAGATAATGTAGTGACATATTGTATAATTGGTGGAGGGAGGATGAACTTGATATTTGGTGTCTTTCAATCTGTGTAACTAATACTGATCCAATATAAGACTTGTGCAATAGCGCCAGATTGTGCAGAAATATGGCCTGACAGTGTCCCACACAATACCGTACATATGTGAGCATGATATAGAGGAGTGCTACATACCGTCACATCGGACACACAATGCTCCAGATTCACGTGCTGCCCAAATTACAGCGGCTCGGAAGCACTAGGCCCGGGCAATAGTCACATACCGACACCAACACATGGCATCTACTATGTCACAGGAGGTCACTAAGAAAATCGATCTCATTGGAGATCTGCCTGAAATGTAACAGAGGATGAAAAAAAGGAGGCAGCAGCGCCGGATGTCTCCCCAAAAGTATATTTACTATATTACAGAAGATGAGAGCTGCATTCAGCACCAGGGGAAAAACACTAACTGTGCTGCTCTTCTCAGGTGCCGGGGAAAACACTAACTGTGCTGCTATTCTCAGGCACCGGGGAAAAACACTAACTGTGCTGTTATTCTCAGGCGCTGGGGAAAAACACTAACTGTGCTGCTATTCTCAGGTGCCGGGGAAAACACTAACTGTGCTGCTATTCTCAGGCGCTGGGGAAAAACACTAACTGTGCTGCTATTCTCAGGTGCCGGGGAAAGACACTAACTGTGCTGTTATTCTCAGGCATCGGGGATAAACACTAACTGTGCTGTTATTCTCAGGCGCCGGGGAAAAACACTAACTGTGCTGTTATTCTCAGGCACCGGGGAAAATACTAACTGTGCTGCTATTCTCAGACGCTGGGGAAAAACACTAACTGTGCTGCTATTCCCAGGTGTCGGGGAAAAACACTAACTGTGCTGCTATTCCCAGGTGCTGGGGAAAAACACTAACTGTGCTGCTATTCCCAGGTGCTGGGGAAAAACACTAACTGTGCTGTTATTCTCAGGCACCGGGGAAAATACTAACTGTGCTGCTATTCTCAGGCGCTGGGGAAAAACACTAACTGTGCTGCTATTCCCAGGTGTCGGGGAAAAACACTAACTGTGCTGCTATTCCCAGGTGCTGGGGAAAAACACTAACTGTGCTGCTATTCCCAGGTGCTGGGGAAAAACACTAACTGTGCTGTTATTCTCAGGCACCGGGGAAAATACTAACTGTGCTGCTATTCTCAGGCGCTGGGGAAAAACACTAACTGTGCTGCTATTCCCAGGTGTCGGGGAAAAACACTAACTGTGCTGCTATTCTCAGGCACCGGGGAAAAACACTAACTGTGCTGCTATTCTCAGTCACCAGGGAAAAACACTAACTGTGCTGCTATTCTCAGGCGCTGGGGAAAAACACTAACTGTGCTGCTATTCCCAGGTGTCGGGGAAAAACACTAACTGTGCTGCTATTCCCAGGTGCTGGGGAAAAACACTAACTGTGCTGCTATTCCCAGGTGCTGGGGAAAAACACTAACTGTGCTGTTATTCTCAGGCACCGGGGAAAATACTAACTGTGCTGTTATTCTCAGGTGCCGGGGAAAACACTAACTGTGCTGTTATTCCTAGGTGCCGGGGAAAACACTAACTGTGCTGCTATTCCCAGGTGCTGGGGAAAAACACTAACTGTGCTGTTATTCTCAGGCACCGGGGAAAATACTAACTGTGCTGCTATTCTCAGGCGCTGGGGAAAAACACTAACTGTGCTGCTATTCCCAGGTGTCGGGGAAAAACACTAACTGTGCTGCTATTCCCAGGTGCTGGGGAAAAACACTAACTGTGCTGCTATTCCCAGGTGCTGGGGAAAAACACTAACTGTGCTGTTATTCTCAGGCACCGGGGAAAATACTAACTGTGCTGCTATTCTCAGGCGCTGGGGAAAAACACTAACTGTGCTGCTATTCCCAGGTGTCGGGGAAAAACACTAACTGTGCTGCTATTCCCAGGTGCTGGGGAAAAACACTAACTGTGCTGCTATTCCCAGGTGCTGGGGAAAAACACTAACTGTGCTGTTATTCTCAGGCACCGGGGAAAATACTAACTGTGCTGCTATTCTCAGGCGCTGGGGAAAAACACTAACTGTGCTGCTATTCCCAGGTGTCGGGGAAAAACACTAACTGTGCTGCTATTCTCAGGCACCGGGGAAAAACACTAACTGTGCTGCTATTCTCAGTCACCAGGGAAAAACACTAACTGTGCTGCTATTCTCAGGCGCTGGGGAAAAACACTAACTGTGCTGCTATTCCCAGGTGTCGGGGAAAAACACTAACTGTGCTGCTATTCCCAGGTGTCGGGGAAAAACACTAACTGTGCTGCTATTCTCAGGCGCTGGGGAAAAACACTAACTGTGCTGCTATTCCCAGGTGTCGGGGAAAAACACTAACTGTGCTGCTATTCTCAGGCACCGGGGAAAAACACTAACTGTGCTGCTATTCTCAGTCACCAGGGAAAAACACTAACTGTGCTGCTATTCTCAGGCACCGGGGAAAAACACTAACTGTGCTGTTATTCTCAGGCGCTGGGGAAAAACACTAACTGTGCTGTTATTCTCAGGCACCGGGGAAAACACTAACTGTGCTGTTATTCTCAGGCATCGGGGAAAAACACTAACTGTGCTGTTATTCTCAGGCACCGGGGAAAACACTAACTGTGTTGTTATTCTCAGGCGCTGGGGAAAAACACTAACTGTGCTGCTATTCTCAGGCACCGGGGAAAATACTAACTGTGCTGTTATTCTCAGGTGCTGGGGAAAAATACTAACTGTGCTGTTATTCTCAGGCGCTGGGGAAAAACACTAACTGTGCTGTTATTCTCAGGGACCGGGGAAAACACTAACTGTGCTGTTATTCTCAGGCGCTGGGGAAAAACACTAACTGTGCTGTTATTCTCAGGCACCGGGGAAAATACTAACTGTGCTGCTATTCTCAGGCGCTGGAGAAAAACACTAACTGTGCTGCTATTCCCAGGCACCGGGGAAAATACTAACTGTGCTGTTATTCTCAGGCATCGGGGAAAACACTAACTGTGCTGTTATTCCCAGGCACCGGGGAAAAACACTAACTGTGCTGTTATTCCCAGGCACCGGGGAAAAATACTAACTGTGCTGCTATTCCCAGGTGCCGGGGGAAAACACTAACTGTGCTGCTATTCTCAGGCACCGGGGAAAATACTAACTGTGCTGCTATTCTCAGGCGCTGGGGAAAAACACTAACTGTGCTGCTATTCTCAGGCATCGGGGAAAAACACTAACAACTGTGCTGCTATTCTCAGGTGCCGGGGAAAACACTAACTGTGCTGCTATTCTCAGGCGCTGGGGAAAAACACTAACTGTGCTGTTATTCTCAGGCACCGGGGAAAATACTAACTGTGCTGCTATTCTCGGGCACCGGGGAAAACACTAACTGTGCTGCTATTCCCAGGTGCCGGGGGAAAACACTAACTGTGCTGCAATTCCCAGGTGCCGGGGAAAAACACTAACTGTGCTGTTATTCTCAGGCATCGGGGAAAAACACTAACTGTGCTGTTATTCTCAGGCACCGGGGAAAACACTAACTGTGTTGTTATTCTCAGGCGCTGGGGAAAAACACTAACTGTGCTGTTATTCTCAGGCACCGGGGAAAATACTAACTGTGCTGTTATTCTCAGGTGCTGGGGAAAAATACTAACTGTGCTGTTATTCTCAGGCGCTGGGGAAAAACACTAACTGTGCTGTTATTCTCAGGCACCGGGGAAAATACTAACTGTGCTGCTATTCTCAGGCGCTGGGGAAAAACACTAACTGTGCTGCTATTCCCAGGCACCGGGGAAAATACTAACTGTGCTGTTATTCTCAGGCACCGGGGAAAATACTAACTGTGCTGCTATTCTCAGGCGCTGGGCAAAAATACTAACTGTGCTGTTATTCTCAGGCATCGGGGAAAACACTAACTGTGCTGTGATTCCCAGGCACCGGGGAAAAACACTAACTGTGCTGTTATTCCCAGGCACCGGGGAAAAATACTAACTGTGCTGCTATTCCCAGGTGCCGGGGGAAAACACTAACTGTGCTGCTATTCTCAGGCACCGGGGAAAATACTAACTGTGCTGCTATTCTCAGGCGCTGGGGAAAAACACTAACTGTGCTGCTATTCTCAGGCATCGGGGAAAAACACTAACTGTGCTGTTATTCTCAGGCACCGGGGAAAATACTAACTGTGCTGCTATTCTCGGGCACCGGGGAAAACACTAACTGTGCTGCTATTCCCAGGTGCCGGGGGAAAACACTAACTGTGCTGCAATTCCCAGGTGCCGGGGAAAAACACTAACTGTGCTGTTATTCTCAGGCACCGGGGAAAACACTATCTGTGCTGCTATTCCCAGGTGCCAGTACATGGCACACGGATGTGAAACACGGACACGGTTTGCACCGGCTTTTCCAGTGCCGGAAATATCAGGACGTTTGAAAGAGGCCTAAGATGAAGCTAAAAAGGAGAATCACGATCATCAATGACCACTAAGGGGCTGCTATACTCATGTCCTTCAGAGTAAACTGACATCTGGAGGAAGTGAGAACAGCAGAGGAAGTGAGAGCAGCTGCTCCTGCACATCTTTTTCACCGAATGTCAGTTTAGTTTGTCTGCAGGGCTCACGTGACACAAAATGTCACGCAAGCTATGGTGCCAAAATCACCAGAACTGCTCCAGCACTGGAGGGGAGTACAGGCTGGTTTTATTTTACATGGTGTAAATGGTAATGACTTTGTGAACAATCCCTTTAAATACCCTTTGTGATTATTACAGTTTGGGATGCACTATTTTACCCCTTTAACTAAAGGTCTTCCTTTTCAGCTACATCTTATTTAGCACTGCCTTTATATTTAGCTTCTATACTTTATCCACTATTGCTCCTTTCAGTCCCTTTTTTTTTTAGATAGTCCAGAAAACAAAAACAATAATAAAGCAGCTCCCCGGGTGCAGACATTACAGGGTGCGGACCAAGCTCCTGTACAGCATTTCAATGAGAATCCAAAAATGCCGCTTTAGGCTATGTTCACACATTGCGGTTTTTTTAATGCAAATTTTCAGCTGCATTTTCCAGTACACAGTCTATGAAATTTCAGAAATCTCATGCACACACCTTGGTTTTTTTTGTCCTCAGTATTTTGTGCAATACCTTGCTTTTTGTACAATAGAGAATGTCACTTTTCAGTATTTTTCCAGCGTTTTTCTCCCATTGAAAGCAATGAGTGGTGAAAGAAAACGTTGCGAATCGATTTGTGCTGCAGTTTTGGTGCCAAAATCTGGTGACGCAGAATCAGATTTTTTTTATGCACTAAACGTTATCAGTATGCACTAGAGACTAATGTACCCTGACAAAAATTCACAAAAAAACAGATTTTTTGATGTAAGTTTCTTACTGCCAAGAGAGCAGGTTGAAATTGTATGTAATGATTAAGAGCGGAAAAGACACTGGAGACGCGTCGGCGATGTACCCCATCTTTATGAAGTTACAATGTTTTTATTCAATAAAGAAAATGTTATGCTCTATCCATGTGGCCAGAATAAAGGAGCATTTTTGCCCTTTTTTAGATACATTGTTCTATGTAAATTTAATCTTTATCTATAATAAAATAAATGATGACTCCATTTTCCCCAATTAGTGGTTGCCATTTAGAAACTGTACAAACAAAAATACTGCACAAAAATCTAAGAAAATAAAAAAAAAAGCAGATAGAAGAGCATGAAATGTGCATCTGCTGGAGGGGTGGGGTGATGATGAGGAGCAACAGGAAGGACCATAAACAACAGGAGAAATGTAACACTCATAGATCTAGAATATTGTAGCTTTTTTGCTTAGTTTATTTTGACTCTTTAATAAGTTGATCTTCCCTCAGCCACTTACATCAGTCAGGGCCTTGGTCTCTTGAGACTCAGTTATAAAACCAGAATATATTGACCCCATATTGCCATGAGCAGGTGCTGCTCCCTGTCGCTGCCCCATCATTAGTCCTATTATCCCTCTCCACCTCTCAGGAACCTTCTAATCTTCTCCTCATCAGCGCTGAGACTGATCCACCATACACATTACTGGTGACAAGGACGGATCGTGGGGATCATCATTAGTGCTGAAGGCCAGGACCGGCTGTCACCAGGGATGACGGCTCTGCGGGTGGCGGGGACACGGCCGCGGTGGTCGGTTCGATGTCCCCAGACCGGTTATTAGCTCTGTATCCTGGTGATAGGTTAGTATTAAGGTGTCAGGAAGTAGAAGCTTCTAAGGTTGGGTTTTGTGTTGAATTTACTTGTTACATTAGTCATGTTCTGATATTGACATTGTTCTTGTTTCATTGGTTTATTTCAAAGTTTGTAAATTTGGTAACAGGATTTGCAGTGTGGGGGGGATGACTAGTTTTGATTGATCACACACCGCAGGATTTTTGACAACCACAGCTCACCTTACCTGGTTGTGTTTTAGTAGCAATTTGTTTTTAGAAAACAAACAACAGCAAAAAAGAAGATACAACGTTGCAACAATAACTATCCAGTCTTGGCTGCCTACCACGGTGTGAATAGTCTCTGATTTATTTCCACATTTCGTTTTCTTACCAAGTTTATAGCAAAATAGAAAATTAGATGATCTTCAAATTATTGTATCAAAAGTTTATTTCAAATTCTAATTTAGTCGGAAGTTCCCCTTTAAAAAATATTGTAACTTTATTATCACTTCTTGTAATTTGTTTGGACGCTTCGCTGATTTTTCTGCGCACAAATCTGATTTTGACACAATATCCAAGAGCCGACCGATGTTCAGAGGAGGCGTGATGATGATGATGATGATGATGCTTCGTAGATAAGAAACTTGTAGGTTTTATAGATTCAGTCAGCTCCGGTCATTGTCACTACAAAATCCATCAACCAAACCAAGAGCGAGCGCGCCCGCAGAGCACCAGACGACTTCTAAACTTTTTTTTTTTCTTTTTTGGCACAAGGGAGTGAAATCTGCATTCTGACACATAAGCAAAACCTTGGGAAGAGGAAAGAAAATGTCAGCACATCCAGCTGAAGAAAAACAGATCAAAGAGATGAAAAAAGTCAGTACAAATCATAGGGAACAGCTCCGCGCCCGATAAAATCTCCCGGGGTAACAAAAAAAAAAAAAAAAGAGTTTTTTCAGTCTTTTTTGTAAGTGAACGTGGCAGTAATCATCGACTGACAGCAATAGGGACTAATAAGTGCAATCACCTTGTCTTAAAGGGGACCACCGCTCCAACTGTATACACTCTTAATTAACAGTAATTTTGACACTTTTACATGCAACTGTATTGTGTTTTTTTAATGTATTTTTGGTGCAGATTTGAAGGATTTTTAGTGCATTTTTATTGGTGAGGAAAAGCTTCGATGCTGCATTTAAGAACACAACTCCATTTTTTAAGTCCAGTTTTTGAAGCTCCACATCGACATCTATAGGGGATAACACGATTCAACAGCATCTCTATAATGCACGGTGGGTATTCATGACGTCACAAAGAGTATTTGACAAGATTTGTGCCGAATTCTGGCATGGAAAAAAAAGAATTTTTTATGCCTTCAGGTATCAGAAATTCCTCTGCGCCATGGTTTTGCACAATTTCCATCCTTCACTTAAACTTTAAGCAATAGGATCCAGAAAACGTGAGTGCTTGCACTAATAAACATTTCAAAAACTGTACACACATTAGTCTGTAGTCATTATAAATGAGAAAAGCTAAAGGCGCACTGCAGCAGTCTGAGCCTATAGTGAGAGGCTGTGGATCTCAGACTACCACAGACTCCAATAGACGATGTATGTGAGCTGGAGTCACTGGTCATAGCTGCGGCAGGGACCCCAGAGCAGTCTCGGCCACATCCGCACCACTCAGTACTTTTTATCAGATTCTTTACAGGCCACATGTAGATAAATTATTCATTATGAACCCATTCAGAGCAGAAATAAGATTTCCCCGCGCCGCAGCACCGCGCAGCCACCGTCTCCGCCAGCTCCTCTGCTTAGGGTTTAATTGACATTAATTTGGAAAATAATGAAATCATTGATTTCTCCTGGCAGACAGCGACGGTCTCAAATGGCGCCTGCGTCTTCACGCACTGCAGACCTTCCAAAAGACTTCACGTTCCCACATTTGCGTGGATTTGGAGATGTGAGAAATCACAAAGGGAAAGTGGTTTTCTTTTTTTTTAAACTCCAGTCTTTTATATGACTGAGAAATTTAAACGACTGAAAACGACTTTGGACAACATTGTATGACGAATCCGGGGCAACATTGTATGATGAATCCGGGGCAACATTGTATCACGAATCTGGGTCAACATTGTATGACGAATCCGGGGCAACATTGTATGACTAATCCCGGGCAAAATTGTATGACGAATCTGGGCCAACATTGTATGACGAATCTGGGCCAACATTGTATGACGAATCCGGGGCAAAATTGTATGATGAATCCGGGGCAAAATTGTATGACGAATCTGGGCCAACATTGTATGATGAATCCGGGGCAAAATTGTATGACGAATCTGGGCCAACATTGTATGACGAATCCGGACCAATATTGTATGACGAATCCGTGGCAACATTGTACCACAACTCTGGGATAACATTATATGACGAATCCGTGGCAACATTGTACTACGACTCTAAGATATCATTATATGACGAATCCGGGGCAATATTGTATGACGAATCAGGGGCAACATTGTATGATGAATCAGGGGCAACATTGTATCACGAATCTGGGCCAACATTGTATGACGAATCCGGGGCAACATTGTATGACAAATCCGGGGCAACATTGTATGACAAATCCGGGGCAACATTGTATGACGAATCCGGGGCAACATTGTATGATGAATCTGGGTCATTATTGTATCATGAATCCAGGGCAACATTGTATCATGAATCCGGGGCAACATTGTATGACGAATCCGGGGCAACATTGTATGACGAATCTAGGCCCACATTGTATGACGAATCCGGAGCAATATTGTATCATGAATCCGGGGCAACATTGTATGACGAATCCGGGGCAACATTGTATGACGAATCCGGGGCAACATTGTATGACGAATCTAGGCCCACATTGTATGATGAATCTGGGTCATTATTGTATCATGAATCCGGGGCAACATTGTATGATGAATCCGGGGCAACATTGTATCACGAATCTGCCAACATTGTATCACGAATCTGGGCCAACATTGTATGATGAATCCGGGACAACATTGTATCACGAATCCGGGGCAACATTGTATCACAACTCCACCGTAATATTGTATCACGATGCTGGCCCAACAATCTATCACAACTCCGGGGCAACGTTGTATCAGGACTCCGGCGAAAGATTGAATCAAATGCCAACTAGATGGTAACAAGAGGCTTATACAATGTGTATGTTATAGGGGCAGTGAACGCATGCTTCTGATCATGGCAGCGGCATGTGCCAGGGGCAGGATCATGACCTCAGCAGGCGAATGATGACCTTGATGAAGAGACCCAAGTAGTCTCAAAAGCTGCAATTTTTTACCATCTTTTCAGTTCGCCATTAAAAGGTATCAACCACTGAGGACTCCCAATTCTAAATATTTTTCTATCTACTGGCTAACATGGTACCAAGATATATATCTTTCCTACATCTTAAGAGTAACATAGAAGGATAGAAAGCAGCACAAAGTATTTCAGAAGAGGCATTTAATGGCCTTATTCATGGTTCACAGACAGAGTTAGGACACAGTACACACTTTAAGATGAATTGTGAACATTGGTGTTTAATTTTCTTTAGCATAAAAAGATTGTGGAAGATGTGCCACTAGAAACAGCGCCACTCCTGACCATGGGTTGTGTCTGGTATTGTACGGGGGTCACAAGAGCGACATTCTGGGGTCTCCCTTACAATCTGTCTCATATTAGGATGGCTGGAGCCCCGGCTGCCTCTGATCAAATTAATGTTCCTGCGCCGTCTGCAGCTCTGGTCTTTATATAGGACAACAGTGAGAGCTGGAGATATAAGAGAGGAATGATCGGCCATCGCCTCTCCCCCACCCCATGAGGGAAAGAAATGGGAGCTGCCTAAAAAGTGGCAGTGGAGAAAGGAGGCTGCCAGGGTGATAATGGAGAGAAAATAGCATTACTCCATCTCTAGAAGATCCCAGACAACTGGATACAAAGTGACCGACGTCACCATGTGCCGCAGGGTTCTTAGCTTACAGCAGAGCAACATGACGAAATACAGAAGACGCCCATGTTATACCAGCCGTACATATATGTACAGAGCCTTGAAAAAGTCTTCATACCCTGTGAACTTTTCCACATTCCACCCACAAACGTAAATGTATTTTACATGATACCAACAAAAAGTAGCAAGTATTTATGACGTGTAAAGGAAATTATATGAGGTTTTGTTGTAGTTATTTTAAAAATATCAATCTGAAAATTACGATGTGCCTTTGTATTCAGCCCCCTCAGTCAATACTTTGTAGGCAGTGCTGTGGAGTCGGAGTCAGAGTCGATATAAAATGGACTGACTCCGACTCTTATCATATAAAATACATCGGGTGCAGCAGCACAATGCAGGATGTGCTGTAAATGTTTTCATCAAAATTTGGGAAAGTTATGAAATGTTCTATAAATGTCTGTTCTGTTCCTGATCTAAGATCTCGGCTGTTAGTGGAGATGAATCTGTGCTGCACTTTATGCACATGCTCAGTAATGACTGGGGCTCAGGAGTCGGAGGTTTGACTTACTGACTCCACAATCCTGACTTTAGAACCAACTTTCTCTGTAATTCCTGCTGCACTCTTTTGGGGTCTGTCTCTCCACCTTTCTCTGCAGTCTTTTGGGGTCTGTCTCTCCTTTCTCTGCAGTCTTTTGGGGTCTATCTCTCCACCTTTCTCTGCAGTCTTTTGGGGTCTGTCTCTCCTCCTTTCTCTGCAGTCTTTTGGGGTCTGTCTCTCCACCTTTTTCTGCAGTCTTTTGGGGTTCATCTCTCCAACTTTCTCTGCAGTCTTTTGGGGTTCATCTCTCCAACTTTCTCTGCAGTCTTTTGGGGGTTCATCTCTCCAGCTTTCTCTGCAGTCTTTTGGGGTCTATCTCTCCAGCTTTCTCTGCAGTCTTTTGGGGTCTATCTCTCCACCTTTTTCTGCAGTCTTTTGGGGTTCATCTCTCCAACTTTCTCTGCAGTCTTTTGGGGTTCATCTCTCCAACTTTCTCTGCAGTCTTTTGGGGTTCATCTCTCCAGCTTTCTCTGCAGTCTTTTGGGGTCTATCTCTCCAGCTTTCTCTGCAGTCTTTTGGGGTCTATCTCTCCACCTTTCACTGCAGTCTTTTGGGGTCTGTCTCTCCACCTTTCTCTGCAGTCTTTTGGGGTCCATCTCTCCAGCTTTCTCTGCAGTCTTTTGGGGTCTGTCTCACCAGCTTTCTCTGCAGTCTTTTGGGGTCTGTCTCACCAGCTTTCTCTGCGGTCTTTTGGGGTCTGCCTCTCCAGCTTTCTCTGCGGTCTTTTGGGGTCTGTCTCTCCAGCTTTCTCTGCAGTCTTTTGGGGTCTCTCTCCAGCTTTCTCTGCAGTCTTTTGGGGTCTGTCTCTCCAGCTTTCTCTACAGTTTTTTAGGGTCTGTCTCTCCAGCTTTCTCTGCAGTCTTTTTGGGTCTGTCTCTCCAGCTTTCTCTGTATGCTTTTGGGGTCTATCTCTCCAGCTTTGCACATTTTGCCCCTTCTTCTTTGCACACTCGCTCACACACAGTGAAATTGGATGAACACGTCTGTGATCAGTAATTTTCACATCTTGTCACAGATTCTTTGGCAGTTAGTAACCCACCAATAACTTTAAAATATGGGAACCTGGTGTCAGCCACCGGCTCTTGAGCAACCCATCTATCACAGACACATTTTCAAAGGACCCCTATAGGGTAAGATCCCACAATTGATCAGTCCCCAAATACTTTCCCCAGAAACCCCCAGTTCAGGAACCTTGGCCTCACTGGTCACTGTTTCATACTCATCACCAGCCAGGACACACAAGGGGACTATTCCACCTCCGACTGCGACGGGAATTCATAAGGGCTGAGCTGGCTCCTGCCCGAGTCACTTGGCACCCCGTCTTTCCCCACAAGTCCCAGAATAGGCTGAAGTTCCGCCCGTTTATCATGGAGTGTAGCAAGTCTCTGACTACCCCGACCTCATGGGACTCCATACCCCGGCTTGTTTTTATCAACACTCTGGCAAAAGGGTAGCTCTTGGCGTTCCCATGGATGCAGCAGATGCCAACGTTTCCCTGGGATCAACTGGTGGGGAAGTGTGGCCCTTATCAGGGTAACCAAACTCCCGAATCCAAGAGTCCTAACACCAGTACTCCATTTATGGTCACAGGACCGGACTGCGGCCCCTCTCTGGGCTGATAGACCACACTGCAGGCGAGATAGGCATAGTACGAAGAGCGCCTCCCTAGGCTGCAGTCCATCTGCTCAGAGGACATAGGACAACGGGCGGCTATGTGTCCAGGCCCATGGCATCTCCAGCAGATCAGGTCTTTACTAGCAGCCTTTGGCAACCCCTCAACAACTCCTTGGGATCTCAGACCCCCTCAGTGGTGACTCTATTACTCCACTTTTGGGATTCGGGCTTGCAGTGAGCACCCCAGTATGGAGCTGTACCCTCGGCTTCCTTAGGCACATCTCAACCACCAGGTACTTTTTTATGAGGTCCACCAGGTCGTCGGCATGCTGGGGGTCTCCCTGGGCAACCCAGGTCTGCACTGGTCTGGGGAGGGAGTGAATAAATCTGTCCATGAGCAGTCGCTCGACCATCTGGGCTGGAGTGGAGGACTCTGGCTGCAACCATTTCTGGCCCAAATGCAAGAAGTCAAACATCTGAGAGCAGGGAGGTTTGTCACCATAATATGCCCAGTGATGAACCCTTTTGGCTCTGACAGACATAGTGACCCCTGAGCTCCGTTTTTAAATTGGCATATTCCCAGGCAGTCTGTAAGGAAAAGTCAAAATAAGCTTTCTAGATTTCACCCGTCATATAGGGGGACAGCACCTCCACGCACTGCTCCGGGGGCAGCCTCTTCGCTCTGCAACCCGGTCAAACACAGTCAAAAACGCCTCTGTGTCATACCCGGGGTCATCTTTTGCATGGCTCGTCATACCGCTTTCTGGACGTACAAGTCATCACCTTGATGTGGGGGAGGGGCGGTCTCTGCTGCGGACATCTCAAACCAGGAGTTCCATCTGATTTTGCTGCTGTTGAATCTGTTGCTTCAGGAGTTTGTCTCCTGCTGTATCTGCTGATGCTCAAGGCACTGATGCTCTTGGCGCCGCTGCTGCTGCTCTCAAAGAAGCTGGTGTTGCTGCTATTGACTCAGGATCAGGTGCTTGATCAGCTCCTCCATTTTGTCTGACTGTTGCTCCATCTCTGTAGCCGCTTTCACCCAGAACATATGATTTGTCCACAGCTGCTACCCGTGCTCCTAGAACGTTACCTCCGAAACATCACTTGTGGTAGTTCAACTCACTCAGCAGTACATGGAGGTAGAAAACAGGAACACTGTCTCTTTAAATCATCGGTTGGCTTATTATATGGTGGCATAAACCAACAAGAAGGGGAAAATAAAACACTGCCCTTCAGGCAAAAACAGGGAAAGAACACATAAAAAAAATGCTGTAGACAGTCTATGAGATGCCCAGGTTATACCAGCTGCACATACTGTATATAATTATATACAGGAGATGCCCAGGTTATACCAGCTGTACATATATAATTATATACAGGAGATGCCCAGGTTATACCAGCTGTATATATATAACTATATACAGGAGATGCCCAGGTTATACCAGCTGTACATATATAATTATATACAGGAGATGCCCAGGTTATATCGGCTGTACATATATAATTACATACAGGAGATGCCCAGGTTATACCAGCTGTATATAAATAATTATATCCAGGAGATGCCCAGGTTATACCAGCTGTACATATATAATTATATCCGGGAGATGCCCAGGTTATACCAGCTGTATATATATAACTATATACAGGAGATGCCCAGGTTATACCGGCTGTACATATATAATTATATACAGGAGATGCCCAGGTTATACCAGCTGTACATATATAATTATATACAGGAGATGCCCAGGTTATATCGGCTGTACATATATAATTATATACAGGAGATGCCCAGGTTATACCAGCTGTATATAAATAATTATATCCAGGAGATGCCCAGGTTATACCAGCTGTATATATATAACTATATACAGGAGATGCCCAGGTTATACCGGCTGTACATATATAATTATATACAGGAGATGCCCAGGTTATACCAGCTGTACATATATAATTATATACAGGAGATGCCCAGGTTATATCGGCTGTACATATATAATTATATACAGGAGATGCCCAGGTTATACCGGCTGTATATAAATAATTATATCCAGGAGATGCCCAGGTTATACCAGCTGTACATATATAATTATATCCGGGAGATGCCCAGGTTATACCAGCTGTATATATATATATATATATATATAACTATATACAGGAGATGCCCAGGTTATACCGGCTGTACATATATAATTATATACAGGAGATGCCCAGGTTATACCAGCTGTACATATATAATTATATACAGGAGATGCCCAGGTTATACCAGCTGTACATATATAATTATATACAGGAGATGCCCAGGTTATACCGGCTGTACATATATAATTATATACAGGATATACCCAGGTTATACCAGCTGTACATATATAATTATATACAGGAGGTGCCCAGGTTATACCGGCTGTACGTATATAATTATATACAGGAGGTGCCCAGGTTATACCAGCTGTACATATATAATTATATACAGGAGATGCCCAGGTTATACCAGCTGTACATATATAATTATATACAGGAGATACCCAGGTTATACCAGCTGTACATATATAATTATATACAGGAGATGCAATTAGCTCATTGGGAGCCAATGGGAGGGGAGAAGCAGGAGTGTAGCGCGGAGACAGGTGGATTAGTCGGGCAGCAGAGTTAAGTACGGACTGGAGGGGTGCGAGAGGATCAGCAGGGAGGCCACAGAGGAGGATGTTGCAGTAGTCGAGGTGGGAGATGATGAGGGCATGCACTAACATTTTAGTAGATTCAGGGTTGAGGAAAGGACGGATTCTGGAAATAGAGGAGGCGAGAGCTGGGATGTACGTTGTGAAGGACAGGGCAGAGTGGGGGGTAACTCTGAGGCACTGGACTTCCGGTACAGGGGAAAGTGGCGCTATCAGTTCTCAGTTGTTCAGGCAATGCTCTATTCCGATCAGCCTCCTCTGACTCAGAATCGGGGTCCCCACTGACCCCCAGGTTATGGACACGTGTCACCTGTATAGACCGGACAGTAAGGGCTCATGATCTGCAGCCAAGTTGTCTTAACGCAGCATTTATCTCCTCCTCTGTCCGTTCTCATGTCAATTATGTGTCTGATGGAAATCTTCCTGCTTAATCCATTACTTAAGTCGTTTGAAAACTATGAAGGCAAATTGTGCACCTTCCTCTCTGGGGAGATGGCAGATTGCTGTCAGCCCGAAATGGAACCAGTTAAAACAGCGAACACAGAATCATTAAACATTTAATGTTCACAATCCATTGCAAAATGATAGATGGGGACATGTCAGGAGAGACGAGGAAAAGCACGGCCACCATTCACTCATTGTTGTCAGCCACTAGATGTAATATTGAAACAAAGAAATCCCCAGACTCCATGTCACTGCGGCGAGGGCGGCCCGAATATAATGGGGTGAGGCGGTAATAAGACCTCGGAGTGATCCCAGCTTTCATGCCAATTGTCTTGTGGTCGGGGTGACATATTGCATTTGCCGTCTGATGCGTGATTGCAAGTGATCGTGGTCGAGTGTGTTGACGTTCAGGGTATCCCCGAGGCAGGCGACATTTCTCAGGACTGGAAGAAGAAAGCGAGGTCTTGATGGAGATCGTGTTGGGAGCTCAGCTCAGTCACTGCACATTTTGGTGTCTCCCCCTTTTATACGAAAGTTGTTTATTGGATTGAATGTCTGGAACATTTTGTAACAAAGTTGTTTTATGTATGGTATGTATGTATCCTTGTGGAGCGGCGCTCGTCTGAGACGTAAAGAAGGACATAGAGCTCAAATGGGGTCGTAAAGGTGGCTGCTCACGGATTATTGGCGACAATGAAGAACAATAAATCAGATGCAATAATTGGCGCCATCGCTTTCTTGGTCACATTTATTAGTCCCAGTCTGATAACGCATTTCTTCCTAGAGACAATACAGAATGGTCTTCTCATAGATAAACATCTAGGGTTGTAAAAAAACATTTTATGTTTTACCTTTCAACAATCTTGTCTGTAATATGGTGGCTGTGCCCAACAGAGTCAAGCAAAAAGATTAACAGGAACCTGGTCCAGTGACCACATCGATAATCCATGGCCGTCGTGCCAAATCCCCTCCTACCTACCGGCATCCCTAGGATTATTAGGCCCGGTATCTTGCATACATCAGGATATGGCGACGTCCTCACCCCGGACCTATGAATAAGAATAGGTGCCAGGGATGCTGGTGGGTTGGAGGGGGTTTGCAAGGTTCTGGTCCGGTGTCCACAGCCTAGTGCCACGGCTACCGGACCAGGTCCTGCCAATCTTTTAACTCCACGCTCGTGTCCATTTAATGTGGCCATTGACTTTTTTTTTTTTTACTTTTCGTCGAGCACTGCGCAAACACAAAAGGCAAATTGCAACTTTATTATGCCAAAAACTGGTGTAAAATGATTAACAAATGTTTAACAAAAGTTTACTTTCAATTGTTCAATATTTACACAAGTAAAATTAACTAACACAAAGTTGCAAGAGAGTTTTGATAAGAGTTCAACAATACACACGAGTGGATATTCACCCGTATCTTCCGAGCAGCTGGACATTATGTAGAGATGAACCTGAGCATGTGGAGAAGCCTTAGTCGATTTAAGGAAGAGAAAGCTTCTCAAAAGAAAAATGCAAGCTCTAAAAAGTTGCAAGTCTCCCCAAAAACTTTGCCAGAGCGACCACACGCTGGCTTTCCTCCCGTGGCCTCTTCATAGGATTTCCTGCCGCTTTGGGAATGGATTATTGCAAAAAACAGTCATCCTATATGGGAGACAGAGACGACCATCATCTGTTAATGTTCTTTATTAAAGCTGCTTTGTAACTTTGTATTGTTGTGTAAGACTCATGCTGGTGTGGTAGATGGAGGCAGGTATATCTCACCCAGGTGTTTGTCCTATGTGAATTAGGCCACTCAGTATCTTCAGGGTGCTAATGGGTTAATGGTTGCAGGAATAAAAGATGACCAGCTGGGGGTTTCCAGCGTCTGCCTGGGGCACACAGATTGCCTGCCTGTGTGGGACAAACGTGAGTGAAGAGCTCTGCTCAAGAATTGTGTGATGTTAGCTGGGTGGGAGTAGCCCCCCCAGTTGTTGAGATAGCAACGTATTTTGTTTAGTTAGTGCCGGACAGGCTAGGATTTATTTTTATGTTTTGTTTTTTGTGTTGCTTTCACGTTAATAAATCTGACCTGAGGTCAGCCTGCTCAGAAACCTGCTGTACGCCTCAGATTCAATGCACAAACCATGTGTCCTTTGACCCCAGCAAAGGCGATCCCAGAGTGTTTTGTCACATTGTGGTGGAGAACGCGGGCATACCGTGGCACAGGCGACAGCATGGAAGACGTGGTGAAAGCCTTAGTACAGTCCACTGCCGTACAGCAGCAGGCCACTGCCGCACAGCACGAAGCTAATCGCTTGATGGCCGCACAGCTGAAGGAGTTAGTGGACATGACGGTTGCAGACCGCCAACTTCTCCAACAGGTGGCGCAGCGCCTGGTGAGCATGCCTGACGCTGACCCGGAAGCAGAGTCCAGAAGGATCCATGTGAGTCGATACTGGCAAAAGCTGACTGCAGAAGATGACGTCGAGGCATACCTGACAACGTTTGAGCGGACGGCATTGAGAGAGAAGTGGCCGAAGGCACGATGGGTCGATTTGATTGCCCCGTTTCTCTCCGGCGAGGCCGAAAAAGCTTACCATGATTTGGACCCGGAGGTCGCTCAGGACTTTGAGAAGCTGAAAGCTGAGATCCTGGCCCGGCTGGGTGTGACGACGGCTGTCCGTGCACAGAGGGTACATCAGTGGACATACCAGCAAGATAAACCGGCGCGGTCTCAGATGTTCGACCTGATCTACTTGACAAAGAAATGGCTGCAACTCGAGGTACTGACAATACCCGAAATAATCCAGCGGGTTGTCCTGGACAAGTACCTGAGAGTACTACCCCCAGTGCTGAAAAGGTGGGTAAGCCAAGGAAATCCCACGACAGCGGATCAACTTGTGGAGTTGGTCGAGCGTTATTCCGTGGCAGAAGGACTTCCCGACGACACCGCCAGCCCCCGGTCTGTGCCTCCTCCTCGTGGAACCGGTAAGACTGTTCCAGGGACCACGGGTGAAGGAAAATCGCTTAAAACTGTGGGGAAGGAGTCCGGGACTGCTCGCACTCCGAGACCAAGAGTATTGGACGGTGGTCTCAGTAGGGGACCTGTTAGGTGTTTCCGCTGCCATGAGAAGGGTCATGTTTCTGCGAACTGTCCTGTTACCGCTGAACCCATGCAGTGCGACGTTATAGACTCTAGAAAACGCATGTCTTTGGTTACACAGCTAGTGAGTGTGAATGCGGGTCAAAATGATACAGTGAAACACCTGTGTGAATTATCTGTTGATGGGAAAAATGTTGTGGCATTACTAGACTCTGGAAGTGTGGTGACTCTGGTGAAAGCTAGTCTGGTGGCACTTCCGTCTGGTCCGTCTGACAAGTTTTCTGTGACGTGTGTGCATGGTGACACCCGCTCGTACTTAACAGCGGTCATATGAATTTCTACTCCCTATGGGTCAGTGCAGCACAAAGTGGGACTCGTCCCCGCATTGTTACAGGATGTAATCCTGGGCAGGGATATTCCCTATTTCTGGCAGTTGTGGGAGAATCAGTTGCTCCTTCACGGTAGCTGTACCTGTGAATCTTCTCCCATACCATCTGGAGGTCCCGAGTCCCTAGAGGAGACCCCACAGGAAGATGTTGCTGGGGAGGTTGGTGAATCTAACCTTCAGTACCCCTTCTCCGTCATGGCGGGGGAAACAGAGGAAACTGAGGAACCTCAGCGAGAGGCGGAGGCAGACAGCCATCCGGCACCCTGCCTGCCAGATTTGGGAGTCCAGGTGGATGACTTCCACAGCGAGCAAATGAAAGATCCTACCCTAACTCCGGCTAGGAAAAATGTAAAAATGATAGATGGGGTACCCGTAGAACCTGACACTAGGCTAGCGTACCCGTATATGGTTCTTGAAAATGATTTGCTCTACCAGGTAGAGAAAAAAGGGGAAGACACAGTGCAACGATTAGTGGTACCCAAACCTTATCGGCGGAAGGTACTGGATTTGGCCCACGGACATATAATGGGGGGACATCTGGGGGTACAGAAAACCACAGAAAGGATATTGCACTGTTTTGTGTGGCCTGGAATACATTGTGATGTGCGTAACTATTGTGAGTCCTGTCCAGAGTGCCAAATCGCGGCCCCTAAATCTTAGTTCCGTAGCCCTTTGGTACCCCTTCCTATCATCGGGGTCCCTTTTGAGAGAATTGGGATGGATTTGGTTGGGCCCCTTCCCCGATCCGCACGTGGGCACCAACATATCCTCGTCATCATGGACTATGCCACTCGTTACCCGGAAGCCGTCCCTTTGCGTAACACAGCTACCAAGACGATCGCCAAGGAATTGGTACAAGTGTTTAGTCGGGTGGGAATTCCAAAACAGATACTCACCGACCAGGGGACCGACCAGGGGACTCCCTTTATGTCGAGGGTAATGAAGGAGCTCTGCAGGCTCTTACAAATAGACCCGTTGCGTACGTCTGTCTATCACCCTCAAACAGATGGCCTGGTTGAGCGCTTCAACAAAACCTTAAAACAGATGCTCCGGAAGGCGATAGACAAAGATGGGAAGAACTGGGATTACTTGTTACCCTATTTGCTGTTTGCCATTAGGGAAGTTCCCCAGTCTTCCACAGGGTTTTCGCCTTTTGAACTGTTGTACGCCCGTCGTCCCCGGGGACTGCTGGACGTCGCAAAAGAAACCTGGGAAGGTCAAGTCACTCCCTTTAAAACGGTGATCGACCATGTAACACAAATGCAGGATCGTATTGCCGCTGTCATGCCCATTGTTAGGGACCATATGTTACAGGCCCAGGGAGCCCAGAGGCAAAGTTATGATAGAGGCGCTAAGGTCCGTACATTTGCACCCGGCGATAGGGTGTTGGTCCTAATCCCTACGGTAAATAGTAAATTCCTGGCGAAATGGCAGGGCCCATTTGAGGTCCGAGAAAGAGTTGGTGAAGTGAACTATAAAGTGTACCAGCCGGGTAAGAGAAAACCGGAACAGATTTATCATGTGAATCTGATAAAATCCTGGAAAGACCGCTCTGCCCTAACGGCGGATCTGCCCCGTCCGGTTTGTTCACCTACTGTACCAGAGGTGCAGGTTGCTGAGACTCTCTCAGAACGACAAAAATCTGAGGTTAAGCAATTTTTGTTACAGAACCGACAGTTTTTCTCCGAAAAACCTGGCCGGACTAAGTTGGTGAAACATGAGATTGTCACAGAGCCTGGCGTCACTGTTCGTGTGAAGCCCTACCGGATTCCGGAAGCCCGCCGTGAAGCAGTCTCCCGGGAAGTGATGGCAATGTTGGACTTAGGAGTCATTGAGGAGTCACACAGCGCCTGGTCCAGTCCAATTGTGTTGATACCTAAACCGGATGGCTCCATCCGGTTTTGTAATGACTTTAGGAAACTGAATGCAGTTTCTAAATTTGATGCGTACCCTATGCCCCGGGTCGATGAGTTGATCGACCGGCTTGGTAAAGCCCGATACATTACGACCCTGGATTTAACAAAGGGGTACTGGCAGATTCCTCTGGCCGAGGCGGCCAGAGAGAAGACGGCATTTGCTACACCGGAAGGTCTGTTCCAGTATGTCTATATGCCGTTTGGACTTCACGGAGCTCCCGCAACGTTCCAGAGATTGATGGATCGAGTCTTGAGGCCTCACAGACAGTACGCTTCTGCCTACCTGGATGACATCGTAATTTACAGCATGGACTGGGAAACTCATCTCCAGAAGGTACAAGCCGTGATTGATGACCTGCGAGATGCAGGTTTAACGGCAAACCCCAAGAAATGCCACATCGGGCTTGAAGAAGCCCGATACTTGGGCTACGTGATTGGCCGAGGAGTGGTTAAACCCCAGATCGACAAAATACAGGCAATTCAGGGCTGGCCACAACCAGTGAACAAGTGCAGGCTTTCCTGGGGATTGCCGGCTATTATCGCCGGTTCATACCCAATTTTGCAGCCATGGCTACTCCCTTGCCGGATCTTACCAAGGGGAAGGGTTCCGTCATGGTAAAATGGACCTCAGCTGCTGAAGAGGCCTTCCACAGCCTGAAACGGGCTTTGTGCTCTCAGCCCGTACTAGTGACTCCTGATTTCATCAGCGAGTTTGTGGTACAAACTGATGCCTCTGATACTGGTGTCGGAGCTGTACTTTCCTAGGTGAGGGACGGAGTCGAACACCCGGTCCTCTATCTCAGTCGGAAACTGAATGTACATGAGCAGAGATATGCGGTGGTTGAAAAAGAGTGCCTAGCCATTAAATGGGCTCTCGACTCCCTCAAGTATTACCTGGCTGGTAGGAAGTTTAGGCTGGTCACAGACCATACCCCTCTCAAGTGGATGCACCTCCACAAGGACCGTAATAGTCGGGTAACCCGGTGGTTCCTTGCCCTGCAGGCTTACTCTTTTATGGTGGAGCACCGACCTGGGGTGCAGATGGGGAACGCCGATGCCCTATCCCGAGTGCACTGTTTCAAAAGTGTTCTTGCTCGACCGGAGTGGTCTGAGCAAGGGGGGGGGATATGTAAGACTCATGCTG
The DNA here is from genome assembly GCF_032444005.1 of Ranitomeya imitator. Classification (NCBI taxonomy): domain Eukaryota; kingdom Metazoa; phylum Chordata; class Amphibia; order Anura; family Dendrobatidae; genus Ranitomeya; species Ranitomeya imitator. Next base: position 8,292,800 of record NC_091289.1, on the reverse strand, counting down.
GTGTGGTAGATGGAGGCAGGTATATCTCGCCCAGGTGTTTGTCCTATGTGAATTAGGCCACTCAGTATCTTCAGGGTGCTAATGGGTTAATGATTGCAGGAATAAAAGATGACCAGCTGGGTGTTTCCAGTGTCTGCCTGGGGCACACAGATTGCCTGCCTGTGTGGGACAAACGTGAGTGAAGAGCTCTGCTCAAGAATTGTGTGATGTTAGCTGGGTGGGAGAAGCCCCCCCAGTTGTTGAGATAGCAACGTATTTGTTTAGTTAGTGCCGGACAGGCTAGGATTTATTTTTATGTTTTGTTTTTTGTGTTGCTTTCACGTTAATAAATCTGACCTGAGGTCAGACTGCTCAGAAACCTGCTGTACGCCTCGGATTCAATGCACAAACCACGTGTCCTTTGACCCCAGCAAAGGCGATCCCAGAGTGTTTTGTCACAGTTGATGCTTACTTGTTAAAATATTGAACAACTGAAAAGAAACATTGTGTCTCATGCAATGCTTCTATCCGACTGATATGCACAACTAAGGCTTCTTTCACACTAGCGTCGGAATCTCCCCGTCGCAATGCGTCGGGGAGAGATTCCGACGCTAGCGTTTAACGCTTTGCACAATGGGTGCAGCGGATGCATTTTTCCGGCACATCCGCTGCCCCATTGTAAGGTGCGGGGAGGTGGGGGCGGAGTTCCGGCCGCGCATGCGCGGTCGGAAAAAGCGTTACATGTAGGGTTTTTTTTTCCTGACGGTCCGCCAAAGCACGACGCATTCGTCGCAAGACGGATGCGAAGTGTGCAAATCCGTCGCAAATGCGTCGCCAATAGAAGTCTATGGGGAAAAAACGCATCCTGCAAGCACTTTTGCAGGATGCGTTTTTTCTGCAAAACGACGCATTGTGACGGATTTACAAAAAACGCTAGTGTGAAAGTACCCTAACACATCAAACGATAGGCTGCTAACCCCAGAATCAGTAGTGTAGACACAGAACTATACGATTCCTATTGGGAGATGAAACAAAGCTCGTGCCACTTGTTACTCGTTACCTTGAGCCGTCTGCCTGGGAGAGACTTCACATATTTCTGAGACATTCGTGGGCTTTAAGAACAGGAGTCTGATGAAGGAGTCAGCGAGGGGCCTCTGGTTGTCTCCATTATGTAGGAATATAGGTTTACATCTTACCAGATGTTGCCACAAGTGTATAGTAGAGATGAACAATTCGATGTGAATCAAATTTGTGTTGAATTGGAACAATCTGAAATTCGATTTAGGGCAAAAAAAAAAAAAGCCCGCTGCCATTTTACACAAAGCAGAAGATTGCAGGAGACATAGAAAGTGCACATGAGCTCGGGCGTCCGCATGGCGATCACATCACTTGGTACAAGCACAGCCAGTCAGGACTATCATAGCCTGTATAAAAGCCGAGGCAGGAATGCAGCAGACATTTTTAGGGTAAATTCTGGATAGTGAGATAATGTTATATCTCATCAATAGATATAGGGAGAGAAAACCATATAACACTGAATAAACATTACAGACAGTGTGTGACAGCATTAGTGGTTACCATCTGCTTACTCCGATATGTGGAGGTCATTATGATATTATTAAGGCTGTGTTTGCATTAAAGAGCTTAAAAAGAGTTGGGTACAGCCCCAGGAGACCCCAGAGTAGTAATTATGATTTGCAGCAAATTAAATACATTTTTTTTAGAAAAATTTGACCAAACTGGCAAATTTTAATTGAAAAAAAGATTCCTCATCTCAAAAGTAAAAGGATCTAAGGAGGTCACAATGTCTCAGCATCCACCATTGTCTTCCACTTATCAATGACTGCCCCCAGGAGCAAATACAGGGGTCCGTCGTAAAAGTCTCCACGCCCTGACTTTGTACTTTAGTAGGGACATACTTTAGCAGCATAGCCACAAGCTTCCAGGTCTGAGAATTAGGAAAGGAGCAGACGTCAATAACTGTTCGATTGCCACAATGTTACACCGCGACACTTAAATGCTCTGCGCTGCTTCCATTATGTGGCATCTTGGTAAACTGGCATGAAGGAACGAGTGGTTGTCTGAGCGGACGGAGTGCATGTGCTCGCTATACATTGCTATTTGGTGTAATGTTCCCCACGCCCCGTCTCCGTTGTCGTCTAGTAAAGTACACAGCAGAGAGCGAGCTCCCGGTGGCACAGCGCTCCGCTCATATCAGATAATGATACCTTGTGCCATATAATGATAATTTGAGAATAAAGCGCTGACCCCCGGCTGAGCCGCTATTTGCACTCCAGCAGCATCATACAGTGAACATAAAACAGCAGATTAGATGCCATAATTCCCACCAAGGAAACAAAAAATACACTCTGAGCTCCTGTCAAGTGAATCTATCCGGAATCCCAGCAAAAGTGGAAATATTCTGGAGTGAAAAGTACTAAAATATTCAGGAGAAGCAGAAAAATATCAAGTGAAAAAGCTTATTCTGTAGATAATATTATTATTATTATTATGTATCACATATTATTCCCACTGTTACTATCACCAGAGTCAGTGGAAGAACTCGGAAAGTAAGATGTCAGGTGAAGCCTCATATTAATGTATCACAGCAAAGACGGCAGAACAATCTAGACACAGCGATACATAGAGGACGGGACAATGACGCCGATACTCAGGGGACGGAATACTGACACTTGGGGTACAGGATAATGACACTGACACTCGGGGTACAGGATAATGACACTGACACTTGGGGTACAGGATAATGACACTGACGGTACAGGATAATGACACTGACACTTGGGGTACAGGATAATGACGCCGATACTCAGGGGACGGAATACTGACACTCGGGGTACAGGATAATGACACTAACACTTGGGGTACAGGATAATGACGCTGACACTCACACTCAGGGTACAGGATAATGACGCTGACACTTGGGGTACAGGATAATGACACTAACACTTGGGGTACAGGATAATGACGCTGACACTCGGGGTACAGGATAATGACGCTGACACTCAGGGTACAGGATAATGACGCTGACACTGGGGGTACAGGATAATGACGCTGACACTGGGGGTACAGGATAATGATGCTGACACTGGGGGTACAGGATAATGACACTGACACTCGGGGTACAGGATAATGACACTGACACTGGGGGTACAGGATAATGACACTGACACTGGGGGTACAGGATAATGACACTGACACTCGGGGTACAGGATAATGACTGACACTCGGGGTACAGGATAATGACGCTGACACTCGGGGTACAGGATAATGACACTGACACTCGGGGTACAGGATAATGACGCTGACACTCGGGGTACAGGATAATGACGCTGACACTCGGGGTACAGGATAATGACACTGACACTCGGGGTGCAGGATAATGACACTGACACTCGGGGTGCAGGATAATGACACTGACACTCGGGGTACAGGATAATGACACTGACACTCGGGGTACAGGATAATGACACTGACACTCGGGGTACAGGATAATGACACTGACACTGGGGGTACAGGATAATGACACTGACACTCGGGGTACAGGATAATGACGCTGACACTCGGGGTACAGGATAATGACACTGACACTCGGGGTACAGGATAATGACACTGACACTCGGGGTGCAGGATAATGACACTGACACTCGGGGTGCAGGACCTTGATAGCTCATTTCCATTCGGACAGCACTGTGATTACACTGTATACAGGGGTCAGTCCACGTCCCCCTCTCATCACTGCTTACATTGCGGTTTGCTTTGCTTCTTCTCTGTTCTCTTCTTCTTGTGTCTGTCGCTCTTCTCAGATTTTCTGCTTTTCATGTGGCATCGGTGTCGCTGGGTGACTCATTGCCATTAATATTTAACGGGCAGAAGTTCCTTGTAGCAGCTGGAGAATCAGGACATGAACTTCTGACAATGTTCTTCTCTGCTCAGCACTCAGTATCTTGTTCTGACTTTACAACAGTGGTCAATAAGACGAAAACACGGAGGCCATTAATGTGCGATCACAGATGTACAGGACAAGGACAATCGGTACAAGAAAAAATAGAGAGGATTCCTTTCACTACTGCCGAAAAGGGCGATCTAAGACTTTACAAATTATGGCATTACGGTGGCTCAGTGGTTAGCACAGAAGCCCTTGCAGCGCTGGGGTCCTGGGTTCGAATCCCACCAAGGACAACATCTGCAAAGAGTTTGTATGTTCTCTCCGTGTTTGCGTGGGTTTCCTCCGGGTTCTCCGGTTTCCTCCCACATTCCAAAGACATACTGATAGGGAATTTAGATTGTGAGCCCCATCGGGGACAGTGATGATAATGTGTGCAAAAAAGTAAAGCGCTGCGGAATATGTTAGCGCTATATAAAAAATAAAGATTATAAAAAAATAAAGATTATTATTATTATTACAAATGATGGCATTCATATGATAGGCATTAAATATTGGTGCGGGCTCTGAATCTCTGCACCCATCAATCTGCAGTGTAACTCCTTCTCTGCTTATGAGGCAAAGATCTGTATTTTTCAGATTGTTCATGGAGTTAAAACACATTGCAGATTTGTCCCACTGAAAATGAATGACACCGAGTTGTAATATCACAGATCTATAATCAGTGATCCTGTACTGATCCTGAGTTACATCCTATATTATACCCCAGAGCTGCACTCACTATTCTGCTGGTGCAGTCACTGTGTACATACATTACATTACTGATCCTGAGTTACATTCTGTATTATACCCCAGAGCTGCACTCACTATTCTGCTGGTGCAGTCACTGTGTACATACATTACATTACTGATCCTGAGTTACATCCTGTATTATACTCCAGAGCTGCACTCACTATTCTGCTGGTGCAGTCACTGTGTACATACATTACATTACTGATCCTGAGTTACATCCTGTATTATCCTCCAGAGCTGCACTCACTATTCTGCTGGTGCAGTCACTGTGTACATACATTACATTACTGATCCTGAGTTACATCCTGTATTATACTCCAGAGCTGCACTCACTATTCTGCTGGTGCAGTCACTGTGTACATACATTACTGATCCTGAGTTACATCCTGTATTATACCCCAGAGCTGCACTCACTATTCTGCTGGTGCAGTCACTGTGTACATACATTACATTACTGATCCTGAGTTACATCCTGTATTATCCTCCAGAGCTGCACTCACTATTCTGCTGGTGCAGTCACTGTGTACATACATTACTGATCCTGAGTTACATCCTGTATTATCCTCCAGAGCTGCACTCACTATTCTGCTGGTGCAGTCACTATGTACATACATTACGTTACTGATCCTGAGTTACATCTTGTATTATACTCCAGAGCTGCACTCACTATTCTGCTGGTGCAGTCACTGTGTACATACATTACTGATCCTGAGTTACATCCTGTATTATACCCCAGAGCTGCACTCACTATTCTGCTGGTGCAGTCACTGTGTACATACATTACATTACTGATCCTGAGTTACATCCTGTATTATACTCCAGAGCTGCACTCACTATTCTGCTGGTGCAGTCACTGTGTACATACATTACTGATCCTGAGTTACATCCTGTATTATACCCCAGAGCTGCACTCACTATTCTGCTGGTGCAGTCACTGTGTACATACATTACATTACTGATCCTGAGTTACATCCTGTATTATACCCCAGAGCTGCACTCACTATTCTGCTGGTGCAGTCACTGTGTACATACATTACATTACTGATCCTGAGTTACCTCCTGTATTATACCCCAGAGCTGCACTCACTATTCTGCTGGTGCAGTCACTGTGTACATACATTACTGATCCTGAGTTACATTCTGTATTATACCCCAGAGCTGAACTCATTCTGCTGGTGCAGTCACTGTGTACATACATTACATTACTGATCCTGAGTTACACCATGTATGATACCCCAGAGCTGCACTCACTATTCTGCTGGTGCAGTCACTGTGTACATACATTACTGATCCTGAGTTACCTCCTGTATTATACCCCAGAGCTGCACTCACTATTCTGCTGGTGCAGTCACTGTGTACATACATTACTGATCCTGAGTTACATCCTGTATTATACCCCAGAGCTGCACTCACTATTCTGCTGGTGCAGTCACTGTGTACATACATTACATTACTGATCCTGAGTTACATCCTGTATTATACCCCAGAGCTGCACTCACTATTCTGCTGGTGCAGTCACTGTGTACATACATTACTGATCCTGAGTTACATCCTGTATTATACCCCAGAGCTGCACTCACTATTCTGCTGGTGCAGTCACTGTGTACATACATTACATTACTGATCCTGAGTTACATCCTGTATTATACCCCAGAACTGCACTCACTATTCTGCTGGTGCAGTCACTGTGTACATACGTTACATTACTGATCCTGAGTTACTTCCTGTATTATACCCCAGAGCTGCACTCACTATTCTGCTGGTGCAGTCACTGTGTACATACATTACATTACTGATCCTGAGTTACCTCCTGTATTATACCCCAGAGCTGCGCTCACTATTCTGCTGGTGCAGTCACTGTGTACATACATTACTGATCCTGAGTTACATCCTGTATTATACCCCAGAGCTGCACTCACTATTCTGCTGGTGCAGTCACTGTGTACATACATTACTGATCCTGAGTTACATCCTGTATTATACCCCAGAGCTGCACTCACTATTCTGCTGGTGCAGTCACTGTGTACATACATTACATTACTGATCCTGAGTTACATCTTGTATTATACTCCAGAGCTGCACTCACTATTCTGCTGGTGCAGTCACTGTGTACATACATTACATTACTGATCCTGAGTTACATCCTGTATTATACTCCAGAGCTGCACTCACTATTCTGCTGGTGCAGTCACTGTGTACATACATTACTGATCCTGAGTTACATCCTGTATTATACCCCAGAACTGCACTCACTATTCTGCTGGTGCAGTCACTGTGTACATACATTACATTACTGATCCTGAGTTACCTCCTGTATTATACTCCACAGCTGCACTCACTATTCTGCTGGTGCAGTCACTGTGTACATACATTACATTACTGATCCTGAGTTACCTCCTGTATTATACTCCACAGCTGCACTCACTATTCTGCTGGTGCAGTCACTGTGTACATACATTACATTACTGATCCTGAGTTACATCTTGTATTATACTCCAGAGCTGCACTCACTATTCTGCTGGTGCAGTCACTGTGTACATACATTACATTACTGATCCTGAGTTACATCCTGTATTATACCCCAGAACTGCACTCACTATTCTGCTGGTGCAGTCACTGTGTACATACATTACATTACTGATCCTGAGTTACCTCCTGTATTATACTCCACAGCTGCGCTCACTATTCTGCTGGTGTACATCCATTACTTATCGTGTGCTGCCCCCCAGAGCAGTGTCGCCCCCTCCACACCTCGCTGCCTCCTGTATCTCTGACTGCTCCTGACATCTCTGTTGCTGTCTCTGTCCCCGATGTGCCGCGCTGCGTCTCTGTGCGAGGAGCAGGAACGTGTAGTTTCCCGAGGAGTATAATGCCTGTGTTCTAACTGAAGGTAATTACACGGTTAGCACACAGTAATTCTCCTCTTATGACACTCAAATATAGAAGTGACAAGTGAAAAGAAAAAAAATAGTCAGAGTCGGGAGCGAGTAGATTAAAGTAAAAGGATAAACAGGCAGAACGTGAGCGCCGGCTGAGAATGTTATTACATGACGGCTAAAAAAAAATCCTATCAGAAATCAGGAGCTGGCTCCTCGGCTGCCGCTGCCGGCTGTGGTCACAGACAATCTCAAGCTGTGACATTCAGAGGAAATAAAAATGACCCCAGAATTTAGTCTTAATTTATATTTATGAAGCTTCAGTGAATTATTTACTGCAAATCTCACAAGTGGGAGACATCTGACGGCTGCCGGAGCGGCACACTCTGCTTCCTTGGATGCCGCTCTGCTTCCTCGGATGCTGCTCTGCTTGTCCATGAACAATCTGGTATCAGCCCAAAACGGACGCCCCGCCTGATACAGAAAATAAAAACCACCGATCCTTGTGTGTTCCCATGGGGGCGAAATGCTGAATGTTTTCCAGTCTCTCTTTGAATTTCAATTTTCTCAAAATGGGCAAATAAGGTTACATGTTGCAACACATTTGTCACAGGGTCCTACTCCGGTACTACACAAATCAGCAGAGCGAGAGAGAAGTGAACCGATCCAAGAACCTTTATAACATGCAAACCGAAAGGTCCATGAAACAATCCACCACACAGAGGATAAAAGAGTCCAGGAACACGGATACAGTCCAGTAACAGGACAATAACCAGGGAGATGGGTCACGATCCTCTGCTTAGAGATCGACATGGCAGTGCGGCTCCAGACACTTCTCTGTATCGGCTCCTCCAGCAGGATCTTACAGGATAATCAGAGTTTCTCCAAGTCTCTCTGGGGTGCTGGCCTTCGCATCAGCCTCCCACAAAGGGTCTATCTTACTAGTCTCTCTCTCGCAGGACAGAAATCCCTCTTTACACTTACATTTGTGTTTCGGGTCATCATCCACAGGTCAAGGAGGAGGTGGGATGAGTTTAACACTCATTTTTTGAGTATTTAATCAATCAGCCTAATTTTTCCTCCTCTGTTTTGCAGGTCACCAACTAGCTGACCGGTACAATGTGTAAATCAACATATTAACAAACATCTATTGTTTAATTACCCTATGTTCCTGCCTTGCAAGATAACAACACAATATGCTGCATCAAACGTCAACTCAAGAGTCAACGTTGAAGGCTCATACAGTACAAACAATAGTCTGTGCTTCTTGACCTACTGAAAATAGATGTCTGGATAATTAAGATTAAATGCTGTGTCGTCACATTAGAGGGAATACATAGAATGATACAGATCAACAAGACAACACTCCTAAAATCAGCAAAATATGAATATAGACAGGATGATACCCCACACACCATGAATGCCAAATTCTGGAATATTTATGCCCCACTGCTTGTTCCTCCCATGAGTTCCCCCCCCCCCCCCCCCAAAAAAAAAAAAAAAAAAATCCTGGAATCTCCCCTTTAAACAAAACTGCTTCCATTCTCAGTCCCTTGATAAAAGAGATATATTTGGGAGATTTTCAGACATGTTCATATTGACTCGCCAGCATATAATGATGGTAGCATGGAAATCAGAAGGCGATGGCCGCCATACAGTTTGATCAATCATTGTTCCATTGGTGAATAGTAGAAGTCTGAGTATTTTTCCTACTTTTCGATCTTTACGCGTTCATCCCCCAATATGAATGGACACCTTTTCAGGCCATAAATAAAATCTGCATCAAAGCTAATGGTGGGAAATTCATGCACTCTGACACAAAGGAATTTGTAGACAGACGTAGGACCAGCATAAAAGCCAAGAGCAAAGTCAGGAATAAGAACCAGGAACCAGAGCCTCAGAGGTTGTATCTAATCGGCAGGCGACACGTCCATGGCAGGCAACGCTTGACGTCATTAATGGCAGAAAGTTGTAGCCGTAATGGCACGCTAGGGCCGGGGAGAGGAGTCAGGCTACTTACCACTAGATATAACCGGAGCCGCGGCAGTTACCGGGGAACTTGAAGGGTGGACTCAGTGGAGATTTACTATATGGTCATAAAAACTTCTACGAAATGGCCCATTATGAAAGATGGCACAAGAGACGTGGCACCACCTGTGGCTTACACGTGGCATGGTGCACTGGACGTGGTTTTTAGCCTATCTGTTTTAGCAGCAGGGCTTATTATTAGCAGCACGGTCCCGATCTCGCCACCACCACCGCCTGTAGCACGGTCCCGACCTCACCACCATCATCTGCAACACAGTCCTGACCTCACCCCCACCGCCTGCAGCACGGTCCTGACCTCACCATCACCACCGCCTGCAGCAGGGTCCCGACCTCACCACCACAACCACTGCCTGCAGCAGGATCCCAACCTCACCACCACCACCACCTGCAGCACGGTCCCGACCTCACCACCACCGCTTGCAGCACAGTCCCAACCTCACCACTATAGTCTGCAGCACGGTCCCGACCTCACCACCACCACCTGCAGCGCGTTCCCGACCTCACCACCATCGTCTGCAGCGCGTTCCCGACCTCACCACCACCTGCAGCACGGTCCCGATCTCACCACCACCACTGCCTGCAGCACGGTCCTGACCTCACCACCATCACCTGCAGCACGGTCCTGACCTCACCATCACCACCGTCTGGCACACGGCTCTGACCTCACCACCACCAACGTCTGTAGCACGGTCCCGACCTCACCACCACCATTACCGCCCGCAGCACAGTCCCGACCTCACAACCACCTGCAGCACGGTCCCGATCTCACCACCATCACCACTGCCTGCAGCATGGTCCCGACCTCACCACGATCATCTGCAGCACCGTCCCGACCTCACCACGATCATCTGCAGCACAGTCCTGACCTCACCACCACCACCACTCTCTGCAGCACGGTCCGGACTTCATCACCACCACCATCGTCTGCAGCAGGGTCCCACTCTCACCACCCCCGGCACAGCGTGGAGGAAGCAGTCCCAATAATGAACTGTCTCCCTGACCTTTACTGCTGGTGACACCTTAGATGAACGTCATGTAATTGCTTCTGATAACTCGCTCTCCGTGTCACTGGTCTCATTCTCATCCGTAGACTCCCCCCATCTTTCCTGGTTTTCTGTGGGGTCTCTGGAGACATTGGGCGGTGAAGGCCCATACCTGCGGCAGATTAATTGGCGTTGCATCTTCTGGAGGATCTTCCATTAATCTCCTGTCCCAAGAGCCTGCAAGGAATTGAGCAACATCACAATATCATCTCTGCTCGGCCTAAATTAAAAGCATCGGGAGCCGAGATCAATCCTCATAAGTCAATACCGGGCATGTGTGCAATCTGCCCGTGCTGCTGGACATAATGGTGCAGGACGGTCCGTGGTGGCAACACTACTACAGAGCTCATAAGGCAGCGAGTGTACAGCCACCTGCAGCACTCCAGCTGCTGTGGGACTACAACTCCCAGGATGCACAGGAGTCTCACAGCAGTGAGTGCCACAGGTTGCTGACTCCAGCCCTAATGGTTGTCACTCCTCTTTGTACAGACCCTAATCGCCATATAAAGCTGCTCTGCTATACTGCTATGTGGAGGCTGCAGGGGCATGCTGGGAGTTATAGTCCCACAACAGCTCGAGTGGTACAGGTGGCCGATTGTCTAGAGATAATAATTGGCTCTGAAATTGCTTTAAGGCTGCCAGGAAATCCTGGGAGTTGTAGTTCCCCAACAGTTTAGTGCTACGCACTGCTGACCTCTGCCCTTGGGTTTGTCACTCAGCTTTTCACAGACCCTGATCTGCTGTACAGGTAAAGGTTGTCAGGGTATGCTGGGAGTAGTAGTTCCACTACCGCTGGAGTGATGCAGGACGTTGTCCCTTGCTTTAGTGGCTGTCACTCAGCTTTCCAGAGAGCCTGAAGGGTATATAGATCTGATCTGCTGTCAAGGTCACAGCCTGTCAGGTTATGCTGGGAATAGTAGTTCCATGGGAGTTGGACTGCTGCAGGTCACTGGCCTTTGCGCTAGTATAAACTCCTATCAGAGCCACAGGCTATATGAGCATTGTGGGAGTTGTAGTTCCACAGCACCAGGAGTGCCTAGACATATATCTGCACTGTAAGTGTTCTTGTCTCTGCGTCAGTCATTACTGGACATCTAATATTCTATTCATGAAGCAGGGGGCTCAGGATGAACGGAGCTTCAGATCCCGGGCAGGCAGCAGCGGTTTCATGGGCTCTGTGACCGGAGGCTTTCTGCCAGGATACGGATGGGACATTTCGTTTTATAGATCCCTCTTTAAGTGTCGGCAGTCTACTGACACTTTATGTGCCTCCCCCGCTGGTGCTACAGGCTGCGGAGAACAGGCACAAGTGGGGATATAATATTTAATCAGGCTTCATAAATGTTGTCTCAGCACATCGCGGTATAAATGCCGCCATTAACTTCTGCGCTCGTCGCTCCCTCTAGAATTAGAAGCACATTTCTATATACCCCAGTAGAGCGGGGTCCGCAGTGAGGACCCCCATAGGTTATAGCACCTCTCACTGTGAAGGACCCGGCCCAACGGTGCATTATATGGAAATCCCAGTGATGTTCATGGGAAGGGTGTAATACTCCATTCTCCCAGTGGCGGCGCTGCAGAGGAATCAAACTAATCAAGGCAGGTTCCCCCTTGAGATTACAGCTGATCGCATCGATCGATCGCTCTGATCAGGTTATTATCAGGAACTGGAATGGAACCGAGGACCAGTGATCCGAAGAAGCAGAACTGCAGTGTAAAACATGGAGGAGAGAAAAAAGTCACACAGAGAACCAGGTAATACTCAGAGTAAGACGTGCAGCACTGTGAAGCATGGGGGAAAGAAAGAAAGAGCAGCATCCGATTTCTAACTCCGTCAGACTCCGATATACAATGCAGCCAAGTCCTAGCTGTTCACTAATGGAGCAGAGCTGCAGGGTAAAGCATGGTGGAAGCACCGAGATCATGCACATGAGGATTTTTGGGTGCTATGTTTTTTGTGTTATCAGGGTGAGGGTCACCGACAGACACCGTGATGTTCCCTTTAGAGGCCACTGAATGTGACTGATATTGATTGCACAATTCTGGCATTTAGGATCTAAAGGTTTAAAGGCGCAAATGTTATAATAGCCCCAGTGACACAGAGCGCCCCCTGCTGGAGCCCCGGGGATAGGGCGATTATCCGGTGTTATTGCGGCACTAAGCGTCGTGCTTCCCGATGAAGCCGCGGATTCACAAGGCTTTTTATGATAATTGCAAACTTTCCCAGACAATTTACTCTTCTAATTGGCTTCTATTTGGAGGAAATTCGCAGCGTTGGGAAAACGGAGATCGGAGGGAAGTTCTGCCACCACGTCCTGTACTACTACGCTAATCAGGAGGACTACAACAACCAGCATCAACCACTGGAAAGAGTTCTATCACGAATATAGATTGATGCACTGAGCCACAGTATCTAAGCCAGAGTGATACTGTCTGCTGAGCCGTGTATCTAATCCTATCCTGTGATACTGTCTGCTGAGCCGTGTATCTAATCCTCTCCTGTGTGATACTGTCTGCTGAGCGGTGTATCTAATCCTCTCCTGTGTGATACTGTCTGCTGAGCCGTGTATCTAATCCTATCCTGTGTGATACTGACTGCTGAGCCGTGTATCTAATCCTATCCTGTGTGATACTGTCTGCTGAGCTGTGTATCTAATCCTCTCCTGTGTGATACTGACTGCTGAGCCGTGTATCTAATCCTATCCTGTGTGATACTGACTGCTGAGCCGTGTATCTAATCCTATCCTGTGTGATACTGACTGCTGAGCTGTGTATCTAATCCTCTCCTGTGTGATACTGTCTGCTGAGCTGTGTATATAATCCTATCCTGTGTGATACTGTCTGCTGAGCCGTGTATCTAATCCTATCCTGTGTGATACTGACTGCTGAGCCGTGTATCTAATCCTCTCCTGTGTGATACTGTCTGCTGAGCCGTGTATCTAATCCTATCCTGTGTGATACTGACTGCTGAGCCGTGTATCTAATCCTATCCTGTGTGATACTGTCTGCTGAGCCGTGTATCTAATCCTATCCTGTGTGATACTGACTGCTGAGCTGTGTATCTAATCCTCTCCTGTGTGATACTGTCTGCTGAGCTGTGTATCTAATCCTATCCTGTGTGATACTGACTGCTGAGCTGTGTATCTAATCCTCTCCTGTGTGATACTGTCTGCTGAGCCGTGTATCTAATCCGCTCCTGTGTGATACTGACTGCTGAGCTGTGTATCTAATCCTATCCTGTGTGATACTTGCGGCTGAGCTGTGTATATAAGCCGAGTAGCTGGGATACACTGCACGTCTCCTGGGTTCTTCCTCCACAGATGACCGGCTCGTCTAATCTTCTTCTTCCCCCCATTTATTTCGTCTTTATCTTTTCGCGATGACTCCGCGCAGGAGGAAGCGCTATGTGCCGGGACGGAATAATGGGACTGTCTAATACAAGCCGTTCCTCTTCTCTGTCAATTAAGGGTTAATGGAGATCTCCGAGCGGTCGGTCGGTCGGCAGAGACGTCCCGGGAGATTCGTGGACTCATTTGCCGGTGCAGATCTGCCCGGTCCGGGGTAGCGCCCGCTGCGGACCGTCCCCTGCCCTCCGGGGCATTGCACAACTATTCTTTCCATTGCACGCGCCTCTCTTTTGCAGTTGCCATGGCGACTGTCTCCGGCGCCGGCTCCTGGGTACCGCTCGACTCCAACCTGAACAATACACCCACCATAATGCTACAAAGTGAGAAGTGAGCGCCGTGCGTGGGATCCGAACACGGCAACAAACGGGATATTTATGTGACTCCTCCGAGGGGAGCGGGAGCCGGCGCTAATCTGTGCCATAAGAGCAGGAAATGATCGGGGGCTAATTAACCCCGTCCCTGCTGGGAAGACAATTGCAAAAATTATTCTGAGATGTGATTGAAGACGAATGTCAAAAATAGCAGCCAGCAGCCTGCAAGACGAGGAGGAGCGGCAGCGGCGGTCACATTGGAAAGGCCACAACCGGGGGCACAGCCGTCTCTGCTGCCTAACAGAGGGATTGGGGTCCTATCCGGTGTGATTGGCAGCTGCCGTTTAGCTCCTGACAATCACCGAGAAGGAAGTGTCCAGTGACCGCCTCTCACTGACAGCCGCCCCCCTGACAGGCCGATGGCGGCTGTGCTGGATAATGATGCTTTTTGGAATGAGTCTTTTCGGCTCTGTTCACATCAGAGGCATAAAAAAAACCACGACAGGAGCAGCGTCTGAACCCACCGGCACGGATTATGCCCGTTCCTGCCGGCGTAATTCCGGTCTGTCCGGGACATTCGACGTGTCAGATGTTTTGCATAACCGCGGCTTGTCAGACGTCGCTGGTGTCCATGGTCAGGCAGATCGGTCGCTGCGTCGTTCTGCGCTCCACATTATTCCACAAATCCTCGGATTTTCCTGGATGCAGAGGAGTCGTGTAATGTCATCGACTGTTAGAGGAGAAATCACATTTATTTTTCAAAACTAAAAGAACTCAAAATGCAGCAAATTCTCCTGCAGAGCAAGAGTCCGGACATCTTCTGGGTTGTGAAGATCTGAGATCGGCGACCTGTGGGATCTGCAGCGTTAGAGGTCACATTACTGACATCAGAACCCTCCTAGGGCCGAGTCCACGTCACATCGGAGCTTCTGGGATTTCTCCTCCACAGTTCGTTCTCCATTGATCTTGAGAGTTTCTGGAGAGTTTCTGCTTGGATTTCTTTGCAGGATGTCAGAATCGCCCCCAGAGCTGCTGTTCTGATGTGATCGGCCCCCTCACCCTCATAGATCTTCTGATGGAGGATTCTCCAAAGGTTCTCAATGGCGCTGAGGTCAGGGGAGGGTGGTGAGCGCACCAGGAGTTTCCTACTTCTCTGCCCATAGAGGCCAATGACTCTGAGGTTTCTTTGCAGCATGAGATGATTTTGCTATGGACGGCGCGGTTCTTATTTTTATATCATGTTAGAAAGTTGTCAGTCAGAAACTATAAACTTTTCAAAGGTCATTCAGGCACCCTAAAAGGGCTACCAGCTTTCTCCATGATTCCAGACCAAAACATGACTTCACCACCTCCTTCCTGACGTCGCAGCCTTGTTGGGACTCGATGGCCGTCCACAAACATCCATTACTCCGTCCATCTGGACAATCCAGGGTTGCACAGCATCATCAATAAAAAAAGACTGCAACCGTTTCTGCTTGTGAGCACGGTTTAGAGGTGGCCAAATAGTAGGGTTTTGCAGTCTCTGGAGCTTCACATACCTGTCTGCTGCATTGTAATGGTAATTTAGCAGCTGCTCTCTTAAACCAATGAATGAGTCTGGCAGAAACCTTCCTCATTATGCCTTTATCCGCACGAACCTGTCTGTGCTCTGTATCAGCCACAAATCTCTTCACAGTACGATGATCACACTTACGTTTCCATGAAATATCTAATGTTTTCATACCTTGTCTGAGGCATTGCCGTATTTTCGACAGCAGAGGTAGTTTTAATTCCCATAATGGTTGGAACCTGTGACTGCTTAACAATATGGAACGTCCTTCTTCAGAAATTTCCCTGCAATTGGGCACCTGGAAAATAATTATCACAAGGGTCTGAGATGGATCAAAAGATCCTGGTAAACAAACCGTCCATAAGTTTATGTGAAAAGAATATATTTTTATGACCTTTAAATCCAATTTGTAGAATAATTTGGAAACGCAGTGTATAAACAAAGCCGTACCCATTACAGTAACGGGAGCTGAACCCGACGACGTCTGTGAGGTCAGCCATACACCTCTTGTATACCCGATTCAAGGATTCGACAGTTTAATTTATTTGATCTGTCTGGAATTTAGCAATCGCCAGAGGAGTCCAGAGGGGACAGAAGAGTCCGGAGGGGACAGAGGAGTCCGGAGGGGACAGAGGAGTCCGGAGGGGACAGAGGAGTCCGGAGGGGACAGAAGAGTCCGGAGGGGACAGAAGAGTCCGGAGGGAACAGAAGAGTCCGGAGGGAACAGAAGAGTCGTAGGAGTCCGGAGGGGACAGAGGAGTCCGGAGGGGACAGAGGAGTCTGTAGGGGACAGAGGAGTCCGGAGGGGACGGAAGAGATGTAGGAGTCCAGAGGGGACAGAAGAGTCCAGAGGGGACGGAGGAGACGTAGGAGTCTGGAGGGGACAGAGGAGTCCGGAAGGGACAGAAGAGTCCGGAAGGGACAGAAGTGTCCGGAGGGGACGGAAGAGTCCGGAGGGGACGGAAGAGTCCGGAGGGGACGGAGGAGTCTGGCAGAGACTTACTCCACTCTCTACATACAAAACAAAAAAATGCTTGGCGGTTTCATGCGTTTGGGGGAGCAGGGAGTGGTCACTTGTTCGGCTGCCCAGAATATGGTGTATGGACAATTTAAGGGCGCTGTGAGACAGCCATATAACACGGACGACGATAGCATCGCAGTGCATGGACTGGCCGGTGGTTTTCCTGACCCAAGGGTGACAGCTCCATAGAAATACAGGCTGTCACACTCCGGTCCGAGCATTGCGATGCGATCGTTGTCTGTATTATATGGCCGTCTGACTGCGCCCTTAGCCTGTGGACAGCAGCGCAGAGGAGGCAGCCATTACCCACGAGGGACTTACGCAATAAATTTGCTTTCCTCCCACATCAGTAAAGCCCCCATTGTGTCAGTACAGCCGCCCGTGTATCTTGGTCCTTCAGTTGCCTACTTTCGATAATCTCAGCTCTGCTTCATACTCTCTCCCTGCGATGTTCCTTTTAGACCTGGCGTCACCTGACTGCCGACCTCCCGCTCATTCCTCTTCATCACATCGGATTTTATTTTCTGTCCATCTCGTGGACGCCAGGGGCGCGTTGGAGCGAGGTAGGAAGGGGAACGGTCACTTCTCTGCTCCCGCGTTACAGCTCAGCCGGCGGCACAGATCAATGGTTTCCATTACAGTGGGTGTGCGTTCAGGGCCCCGGGGGATCAGCACCTTCCAAACAGCATCTTATAGAATTTATCTGTCAGCAAATGTGGCGGAAAGAGCTGAGCACGGCCTCCTCCACCGTCAGAAATCACCCGCGGAGGCGACTAGAGGAATGGCGCCGGTACTGGTGGTTGTAGATTCAAGTGCAACCTCAGTAGGACGATGAAGAAGGTAAAAAAAAGATGGGAGATCGCATAAGATGCCAGGAGCGAGGGGTCCATCCAAGAGGTCTGACCCAATCACCGGGCCCATTATTAGGTCTCCCTTAGTCAGGGAGTGCAGTCCTAGCAATGTATGTGTGGGACATTACAGCCCTGTACCGTGAGCCGCCCTGTGACACCCCAAAATGCCGTATGGTGTAAACGCGCGCCAATCATTCAGCTCTGGCTACAAAACCATCGCGAAACGCTTGTTAAAGTGTAACGCTAGCTGAGATTTCCCATAAACGCACGGTGGACAAAACGCTAGGTTCACATTGCGTTAGGGCAGTCCGTTTAGCGCATAACGCTATAGACTGCGATAACGCAATGTCCCAAAAGGGATCGCGTTTGCCGATCCCGCTAGCACAGATCGCTGATCTGCGCTAGCGAGGAACGGACCGCGAACGCTGCAAGCACCGTTCGCGGTCCGTCACTCAAATGATGGCACATCGCTAGCGCATGCCCAATGTGGGCGTGCGCTAGCGATGCGTTCGCCATGCAATGGCGGCGTTAACGGACTACGTCACACCGCATTATGCCGTGGTGTAATGTAGTCCGTTAAACGGGTTCACAAGGCAACGATGTGAGAAAATAATCATGCACTGAGGTGTGTGTATATATATATATATATATATATATATATATATATATATATATATATGTGTGTGTGTACAGAGGCATATATGTATGGACACCGCTATAAAAACATAAAACCATATATTATACATATTTATATATAATGCATTGCAGCAAGCCAACAGTCCCTAGCAACCAAAAAGGTAACAGTCCTTAGCAACCAATGAGATCGCAGCTTTCATTTTCCCACTGCAGGTTAAAGGTTATATGAAACGCAGCTACCTGATTGGTTGGTGGCTTTCGCTTGCTCGTCTCCTCCAGTTTCCATTACACCCCCGTCTCTTTACCTCTGTGGGAGGATCAGTATCAGAAATCTCCCGCTCATATACCACAACGCTGTTTTTTTTTCGCTAACTTCCGGCCGCGTGAAAACTACATCTCCCAGCAGACTTTGCGTTTAAGAGCGGGACTGAGGAAAAGAGCGGGAAGACAACGGCGTGCCGGAAAGGAGTGGGACGCGGCCATTTTGGAGAAGGGCGGAAGTGAAGGTAAAGGCTGAAGTTGTGGAGGGTTTGAGCGGCCGAAGTGAGAGGAGACGTCCCGGGACCGCAGTGTGAGTACTCGTCATATACAGGGGCAGTCTCCTGCTCTATAGTCACACTAGTGCAGGACTACAACTCCCAGCATGGCCAGGTGTTGCTGTGTCCCCAGCAGTAGGGCGTTAGCACCTGATCTTACATTGGACGCCTGCTCCTTGCAGTGACTTTGTTCATTGTTTTGTGCCTTCTTTATGTTTTCTCCTTTTCAGGTTTCATTATTCAGATGTTTTAGCCAAATTCATAATCTGTCACTTTTCTGAATGTTGCAGTTTTGTTAGGTTTTTTTTGCGCAGTTTTCCTCTTTTTTTTTTTTTTTTTTCTTCTGCGCCGTTTTCCAACTTAATGAAAGGTTTGGGCGACTTTTCCGTCTGCAAAGGTGTAAATCGTCCGTCGCTTAGCGCCTTGGAAATGCCGGAGATTCGTTAAACATTCTGATGCAAAATTTGTCAGAGGGGAAAAAAAAAATCTCTTAAAAACAATCCTAGAATTTGTTTTAAAAAAAATAAATCGGGTGTTGACAACTCAAAAAGAGAAACTCAAAAAATTGTCAAACGGCCGTTTTCTTCATACCCTGAATAAATAATTCAATACCGAGAATGTTGCCCAAAATTATTATTTATTATTATAGCGCCACTTATTCCATGGCGCTTTACATGTGAAATGGGAACATTAAACGGTGCAGTGCGTCCCTTGCACCAGGACTTTATTTTTTGGCATTTATTTCTTCAAGGTCCACAATTGCTGCATCATTGAAGGCCTTGACGGGCACATGGACGCCCCTGTGTCTCCGGGAACTCTCTGGTTTCCCTGTGACTCTCGTTTCAGCCTCTCCTGTTCTGACCCTCTACGTTTCTTGCCGTTTAATTCAATTCTTATTATTCCAGAAGCTTCTAGAAGATGGAATTGTTTACACTCCTTACCAAACGAATGAACCTCTGGAACCCGCAGCCGATCCAAGGCCTGAAGAAGAGCGTCTCGCCTGCAGATGAGGCGGCACTGAAGAAGCATCTAGAGGCGCTCCAGGCGATCGACGTCATCAAGGACAGCGAGGAGCTGAGGCCCTCGCCTCCGGCGGCAAAACTGCCGATTAATAAGGAGTTTCGTTTCTGTCTAGACTACCAGCACTTCAAGCAGCAGAGAATACCGGATCTGTACAGCGACCGCAACATTCAAGCTGGTCTCAACTGCCTGATTGGTTATGAGTACTACTCATTGTTGGCGGTGGATAGTCGGATCTCCCAAGTACCAACGTTCCCAGGGGAGCGAGAGAAACCTTATTCTGTGCGCCCACTCGGCTTCTATGAGTGTGAAAGGATGCAGCCGGGATACTGTCAATCCCTGGCAGACTACCAGGTGATGATGGAGGCCATTCTGCCTGACATGAATATTGTGAAGCTATTGGTGCACATGGACTACATCATCGTCTTCGGTAAAACATACCAGAAACATTTGAGGCGGCTGAATAAAGTTTTGTTACGCCTTCAGACCAAGGGTATCACCCTCTTGCGTGAGAAGAGCTCTTTTTTCACTAGTACCGTGGAGTACGCAGGACACGTCGTGTGCAAGGACGGAATCACCATCGAAGACAGTAAGAGAGAGGTGTTATCCAAATGGCCCAAGCCAAGAACCATGTCGGAGCTTCAGTGCTACATCAATTTCTGTAGTTATTATCGACAGTTTGTCAGCGGCAGTAGCTTCAAGGATCTTATTGCGCCATTAAACCAGCTACTCTGGGAGGCGGGCAAACACAAGGCCGAGAATCCACAATTGCCGTGGTACACGAAAGAGTCAATAGAGGAGCGATGGACCACGGAGTACGAGAAGGCGTTCCATCAACTGAAAAACAGTCTCCTGAACGAACCAAGGTTTCTGCCTCAAGCGAAGATGATCTAACATGAGGCAAAACCCAAGGCATCAGCGCGATAAGGCTGAAGTGCCCCAGCCACCTGCAGGAGAAAAAAGCAACGCAAAGGTTCAGCCCAAAAACAAACATTGAAAAAAATCTTGCATGTGGAAAAAAACTGTCTTAATAATTTAGAGAAAGGATGGTCCAAATACTCAAGATGTCCGTACAGTTGTATGCAAAAAATATTGTGGCCTTCAGGAGTCACCTGGACATTATTCAGGGGCAATTTTCTGGGTGCCTTGGCTCCTGGGAATGTCCAGCTCAATCTAGAGGGCAAAAGAAGCAGCTCATCAACAAGAATGTTCTCCTCCTTCATCATCCAAAATCATGCAACATTAAATGGAACCTGTCACCCCGTTTTTTCAAGATGAGCTAAAAATAGCGTTAAATAGGGGCAGGGCTGTGCTTTACATTAGTGTATTTTGGAGCCTTTATTCCCCACCTATGCTGCCGAAATACCTTTGTAAAGCTGCCGTTTTGGGCTGTCACTCACGCTGGTCTGGTCAGGTGGGCGTGGTGACAGCGCTGTTTCTCCCCCAGATCTCCGTTGGTGGCGTAGTGGTGTGCGCATGTCCAACTGGCGAATCCACTGCGCAGCTTGAAGGAAAAGAGCGCGATCTGCGCTATTCAGCCGTTTATCGGTGGGCGCGGCCATCGATGGTTCTTCTCGGCTTCCCGGGGCTTCAGGAAAATGGCCGCCGCGATCGCCATCTGCGCACGCGCGGCATCCTGCGGCCATTTTCCTGAAGCCCCGGGAAGCCGAGAAGAACCATCTGTGCACGCGCGGCCTCAGGAAGATGGCCACGCCCACCGATAAACGGCTGAATAGCGCAGATCGCGCTCTTTTCCTTCAAGCTGCGCAGTGGATTTGCCAGTTGGACATGCGCACCCCACTACGCCACCAACGGAGATCTGGGGGAGAAACAGCGCTGGGACCACGCCCACCTGACCAGACCAGCGTGAGTGACAGCCCAAAACGGCGACTTTACAAAGGTATTTCGGCAGCATAGGTGGGGAATAAAGGCTCACAAAATACACTAATGTAAAGCCCAGCTCTGCCCCTATTTAACGCTATTTTTAGCTCATCTTGAAAAAACGGGGTGACAGGTTCCCTTTAAAGCCAAAATAGAGAGGAACCATAAGAGGTGGACACTGAAGTCGGAAGGTCCCCCTATTAGGAAGCTTTGAGGGGTCCTGTTTCCATGCTGTTACCATTGTGTGGGGTGAGCCTGGAAGAGTGCAGCATGTAAACTACACAGGTGCGTCTCGGAATGTAGTTACATATGTGGCATAATTAGACTGAGTCTTGTATGTTGTGGAGTAGGATGGCAGAAGTAGTACAAGTAAATCCCACAGTCTATCCATAGCCAGTTGGGCTGCTGTAGTAAGAGGCCTTGATTAACCCTTTACAGGCTGCGGTGTCCTCTTAGCAGATTAACCCCTTAATGACCTCCAGTTTTACTGACCTTGAGATATGAGACTAGCATCCCCATACAGGTGACAATCCAGCAGCTGTCAGCTGTACGCTATAGCTGAAAACTTGCTGTATCAGTGATGATCAGTGTTGTCATTTTCCATATCTGTTTAACCCCTTAGATGCTGCTGTCAATAGTGACTACATCATGCAAATGGTTAACAAAGTGTGGGGACTTCCTCTCTTTATTTCCATTGGCACCCTAAGAACATGACTGTGTGGTCCTGGTGTTTTCCATAGCAGTTCACGACCAGATAGCGGCCTTAGAGTCTGACGGCTGTTGTAACCTGTTCAGAACTTTGCGACATTTAGGTGGTAAAAATACACTTTTCCATTTCTGTTTTTAGTTTAAAAATTGCTTTTTTTTTTTTGTACATTTTTGTCAAATTTCTGATATTTTAAATAAATAAGCATAAAACATATCTACCTAAATTTACTTTCATCATAAAGTATAATGTGCCACGAAAAAAACAGAATCACTGGGATCTGTTGAAGCGTTCCAGAGTTATTACCACATAAAGTGACACTGGTCAGATTTTACAAATTTGTCACAGTCACTAAGGGGTTATCCATGGGCAGTATTCTACTATTAGAAAATTAACCCTTTACAACCTGCTTTGTCCTCTTCTGCCTGTTCTACAGTATACACAGGACATCTTATTACATATGTGATAAGCAACAATATTCAGTTTCAAATAAAGTTTAGACTCCTGGATGAAGAGGAAAAATGTTGCCTGATTTACATCTCTGATTACTGCACTTTCGGATGCATTTCTGAATCTGTTTAAGAGAATTTACAAGAAAAGGAAGTTTTAAATTCGTTTATTGAACAGCAACAAACAAACATACACATTTTGTATCTAACCAATATAATGTATACACATTCATCATGGTAAGCCGGCCTCACACTCGGCATATAAAAATACGGTCCGTAATTTATGGCCGTAATACGCAGAAAATTCCCCAAAATAGTGGTCCGTATCTCATCCGTAGGCAGGGTGTGTCAGCGTATTTTGCGCATGGCATCCTCCGTATGTAATCCGTTTGGCATCCGTACTGCGATATTTTCTCGCAGGCTTGCAAAACCGACATACGGACATACAATGGATCCATGTTCTCAAAAAATCGTAAAAACATATATACTGAATAATAAAAATATATATAGCTTAAAAGCCGGTAATTCAATTGCCGGCTTTTGCGATCTCCTTCCCAAACCCGACATGATGAGACATGGTTTACATACAGTAAACCATCTCATACCCCCCTTTTTTTTTTTTTTTTTTTTTTTTTACATATTCCACACTACTGCTGTTAGTAGTGTGTATGCGCAAAATTTGGGCGCTCTATTTAAAGGGTTAAATTGCGGAAAAAATTGGCGTGGGCTCCCGCGCAATTTTCTCCGCCAGAGTGGTAAAGCCAGTGACTGAGAGGAGATATTAATAGCCCTCCCCCCCGGCTAAAAACATCTGCCCCCAGCCACCCCAGGAAAGGCACATCTGGAAGATGCGCCTATTCTGGCACTTGGCCACTCTCTTCCCACTCCCGTGTGGCGGTGGGATATGGGGTAATGAAGGGTTAATGTCACCTTGCTATTGTAAGGTGACATTAAGCCAGATTTATAATGGAGAGGCGTCAATTATGACACCTATCTCACACACACACACACACACTATTACAAAGTATTTTAATGAAATAAATACACAGGTTTTTGTAATATTTTATTATACTGGTAATCCACCTGACGACCCTCGTTCTGTAAAAAAGGTAAAATAAAAAAACAACAATATCCCATACCTTCCGTCGTTCTGTCACGTCCAACGATGTAAATCCATCTGAAGAGGTTAACTAATTTTACAAGCAGGAGCCTGCTAATGCAGCCGTGCTCCTGCCAGTAAAACCCCAGCGAATGAATGGAATGTAGGTCAATGACCTGTAGTTACCTTCAGTCGCGGTGATGCGCCCTCTGCTGGATGTCCTCATATGGACTTGAGCATTTGAACTTTTCAGAATATTTTCCCAGGCTCGAGTTCATATGAGGACATCCAGCAGAGGGCGAATATGGAAGTGAAGGTAAAGGCTGAAGTTGTGGAGGGTTTGAGCGGCCTGAGTGAGAGGAGACGTCCCGGGACCGCAGTGTGAGTACTCGTCATATACAGGGGGCAACCAACACACAGAATGAGCAATGGACGGCACTAGAGAAGCACAAATCAATATGGACATACACTCCTTAAAGAACATCCGAGCTTCATACATCACAGCTTCATATAATAAGGGTGAGTGCCGCACTGTTTTCTTTTCTTGTTTCATCGTATATACAGGGGGCAGTCTCCTGCTCTATAGTCACACTAATGCAGGACTACAACTCCCAGCATGGCCAGGTGTTGCTGTTTCCCCAGCAGTAGGGCGTTAGCACCTGATCTTACATTGGACGCCTGGTCCTTGCAGTGACTTTGTTCATTATTTGTTTTGTGCCTTCTTTATGTTTTCTCCTTTTCAGGTTTCATTATTCAGATGTTTTTGTCAAATTCATAATTTGTGACTTTTCTGAATGTTGCAGTTTTGTTTTTTGGTGCAGTTTTCCCCCATCCCCCTTTTTTTTTCTTCTGCGCCATTTTCCAACTTAATGAAAGGATCGGGCGACTCTTCCGTCTGCAAAGGTGTAAATCGTCCGTCGCTTAGCGCCTTGGAAATGCTGGAGATTCTTTAAACATTTTGATGCAAAATTTGTCAGAGGGGAAAAAAAAAATCTCTTAACCCCTTCCCGACGTGTGACACCGTATGCGTCATGAAAGTCGGTGCCAATCCGACCTGTGACGCCTATGCTGTGTCACAGAATGATCGCCTCCCTGCAGATCGGTTGAAAGGGTTAACTCCAATTTCACCCGATCTGCAGGGACAGGGGGAGTGGTACTTTAGCCCAGGGGGGGTGGCTTCACCCCCCCATGGCTACGATCGCTCTGATTGGCTGTTGAAAGTGACGTTTCACTTTCAATCAGAGCGATAGTAATATTTCACCAATGAAAATTGGTGAAGTATTACAATCCAGCCATCACTGATGCTGCGATAGCATCAGCCATGGCTGGAGATAGCGATCTGGAGAACCCCCCACTGATCTCCTGTCCTCTGTCCGGTCATCAGCTGTCCTCCGCTCCCCTCCGGCCTCCTGTCCGCTCCCCCCGCAGTCCGATTTCCCCCAAAAGCTTTCCCCAGCCCCCCCAATATACTTATCGACGTCCCATGTCCCTCCCAGTGTCCGTCCGTCTGCTCCATGGGTGCCGCCATCTTACAAAATGTCGGGCGCATGCGCAGTGCGCCCGCCGAATCGGCCGGCAGATTCGTTACAGGTACATTTTGATCGCTCTGATAGGTTCTATCACATCGATCAAAATAAAAAAATAATAAACACCTCCTTTATCACCCCCATAGGTAGGGACAAAAATAAAATAAAGAAAATATATATATTTTTTTCCCCACTAGGGTTAGGGCTAGAATTAGGGTTAGAACTAGGGTTAGAATTAGGATGGGTTCACATTGCGTTAGTGGCAGTTCGCTAACGGAATCCGTTACATAGCGCCACTAACACAATGTAACGGATCCGTTAGCGCAGCCATTGACCGCAACGTATCTAACGCATCACTAACGTATGCTATTTTTGGCATGCGTTAGTGATGTCCCGTTATTTTCTGACGGACCTTGAACGCTGCTTGCAGCGTTTTTGTGTCCGCTGTCGCTAGCGGGATCGCTAAATGCAATCCCTTTTTGTACATTGCGCTAGCGCATTCCGTTAGTGCAATCCGTTTAGCGCATACGCTAACGCAATGTGGACCTAGCCTTAGGCTATGTGCACATGGTGCGGATTTGGCTGCGGATTCGCCGCTTCGGATTGGTAGCAGTTTTCCATCAGGTTTACAGTACCACGTAAACCTATGGAAAACCAAATCCGCTGTGATCATGGTGCAGAAAATACCACGCGGAAACGCTGTGCTGTATTTTCCGCAGCATGTAAATTCTTTGTGCGGATTCCGCAGCGTTTTACACCTGTTCCTCAATAGGAATCCGCAAGTGAAATCCGCACAAAAACACTGGAAATCCACGGTAAATCCGCAGGTAAAACGCAGTGCGTTTTACCTGCGGATTTTTCAAAAATGGTGCGGAAAAATCTCACACGAATCCTCAACGTGGGCACAAAGCCTTAGGGTTGGGGTTGGAATTAGAGTTAGGGTTGGAATTAGGGCTAGGGTTGGAAATAGGGTTAAGATTAGACTGTGGTTAGGGTTATGGTTAGGGGTGTGTTGGGGTTAGGGTTATGGATAGGGGTGTGTTGGGGTTAGGGTTGGGATAAGGGTTACGATTAGGGTTTGTTGTGTGTTGGGGTTAGTGTTGGAGGTAGAATTGAGGGGTTTCCTCTGTTTAGGCACATCAGGGGTCTCCAAAGGCAACATGGCGCCACCATTGATTCCAGCCAATCTTGCATTCAAAAAGTCAAATGGTGCTCCCTCCCTTCCGAGCCCTGACATGCGCCCAAACAGTGGTTTACCCCCACATATGGGGTATCAGTGTACTCAGGACAAACTGGGCAACAACTATTGGGGTCCAATTTCTCCTATTACCCTTGTGAAAATAAAAAATTGCTTGCTAAAACATATTTTTTGAGGAAAGAAAAATGATTTTTTATTTTCACGGCTCTGCGTTGTAAACTTCTGTGAAGCACTTGGGGATTCAAAGTGCTCACCACATAACTAGATAAGTTCCTTGGGGGGGTCTAGTTTCCAAAATGAGGTCACTTGTGGGAGGTCTCTACTGTTTAGGCACATCAGGGGCTCTGCAAACTCAACGTGACGCCCGCGGACTATTCCATCAAAGTCTGCATTTCAAAAGTCACTACTTCCCTTCCGAGCCCCGACGTGTGCCCTAACAGTGGTTCCCCCCCCCCCCCCCCCCACATATGGGGTATCAGCGTACTCAGGACAAACTGGGCAACAACTATTGGGGTCCAATTTCTCCTATTACCCTTGTGAAAATAAAAAATTGCTTGCTAAAACATTTTTTGAGGAAAGAAAAATGATTTTTTATTTTCACGGCTCTGTGTTATAAGCTTCTGTGAAACACTTGAGGGTTTGAAGTGGTCACCGCACATCTAGATTAGTTCCATGGGAGGTCTAGTTTCCAAAATGGGGTCACATGTGGGGGAGCTCCAATGTTTAGGCACACAGGGGCTCTCCAAACGCGACATGGTGTCCGCTAACGATTGGAGCTAATTTTTCATTCAAAAGACAACTGGCGCTCCTTCCCTTCCGAGCCTTGCCGTGTGCACAAACAGTGGTTTGTGACCACATATGAGGTATCGGCGTACTCAGGAGAAATTGCCCAACACATTTTAGGATCCATTTTATCCTGTTGCCCATGTGAAAATTAAAAAATTGAGGCTAAAAGAAATTTTTTGTGAAAAAAAAAAAAAAAAAGTACTTTTTCATTTTTACGGATCAATTTGTGAAGCACCTGGGGGTTCAAAGTGCTCACTATGCATCTAGATAAGCTCCTTGGGGGGTCTAGTTTCCAAAATGGGGTCATCTGTGGGGGAGCTCCAATGTTTAGGCACACGGGCTCTCCAAACGCGACATGGTGTCCGCTAAAGATTGGAGCCAATTTTTCATTGAAAAAGTCAAATGGCGCTCCTTCCCTTCCGAGCCCTGTCGTGCGCCCAAACAGTGGTTTCCCCCCACATTTGGAGTATCGGCGTACTCAGGACAAATTGTACAATAACTTTTGTGGTCCAGTTTCCCTTTTTACCATGGGAAAATAAAAAAATTGTTGCTAAAACATAATTTTTGTGACTAAAAAGTTAAATGTTCATTTTTCCCTTCCATGTTGCTTCTGCTACTGTGAAGCACCTGAAGGGTTAATAAACTTCTTGAATGTGGTTTTGAGTACCTTGAGGGGTGCAGTTTTTAGAATGGTGTCACTTTTGGGTATTTTCAGCCATATAGACCCCTCAAACTGACTTCAAATGTGAGGTGGTCCCTAAAAAAAAAAAATGGTTTTGTAAATTTCGTTGTAAAAATGAGAAATCGCCGGTCAAATTTTAACCCTTATAACTTCCTAGCAAAATAAATTTTGTTTCCAAAATTGTGCTGATGTAAAGTAGACATGTGGGTAATGTTATTTGTTAACTATTTTGTGTCACATAACTCTCTCGTTTAACAGAATAAAAATTCAAAATTAGAAAATTGCGAAATTTTCAAAATTTTAGCTAAATTTCAATTTTTTTCACAAACGCAAAAATTATCGACCTAAATTTACCACTAACATGAAGCCCAATATGTCACGAAAAAACAGTCTCAGAACCGCTAGGATTCGTTGAAGCGTTCCTGAGTTATTACCTCATAAAGGGACACTGGTCCGAATTGCAAAAAAACGGCCAGCTCATTAAGGTCAAAATAGGCTGGGTCATGAAGGGGTTAAAAACAATCCTAAAATTTGTTTAAAAAAAGTAATAAAAAAAAATAAATCGGGTGTTGACAACTCAAAAAGAGAAACCAAAAATTGTCAAACGGCCGTTTTCTTCATACCCTGAAGAAATAATTCAATACCGAGAATGTCGCCCAAAATTATTTATTATTACAGCGCCATTTATTCCATGGCGCTTTACATGTGAAATGGGGACATTAAACGGTGCAGTGCGTCCCTTGCACCAAGACTTTTTTTGACATTTATTTCTTCAAGGTCCACAATTGCGTCCTTGAAGGCCTTGACGGGCACATGGACGCCCCTGTGTCTCCGGGAACTCTCTGGTTTCCCTGTGACTCTCGTTTCAGCCTTTCCTATTCTGACCCTCTACGTTTCTTGCCGTTTAATGCAATTCTTATTATTCCAGGAGCTCCTAGAAGATGGAATTGTTTACACTCCTTACCAAACGAATGAACCTCTGGGACCCGCAGCCGATCCAAGGCCTGAAGAAGAGCGTCTCGCCTGCAGATGAGGCGGCACTAAAGAAGCATCTAGAGGCGCTCCAGGCGATCGACGTCATCAAGGACTACGAGGAGCTGAGGCCCTCGCCTCTGGCGCCAAAACTGCCGATTAATAAGGAGTTTCATTTCTGTCTAGACTACCAGCACTTCAAGCAGCAGAGAATACCGGATCTGTACAGCGACCGCAACATTCAAGCTGGTCTCAACTGCCTGATTGGTTATGAGTACTACTCATTGTTGGCGGTGGATAGTCGGATTTCCCAAGTACCAACGTACCCAGGGGAGCGAGAGAAACCTTATTCTGTGCGCCCACTCGGCTTCTATGAGTGTGAAAGGATGCAGCCGGGATACTGTCAATCCCTGGCAGACTACCAGGCGATGATGGAGACCGTGCTGCATGACATGAACCGGGTGAAGCTATTGGTGCACATGGACTACATCATCGTCTTCGGTAAAACATACGCGCAACACTCAAAACGGCTGAATGAAGTTATGTTACGCCTAGCGATCAAGGGTATTACCATCTTGCTTGAGAAGAGCTTTTTTAACGGTAGCACCGTGGAGTACGCAGGACACGTCGTGTACGAGGGCGGAATCACCATCGAAGACAGTAAGAGAGAGGTGTTATCCAAATGGCCCAAGCCAAGAACCATGTCGGAGCTTCAGTGCTACATCAATTTCTGTAGTTATTATCGACAGTTTGTCAGTAGCTTCAAGGATCTTGCAGAGCCATTATACCAGCTACTCTGGGAGGCACCCAAACACAAAGCCGAGAATCCACAAGGTCCGTGGTGGACGAAAGAGTCAATAGAGGAGCAATGGACCACGGAGTGCGAGAAGGCGTTCCATCAACTGAAAAACAGTCTCCTGAACGAACCAACGTTTCTGCCTCAAGCGAAGATGATCTAACATGAGGCAAAACCTGAGGAAAAACTCCAAGGCATCAGCGCGATAAGGCTGAAGTGCCCCAGCCACCTGCAGGAGAAAAAAGCAACGCAAAGGATCAGCCCAAAAACAAACATTGAAAAAAATCTTGAATGTGGGAAAAAAACTGTCGTAATAATTTAGAGAAAGGATGGTCTAAATACTCAAGATGTCCGTACAGTTGTATGCAAAAAATATTGTGGCCTTCAGGAGTCACCTGGACATTATTCAGGGGCAATTTTCTGGGTGCCTTGGCTCCTGGGAATGTCCAGCTCAATCTAGAGGGCAAAAGAAGCAGCTCATCAACAAGAATGTTCTCCTCCGTTATCATCCAAAATCAACCCAAAAAGTGCAAGACAAAATCATGCAACATTAAAGCCAAAATAGAGCGGGACCATAAGAAGTGGACACTGAAGTCGGAAGGTCCCCCTATAAGGCTTCTTTCACACTAGCGTCGGAATCTCCCCATCGCAATGCGTCGGGGAGAGATTCCGACGCTAGCGTTTGCTGCATTGCACAATGGGTGCAGCGGATGCATTTTTCCGGCGCATCCGCTGCCCCATTGTAAGGTGCGGGGAGGTGGGGGCGGAGTTCCGGCCGCGCATGCGCGGTCGGAATAAGCGGTCCGTCAGGAGAAAAAAACGTTACATGTAGCGTTTTTTGCTCCCGACGGTCCGCCAAAGCACGACGCATCCGTCGCAAGACGGATGCGAAGTGTTGCAATCCGTCGCAAATGTGTCGTCAATACAAGTCTATGGGGAAAAAACGCATCCTGCAAGCACTTTTGCAGGATGCGTTTTTTCTGCAAAACGACGCATTGTGACGGATTAAAAAAAACGCTAGTGTGAAAGTAGCCTTAGGAAGCTTTATGAGGGGTCCTGTTTCCATGCTGTTACCATTGTGTGGGGTGAGCCTGGAAGAGTGCAGCATGTAAACTACACAGGTGCGTCTCTGAATGTAGTTACATATGTGGCATAATTAGACTGAGTCTTGTATGTTATGGAGTATGGATGGCAGAAGTAGTACAAGTAAATCCCACAGTCTATCCATAGCCAGTTGGGCTGCTGTAGTTAGAGTCCTTGATTAACCCTTTACAGGCTGCGGTGTCCTCTTAGCAGATTAACCCCTTAATGACCTCCAATTTTACTGACCTTGAGATATGAGACTAGCATCCCCATACAGGTGACAATCCAGCAGCTGTCAGCTGTACTCTATAGCTGAAAACTTGCTGCATTAGCCACGATCAGTGTTGTCATCGTCCATATCTGTTTAACCCCTTAGATGCTGCTGTCAATAGTGACTACATCATATAAATGGTTAACAGAGTGTGGGGGCTTCCTTTCTTTATTTCCATTGGCACCCTAAGAACATGACTGTGTGGTCCTGGTGTTTTCCATAGCAGTTCACGACCAGATAGCGGCCTTAGAGTCTGACGGCTGTTGTAACCTGTTCAGAACTTTGCGACATTTAGGTGGTAAAAATACACTTTTCCATTCCTCTTATGTCACTTTGCATTAATTCCTGAAAATCACCTGAAGGGTTATTAAACTACCTGACCGCAGTTTTTCATTATGTCGAGGGGGTGCTGTTTTTTTAAAATGGTATAACTTTTAGGGGGTTTCTAATATCTAGGACCCTCAAACTCAAACCTGGATAGGTCCCTAAAAAGAAAAAATACATTTTGTAAATTTCCTTGACACAAATGAAAAATTGCTGCTACATTTTAAACCTCTTAAAACACTAACAAAAGAACATTTTACAAATGGTAACAATGTAAAGCAGACATGAGGGAAATGTTATTAATGTTTTTCTATGGTATGATTATCAGGATTAAAGGGATAATCGTTCAAAGATTAAAAATTGCTTTTTTTTTTTTTTTTTGTACATTTTTGTCAAATTTCTGATATTTTAAATAAATAAGCATAAAACATATCGACCTAAATTTACTTTCATCATAAAGTATAATGTGCCACGAAAAAAAACAGAATCACTGGGATCTGTTGAAGCGTTCCAGAGTTATTACCACATAAAGTGACACTGGTCAGATTTTACAAATTTGTCACAGTCACTAAGGGGTTATCCATGTGCAGTATTCTACTATTAGAAAATTAACCCTTTACAACCTGCTTTGTCCTCTTCTGGCTGTTCTAGATTATACACAGGACATCTTATTGCATATGTGATAAGCAACAATATTCAGTTTCAAGTAAAGTTTAGACTCCTGGATGAAGAGGAAAATGTTGCCTGATTTACATCTCTGATTACTGCACTTTCGGATGCATTTCTGAATCTGTTTAAGAGAATTTACAAGAAAAGGAAGTTTTAAATTCGTTTATTGAACAGCAACAAACAAACATACACATTTTCTATCTAACCAATATAATGTATACACATTCATCATGGTAAGGCCGGCCTCACGCTCAGCGTATAAAAATACGGTCCGTAATACGCAGAAAAGTCCCCAAAATAGTGGTCCGTATCTCATCCGTAGGCAGGGTGTGTCAGCGTATTTTGCACATGTCATCCTCCGTATGTAATCCGTATGGCATCTGTACTGCAAGATTTTCTCGCAGGCTTGCAAAACCGACATACAATGGATCCATGGACTCAAAAAATCGTAAAAACATATATACTGTGTGTGTGTGTGCATGTGTATATATATATATATATATATATATATATATATATATATATATATATATATATATATATATATATATATATATATATTTTCATACAGCGCTAGATAGCTTAAAAGCCGGTAATTCAATTGCCGGCTTTTGCTCTCTCCTTCACAAACCCGACATGATATGAGACATGGTTTACATACAGCAAACCATCTCATATCCCTTTTTTTTTTTTGCTACTGTCAGTAGTGTGTATGTGCAAAATTTGGGCGCTCTAGCTATTAATTTAAAGGGTTAAATCGCGGAAAAAATTGGCGTGGGCTCCCGCGCAATTTTCCCTGCCAGAATGGTAAAGCCAGTGACTGAGGGCAGATATTAATAGCCTGGAGAGGGTCCATGGTTATTGGCCCCCCCTCTCGGCTAAAAACATCTGCCCCCAGCCACCCCAGAAAAGGCACATCTGTAAGATGCGCCTATTCTGGCACTTGGCCACTCTTCCCATTCCCGTGTAGCGGTGGGATATGGGGTAATGAAGGGTTAATGTCACCTTGCTATTGTAAGGCGACATTAAGCCAGATTAATAATGACACCTATCCATTATTAATCCAATAGTATGAAATGGTTAAAAAAACACACATTATTACAAAGTATTTTAATGAAATAAATACACAGGTTGTTGTAATATTTTATTAGACTGGTAATCCACCTGAAGACCCTCGTTCTGTAAAAAAGATAAAATAAAAAAACATCAATATCCCATACCTTCCGTCGGTCTGTCACGTCCCACGATGTAAATCCATCTGAAGGGGTTAACTAATTTTACAGGCAGGAGCCTGCTAATGCAGCTTTGCTCCTGCCAGTAAAACCCCAGCGAATGAATGGAATGTAGGTCAATGACCTGTAGTTACCTGCAGTCGCGGTGATGCGCCCTCTGCTGGATGTCCTCATATGAACTCGAGCCTGGGAACTTTCCAGAATATTTTCCCATTGACCTTGCAGGGGGCGGTAATCAACTCTACCTGCCCATAAATTGTAGGCTTAGCCCAGAGTGACATGTTTGTCCAAAGTTGTAGGCTGGTGGCCCAAGAGTGGCATGTACGGTAGAGTAGGACCCATCAGAGGGAGATCACCTTGCCGTGGTTGATGGGCACACATGAATTAGCCAATTTATGCGCTAAGTATATATATATATATATATATATATATATATATATATATATATATATATATATATACAATATCTATAATATAACACTGGGAGCGTCACTCTGTCCGAAGCCTTTATAGACTGCGCAGGCGCAAGCGCCGGTGCAGTCTGGCCCCCACAGAGTAACGCTGAACGCATACCGCGATCTCCACCGGAGAGTCAGGGACGCGCCAGGAGGGTAAGTATATTCACCTTTCCCCGTTCCAGCGCTGCGTGCGGCTCCGTCTCCCGGCTCCTCTGCTGTGACAGTTCAGAGGGCGCGATGACGCGCTTAATGCGCGCCGGCGCCGCCCTCTGACCAGTCACAGGCAGAGGAGCCGGAGTGTGTCTTTAAGAAAATGGCGCCGGAAAGCGCGGACTGCGCAGGCGCCGATTCCTGCTGCCTGCGCAGTCTGCGCTTTCCGGCGCCATTTTCTTGAAGACACACTCCGGCTCCACTGCAGGTGTGTCTTCAAGAAAATGGCGCCGGAAAGCGCGGACTGCGCAGGCGCAGATTCCGGCAGCAGGAATCGGCGCCTGCGCAGTTCGCGCTTTCCGGAGCCATTTTCTTGAAGACACTCCGGCTCCACTGCAGGTGTGTCTTCAAGAAAATGGCGCCGGAAAGCGCGGACTGCGCAGGCGCCGATTCCGGCAGCAGGAGGACGAAGAAAATGGGCGGAAAGGAATGGCGTAAGTAATTGCTGTGGCATGAAGCTGTGACACTTCATGCCACAGCAATTTGTTATTTACGCCACCTGATTCCTTTCCGCCGCCATTTTCTTGGTCCTGCTGCCGGAATCGGCGCCTGCGCAGTCTGCGCTTTCCGGCGCCATTTTCTTGAAGACACACTGCCGGCACCATTTTCTTGTAGACACACTGCAGGTGTGTCTTCAAGAAAATGGTGCCGGAAAGCGTGGACTGCGCAGGCGCCGATTCCGCCAGCAGGAGGACCAAGAAAATGGCGGCGGAAAGGAATCAGGTGGCGCAAGTAACAAATTGCTGTGGCATGAGGCTGTGGCACTTCATGCCACAGCTATTTGTTACTTACGCCACCTGATACGGGGCATATACTATGGAGCATCTTATGGAGCAGCGTATGGGGCATATGGATGGGAGCAGCAAATTGAAGAACGGTGCCACAGGATGGGAGCAGCACATGACAGAATGGGGGCACAGGATGGGAGCAGCACATGACAGAACGGGGGCGCAGGATGGGAGCAGCACATGACAGAACGGGGGCGCAGGATGGGAGCAGCACATGACAGAATGGGGGCGCAGGATGGGAGCAGCACATGACAGAACGGGGGCGCAGGATGGGAGCAGCACATGACAGAACGGGGGCGCAGGATGGGAGCAGCACATGACAGAACGGGGTCGCAGGATGGGAGCAGCACATGACAGAACGGGGTCGCAGGATGGGAGCAGCACATGACAGAACGGGGGCGCAGGATGGGAGCAGCACATGACAGAATGGGGGTGCAGGATGGGAGCAGCACATAGTAACATAGTAAGGCCGAAAAAAGACATTTGTCCATCCAGTTCAGCCTATATTCCATCATAATAAATCCCCAGATCTACGTCCTTCCACAGAACCTAATAATTGTATGATACAATATTGTTCTGCTCCAGGAAGACATCCAGGCCTCTCTTGAACCCCTCGACTGAGTTCGCCATCACCACCTCCTCAGGCAAGCAATTCCAGATTCTCACTGCCCTAACAGTAAAGAATCCTCTTCTATGTTGGTGGAAAAACCTTCTCTCCTCCAGACGCAAAGAATGCCCCCTTGTGCCCGTCACCTTCCTTGGTATAAACAGATCCTCAGCGAGATATTTGTATTGTCCCCTTATATACTTATACATGGTTATTAGATCGCCCCTCAGTCGTCTTTTTTCTAGACTAAATAATCCTAATTTCGCTAATCTATCTGGGTATTGTAGTTCTCCCATCCCCTTTATTAATTTTGTTGCCCTCCTTTGTACTCTCTCTAGTTCCATTATATCCTTCCTGAGCACCGGTGCCCAAAACTGGACACAGTACTCCATGTGCGGTCTAACTAGGGATTTGTACAGAGGCAGTATAATGCTCTCATCATGTGTATCCAGACCTCTTTTAATGCACCCCATGATCCTGTTTGCCTTGGCAGCTGCTGCCTGGCACTGGCTGCTCCAGGTAAGTTTATCATTAACTAGGATCCCCAAGTCCTTCTCCCTGTCAGATTTACCCAGTGGTTTCCCATTCAGTGTGTAATGGTGATATTGATTCCTTCTTCCCATGTGTATAACCTTACATTTATCATTGTTAAACCTCATCTGCCACCTTTCAGCCCAAGTTTCCAACTTATCCAGATCCACATGACAGGATGGGAGCAGCAAATGACAGAACGGGGGCGCAGGATGGGAGCAGCACATGACAGGATGGGGATGCAGGATGGAGCAGCACATGACAGAATGGGGGCGCAAGGTGGAGCAGCACATGACAGGATGGGGACGCAGGATGGAGCAGCACATACCAGGATGGAGACCATATACCAATATAAATGCTCGGCACCCGGGCGTAGAATGGGTTCAATAGCTAATATATATATATATATATAATCTATCCCTATACTATGTGCAGACACTTATCTTAGCTATTCTATTCTAACCTGTCAGTGTGATTTTTACTGTATACCGCACTGAATTGCCGGCTTTTCTAGAGAACACCGCTTCATATTTCTCGCAAGTCACACTGCTGGTCCGTGTGTAATCCGTATTTTTCTGGCCCCCATAGACTTTCATTGGCGGATTTTTTGCGCAATACGGTGACAAACGCATTATGCTGCTTTTTTCTACGGCCGTAGAACACCGTATAATACGGATCAGTAAAATACAGCTGATAGGAGCTGCGGCATAGAGAAGCATTGTACCGTATGCAATCCGTATTTTCAGCACCTCTCTTACGTCCGTAAAACATGGTAGTGTGAGGCCGGCCTGACTGAGAAAACAACAAGCTTGCACAATGAGCTATTTGTATAGATTTCAATTTCACAGGTCCTCATTCTTTTGCGAGGCCTGTGGACAATTAGGAGTAATTTAAAATAGCTCGTTAATCAATTGTATAAATGTTTTGTTATGCATAACTCAGGATGATACATTACAACCAACATAGCTATCATAGTCTTAAAGAAAAAGAACTAAAACTACTACTACTTTGCTACCAAGAACAACTTCCACAGCAATAATGACCTTATGAAACTATAAAGTGTGAGTCAACGTATTTTCAACTACAGCTATTATGATGGCATCAAACCATTATCCACGCTTTGATATGATAAGGTGAGATGAATTCCACACATCCCAGATCTTATTAAATTTCCCCAAGCAGCCCCTATTCTGGTACATTGTCCGCTCGTAAGGTATAATTGAATTTACCAGCTGAATCCAAGCTCTGAGAGATGGATGTACATTACCCATCCAGCGTAGGGACAATATTTTCCTGGCTAAGAAAAGTGTCTCCCGTGGGAGAATTTTTAACATGGTGCCCCCATACCTCCGCTTCTAGCTCGCCAAACAAACTAATGGCGCAAGGGGAACCGGAGTACATGTAAGGGAGGTCAATAGCGAAGTCACCTCGTTCCAAAAGGATAGGATCATTGGGCATCCCCAGACCATATGTGTAAAGTCCGCATCCAATGTGTGACATCTTAAACATTCTCAGGATTCAAGAAAAGGAAGTTTAATTGATCCTTCTGTGTTTTTTTTTTTTTTTTTGTTTTTTTTAGTATATGGAGAAGTGACTTCACTAAACTGACATTGATGAGCCCCTCTAAATCCTGCACGTGTACCATTTAAATGCTGGATAGTCATGGTCCCCCCCACCCCCCTCTAGAGTTTGTACATCTCAACCTCGGCAGATTCTGAGCTGACTGGAAAAGTGAAACTAAAACCTGCAACCTGGTAATATGTAAGGAAATCCATGCATTTGATA
Organism: Ranitomeya imitator; assembly: GCF_032444005.1. Taxonomy (NCBI): domain Eukaryota; kingdom Metazoa; phylum Chordata; class Amphibia; order Anura; family Dendrobatidae; genus Ranitomeya; species Ranitomeya imitator. The sequence goes on along the minus strand of NC_091289.1, from coordinate 8,254,773 downwards.
ATGACATTTATTGGAGAAAATTGTTATTTGATGTGTCATTTTTTCTTTTCTCAGGACTGATATGTCCTCTTTAAGATCATTGTGTGCATAAAATCCTTCCCGCAGACAATCAGATATATTCCATGTACCCAGTGACTGCACCAGCAGAATAGTGAGTGCAGCTCTGGGGTATAATACAGGATGTAACTCAGGATCAGTAATGTAATATATGTACACAGTGACTGCACCAGCAGAATAGTGAGTGCAGCTCTGGAGTATATGATGTAACTCAGGATCAGTAATGTAATGTATGTACACAGTGACTGCACCAGCAGAATAGTGAGTGCAGCTCTGGAGTATAATACAGGATGTAACTCAGGATCAGTAATGTATGTACACAGTGACTGCACCAGCAGAATAGTGAGTGCAGCTCTGGGGTATAATACAGGATGTAACTCAGGATCAGTAATGTAATGTATGTACACAGTGACTGCACCAGCAGAATAGTGAGTGCAGCTCTGGAGTATATGATGTAACTCAGGATCAGTAATGTAATGTATGTACACAGTGACTGCACCAGCAGAATAGTGAGTGCAGCTCTGGGGTATAGTATAGGATGTAACTCAGGATCAGTAATGTAATATATGTACACAGTGACTGCACCAGCAGAATAGTGAGTGCAGCTCTGGGGTATAGTATAGGATGTAACTCAGGATCAGTAATGTAATATATGTACACAGTGACTGTACCAGCAGAATAGTGAGTGCAGCTGGAGTATAATACTACCACTCTTGTTCAGTAACCAAACTTTCACATCTGTCTGCAAGGTCATAACCCTCGACCCTACTTAATTAGAGCTTTTTTCTTTCTTATTTTTTATATTCTTTCTCGTTTTGTACAGTAATTATGGGATGACATGGGTTTTTTTTTCATTCTTAGACCTGGAGTTGTAACTTTCTGGTTATTCTATTTTACAATTTGTCAGGATAATAAAGGGTCTATTTCTTAATCTAGTGTCTGTTAGTATATAGAACAGGTAATCACCGGGGCGGCGCAGATTGCACCTGTCTGGGTGGGTGCGCTCATCAGGTGGTCTCTGCAGCGCACGCGGCCCTTCTATTCCTCCTCTATATTGACGACTACACAGCTCTAGGCAGTTATATAGGGCAGAAGCCGCGTGCGTCCGCGGTGAACTGTAAATAATCGATGCCGCCGAATTCTCGCCGTTGTACTGTTTCTGCGCATTGTAAATCCAGCGATCTGCTGTGATGTAAACCTACATGAGAGGAGACGACTGCAGCGCGGTTGTCAGCCAGAATATACATTCAGTACAGACCCGGGGAGAGCGCAGCGGGGGCGCCACCACCGGATTTTAAGGGGATGTAAAAGTGATTTGTAAAACCGCATATATTGGGACGTAGAGTTGTGTAGCTTCTGTGAGCGTTTCACACGCGGTAGTATTGTATACACACAGCGAAACGGATGCTTTTGTATCCCATATACAGAGCCTATGTAGCTAACCTGATTGTATGATACTGAACTGTATCTAATTCCATTGTGTAGTGTCTACAGAAGCTCACTAGGTCGTATCACACACACGATAGGCTTAGATTCAGCAGAGTATCACACAGGATAGGATTAGATACACGGCTCAGCAGACAGTATCACACAGGATAGGATTAGATACACGGATCAGCAGACAGTATCACACAGGATAGGATTAAATACACGGCTCAGCAGACAGTATCACACAGGATAGGATTAGATACACAGCTCAGCAGTCAGTATCACACAGGATAGGATTAGATACATTGCTCAGCAGTCAGTATCACACAGGATAGGATTAGATACATTGCTCAGCAGACAGTATCACACAGGATAGGAGTAGATACATTGTTCAGCAGACAGTATCACACAGAATAGGATTAGATACACGGCTCAGCAGACTATTACCGTATCAAATTCTGACAACTGTCTGAGACACGGTATCTCACACATCAAGAATAGATAAATATGACTGTCTGACACGTCAAGATTAGATACAGCGGCTCAGCAGACAGTACCACACAGGTGAAGAATAGCTTAAACAGACGGTATCACAAACATCAGGGTTAGATACAGTGGCTCAATAGACAGTATCACACATGTCAGGGTTAGATGCAGAAGCTTGGCAGACAATACCACACACGTCAGGATTGGATACAGCGGTTTAGCAGGCAGTATCGCACACGTCAGGATTGGATACAGCGGTTTAGCAGGCAGTATTGCACACGTCCGGATTAGATACAGCGGTTTAGCAGGCAGTATTGCACACGTCCGGATTAGATACAGCGGTTTAGCAGGCAGTATCGCACACGTCAGGATTGGATACAGCGGTTTAGCAGGCAGTATCGCACACGTCAGGATTGGATACAGCGGTTTAGCAGGCAGTATTGCACACGTCTGGATTGGATACAGCGGTTTAGCAGGCAGTATTGCACACGTCAGGATTGGATACAGCGGTTTAGCAGGCAGTATTGCACACGTCTGGATTGGATACAGCGGTTTAGCAGGCAGTATCGCACACGTCAGGATTGGATACAGCGGTTTAGCAGGCAGTATCGCACACGTCAGGATTGGATACAGCGGTTTAGCAGGCAGTATCGCACACGTCAGGATTGGATACAGCGGTTTAGCGGGCAGTATCGCACACGTCAGGATTGGATACAGCAGTTTAGCAGATAGTGTAACACATGGTGGTACTGTGATGTGACGCCCTCCTAGACCCTCACTGATCCCCCTGTATAAGTGTCGCCCCCTGCTGTTCCTTCAGTCCGGCCACCAGGTATCCGCTCTTCTTGTCGCTTACACATCCAGGTGCGGAATGATTGACAGGTCCGGGGCCTGCTGACAATCCCTATGAACCTGTGTAAACTGACACGGGAGGAATATAGGGTGAGTGACAACCTCTGTGATCAGTGTAACGGCAGCCATTTGGGGTTGTCACCCAACATCGGTGCCGACTATAAAAATGGAGGGCGATTTCATGAGTGAATGAATCCGTTCTCGAGATGGAAGCGACCTGTGAGCGTTCACTGTCACATTGATGGCGCCAGGAAGGTTGATTGTTTCATTGCTTCCCCGATCAGCGCCTTCTCGTACTGCTGTAGGAACATGGGGCTGAGGTTGCGATTTCCGAGACTATTTGCCTCTTTTCATGACTCCGCTCAGGACTGAAGATTGAGAAATAAAACCATTCTGCAGCAAGTCCTGAGTAGGAGAAATCACCAGTAATGACCTGGTTGTCACCAACCCATCAGGGCTGATCCAGACTGGTAATAATTATGTCCCACAACAGATTGGAAGTGGTTTCCAAAACTGGAAACTTGATTACTGAAAGGCTGAAGATTTGATACTCGTGTCCAGTCTGTAAAATCCTCTGTGAGCTAAACAGGTGGCAAAATGATACACTGTATCCACACAGCTACAATGTAACAGTGTGGAGTCCAGAACAGGAGCAGGCGTGTGCTGCTGATACTTGTCTCACAGAGGATTGCTGAAGAGGGAAGATGAGAAAACCCCTATAAGCTGTACTGGCCCTTTAATAACAGTCTTCCATGTAAAGCTGGTCATCATTTCATTTCTGTAATTTCCCCTTTTGTTCTTTTGAGAATATAAATAATCAAGATTCGACGTCAGAGCCGAGCACTGACCTTGATAGATTTGAATAAAGTAATCGTGTTGCCTCCTGGGAACGCTTTCTTTCAGTGTAAACAAATGTAATCGGTCTCCGCTTCCAATGAATCTTGGTCCTCAGTAATAGGGTTTTATTTACTAAAGTTGTGAAGATGATAATCCCATCTTGGTACAGCAGAGTGCAAAATGTTCTGCAGCCAGAAATGGCCGAGCACCTTGTGTTCTATTCTGCACGTGTTGCTTCATTATTTCTTCTTGTCCTTGTTATCCCTCATTGATCCCCACATTCAATTCATTCAATTATGGGTCATTTACTTCATTAAGTGGAAACACAAACAATATCGTACCAGAAATCGCATCAAAAGGGCAGAGCTCATCGTAACCAGTGACATTCTGTCATTATTGTGGTTTCTGCTCTTGAACCAGAAAACTGGTGGATTATAACATCAGACCAGACAAACAAATCTTAGGAGGCAGAATGATAGTAGTCATAGTCTTGTATATAAGAGAAGTATTATAGTAGTTATATTATTGTACATAGGGGGCCGTATTATAGTAGTTATATTCTTGTAAATAGGGAGCAGTATTATAGTAGTTATATTCTTGTACATAGGAGCAGTATTATAGTAGTTATATTCTTGTACATAGGGGGCAGTATTATAGTAGTTATATTCTTGTACATAGGGGCAGTATTATAGTAGTTATATTCTTGTACATAGGAGCAGTATTATAGTAGTTATATTCTTGTACATAGGGGCAGTATTATAGTAGTTATATTCTTGTACATAGGAGCAGTATTATAGTAGTTATATTCTTGTACATAGGAGCAGTATTATAGTAGATATATTCTTGTACATAGGAGCAGTATTATAGTAGTTATATTCTTGTACATAGGAGCAGTATTATAGTAGTTATATTCTTGTACATAGGAGCAGTATTATAGTAGTTATATTCTTGTACATAGGGGCAGTATTATAGTAGTTATATTCTTGTACATAGGGGCATTATTATAGTAGTTATATTCTTGTACATAGGAGCATTATTATAGTAGTTATATTCTTGTACATAGGAGCAGTATTATAGTAGTTATATTCTTGTACATAGGAGCATTATTATAGTAGTTATATTCTTGCACATAGGGGGCAGTATTATAGTAGTTATATTCTTGTACATAGGAGCAGTATTATAGTAGTTATATTCTTGTACATAGGGGCAGTATTATAGTAGTTATATTCTTGTATATAGGGGCAGTATTATAGTAGTTATATTCTTGTACATAGGGGCATTATTATAGTAGTTATATTCTTGTACATAGGAGCAGTATTATAGTAGTTATATTCTTGTACATAGGGGCAGTATTATAGTAGTTATATTCTTGTACATAGGGGCAGTATTATAGTAGTTATATTCTTGTATATAGGGGCAGTATTATAGTAGTTATATTCTTGTACATAGGAGCAGTATTATAGTAGTTATATTCTTGTATATAGGGGCAGTATTATAGTAGTTATATTCTTGTACATAAGGGCAGTATTATAGTAGTTATATTCTTGTATATAGGGGCAGTATTATAGTAGTTATATTCTTGTACATAGGAGCAGTATTATAGTAGTTATATTCTTGTACATAGGAGCAGTATTATAGTAGTTATATTCTTGTATATAGGGGCAGTATTATAGTAGTTATATTCTTGTATATAGGGGCAGTATTATAGTAGTTATATTCTTGTACATAGGAGCAGTATTATAGTAGTTATATTCTTGTACATAGGAGCAGTATTATAATAGTTATATTCTTGTCCTTGGGTGCACATTAATCTGTCTTGTTGTGACATATAATGTCCTGGCTGATAGACGCTTCAGACAACTCCTCTCAGGACACAGAGAATGTGACTTCTGTACTTTATCCTGCAACGTGATGGGAGTGATGTTTGGAATATAATAAGTGTTCAGTCTCACTGTCTTGTACATATTTACAGTATTAACATTCTCGTATTTATTCATGTTGATATTATTTTGTCTTGTCCCCCTTTGGGGTGTTACGCTCGGTCTCCTCCCCCTTTGGGGTGTTACGCTTGGTCTTCTCCCCCTTTGGGGTGTTACGCTCGGTCTTCTCCCCCTTTGGGGTGTTACGCTTGATCTTCTCCCCTTTGGGGTGTTACGCTTGGTCTTCTCCCCCTTTGGGGTGTTACGCTCGGTCTTCTCCCCCTTTGGGGTGTTACGCTCGATCTTCTCCCCTTTGGGGTGTTACGCTCGGTCTTCTCCCCCTTTTGGGGTGTTACGCTCGGTCTTCTCCCCCTTTGGGGTGTTACGCTCGGTCTTCTCCCCCTTTGGGGTGTTACGCTCGATCTTCTCCCCTTTGGGGTGTTACGCTCGGTCTTCTCCCCCTTTGGGGTGTTACGCTCGGTTTGGAGTCATTGCTCGTGCGGTTACATGAAGCTTTTGCTATTTGGTGTTGATCTGTAACGAGTCTTCCTGTGACTGTGGCCTTCGGCTTCTGCAGCTTTGAGATATCTAATCTCATAGCTTTGTGTTGTGTAATGTGACGTATTGTTGCTGCCAGTGTAAATATTTTGCAAATAATCCATTATTAATGTAAAGTGCTGAATTCACGTCCTGAAACATGGAAATTATTGTATATCGTATTAGTGTCAGACTCCTGATGTTTAGTGTAGCTGGTGCTGAGGGTAAGGTGGCATCTAATGTGGTCACCATATCACACTTATTATTGGGCAATAAGAAAGATGTTATTCACTGTGTTGATCTAATATGGTTTTATGGTGGTGTGGTACAGTGATATGCTGGTATGGTTGTGTGTGGTCCATTATATGGTGATGCGGTTTTGTATGGTGGGGCGGTACTGTTATGGAGGTGTACGGTTATTTGTGCTATGCTGTCGTTATATGGTGTTGCTGTACAGCTATCTGGTGGCGCAGTTCTGCTATATATTGGTGTGGTACATTATATGGCGGCGCGGTACGGTTATATCGTGGTTTGGTACATTTACATTGTGGTTCGGTACGGTTATTTGGTACTATGCTGTGGTTACATGGAGGTGTGGTACAGTTATATGGCAGTGCTGTATGGTTGTTTGGTACTATGCTGTGGTTACATGGTAGTGTCATGGTTCACGGGGAGGATACCTTTTATCATCCCCACCACTCACACCAGTTTGTCATGAACCGGGGTTGTTTGGTTGCCCTTGGCTCTTTCTGAAGAGGATTTATCTATATCCCATTTCCCAGTTCCGGTTTGGAACTTGCAGCTTTCTGGCGACCCCCTTACCCTCAGGTCAGACTCCGTACTGCACCAAGGATAATTATTCTCCAGGAAGCCTGCCTTTGTACTGGCTAATGGGCACACTGCAGCGAGGGCGATATAATTACTCCCACTCAGACGGGAACAATAATTATGAACGCTGCCAGTTGCTACAAAGCCTCCCAAAAGTACAGAACAAATCCCGCTGCCACCAGCTCCAATTTCTTACTTAGTAACTGGTCTCGAGCCAACCCAGATTAGTAGCGTAATTCACTTAAGAGGACATGACAGTTCGTTATAAAGCAAGGCGAGACAAAGCCAGTAATTTTATATTTTACTCCAAAAAAGGTAGGCAGTGTTTACAGAAGTATAAAAAGATATTATAAAGAAGACAAGTATATTATGTACAGTACAATTACAAATAAAATGTGTTTAAAGTTGAAATACACTTACATTTCGTTCAGATCCTTTCATCTCCTGGCTGACCATGTGCTCAGGAGACATATCAAGATGCATACCACACATCTGTGTATAGCAGCTAGACCCTGGACAAAAGACACTGAAGACTTCTGCTTCACTCACTAATTTCCCAGCCTAAAACCAAGGTACTCCCCCTGTGGTGACCTTACTCAGAGGTTGAATCCTTCCCTTTCTTAGAGTTATGACAAACCATTTTTATACATAGCTCGCTGTATGAACCTCGTATACGATCGACACCATGATCAGGATATGCACCACATCGGGGGGATTCTTTTAAGTGTAAACACGGCATAGTTACATGACTCGCCCAATGTGTTGTCTTGGGAGGGGGTGCCTGATGCTTCTTGGGAGGGGGTGCCCGGTGTGTCGTCTTGGGAGGGGGTGCCCGGTGTGTCGTTTTGGGAGGGGTGCCCGGTGCGTCATCTTGGGAGGGGTGCCCGGTGTCGTCTTGGGAGGGGGTGCCCAGTGCGTCGTCTTGGGAAGGGGTGCCCAGTGCGTCGTCTTGGGAGGGGGTGCCCGGTGCGTCGTCTTGGGAGGGGGTGCCCAGTGCGTCGTCTTGGGAGGGGGTGTCCGGTGCGTCGTCTTGGGAAGGGGTGCCCAGTGCGTCGTCTTGGGAGGGGGTGTCCGGTGCGTCGTCTTGGGAGGGGTGCCCGGTGCGTCGTCTTGGGAGGGGGTGCCCAGTGCGTCGTCTTGGGAAGGGGTGCCTGATGCTCCTTGGGAGGGGGTGCCCGGTGCGTCGTTTTGGGATGGGGTGCCCGTTGCGTCGTCTTGGGAGGGGGTGCCCGGTGCGTTGTTTTGGGAGGGGGTGCCCGGTGCGTCGTCTTGGGATGGGGTGCCCGATGTGTCGTCTTGGGAGGTGTGCCCGTTGCATGCAGCTGGCCAGCAGAGGAAACCTATTGACAGACTTATAAGGATTTGGGCTCCACTAGATCATCCTCATCAATGTTATCAGATGCTCGGCAGCTCATTACGTTACGTAACCGCTGCGAATCTCCCAGACGATGCACAATTGACATCCTAATATAAAAGAATTCATTTTTCTCCTGTGTCCAGAGGTTTGTTTGTATTTTAAACTTGCAGTTTTCCCATTACCAGGAGATAAGTAATGATTGCCAGGCATGGCGTCCAGATGAAGGCCGAGCGGCCACCGCCATTAATCAGGTAGGAGCCCCACCTGAGCCGGAGCTGGCAGGAAGCCTTTATCCAGCTGTCACTTCAGGTGAGGTGACAGCGACGCAGCTGATTGCGGCTTCTGAACAGCTTTATAATCGTATTAATCATCATGACGGACAAGATATTGGCCGAGCTAACGATAATTGCAATCTATGCGAAACGCATTCTGGTCCTGGCACTATTAATTGTCCACAGTCGGAATGAGGCTCCTTATTGTCCCTCTCTTCTGAGGACCCTAATATCATTATGCTGCCATGAAAGGATACATAGGCCTTTGCAACCAATTGGTTTTTTTTTTGCTACAATGTATCTAAAATAAGAAATGTAAACTATAATCTCCAGTTTTGTGTATGCAGCCCCTAGGCAGACCTATGTGTCTTCCTGGTTGGGGACTGTGGCAAAGCAACTTGGTAGATTGTTGCATGAGAAAACAAAGGTTTTTGTCTCCGGTGTCCAATATTTTACCACCACACATGAACCATTCTTGGTATAACATACCAAGATATACTATGCCACTATGTGGCAATGTTATATGGACATAATATGGTAGTGATAGAGACAGTATGGCAGTATTATGTGGGCACTGAGCTGATGCTATAGTTCTCTGTATTTGTACACAACATGGCAGTATATGAAATGTGGGAGTGAAGCCCCTTCTGTTTGTTTTGCTTAAGATTGCTGAGGAGGAGGACCGAGGGGTCCGTAGAAGGAGGAGGAGGACAGAGGGTCTGCCAGTTTACTGTTTTCCTTCCTGTTTTGGGGACCCCTGCATTAGGCTGAGCGCAGCGCACACGTGTATGTGGAGGTCGGGATAATTGACTGTTGGGAGGATAACGTTCAGGCACGGTGGTGGTTATGTCCAGCCGTTTTTGGCTGTGCTGCACCTTCTACACGTGTCCTTTCCCCTAAACGCTTATTATGGGCACATTCATCACTTGGCTTTGAGGAAACGGAGCATTTTGTTTTCAGATCTGCATGAAGGGTACCAATAATTAGTAAAGAGGAAGCGAGGTGCAGACTCAATCATCGTCATAACCAACAGCAACATGAAGAAGAGCATCATCATAGGGTTGGGTCATCGGGAAGGTCATCAGCTTCACCCGCCTATCTTGTGTGATAAGGCCTGCTGAACTTCTGTATCTAATCCTACCATGTGTGATACTCTCAGCTAATCTTCTGTATCTAATCCCATCATGTGTGATACTCGGCTGATCTTCTGTATCTAAGCCCATTATGTGTGAACTTGTGTATCTAATCCCATCATGTGTGATATTATTTGTGAGCTGCTGCATCTAACACTGCAGAGTCATCTCCTTGTCCTACAATATTGGAACCGATTTAGATACCTATTCTTTCCGAAAGGTAAAATCAATGACCCTGTTCTGGGGCGGGAGCTGAATTAAAGGTGTTTAGAACGTGTTTCTCTCAAGGCAGAAATCAATAGGTTTCTATGAGAAAACAGAGGAGACGGAGCTTGGACAATTAAATCTCTCTTCCCCCGGGGAGCAGGGAATAAGGTAGAGCTCCATTTTGGCTGCTGCGATGTTTGCAAAAATCTCTATAAAAGTTGTAGCAAGTCATTTAGAGCTGAGCTACTGACTACAATGTGAGTGATGGCCACATCCTTCTGTAGCCCATAACACTTCTCAGCAGTCCACCGAGCCGCCTCCTTATTGTACTGCTCAAAAAATGACTAACGTGTGTGTATATATGTACCGTATATCTAAATGCGCATCTTATTGTGGAGAAAAGTATGTGCGCCTCCACCTCTAGCTACAACAGCTCCTGGTCTTCTGGGAGGGTTTTCTTCTAGAGCATTTGTGGGGTCAGACCCTGATGTCGGGGTCCGGGCTCTGTGCGGCCGCTCGTGTTTCCCCTCCATGTCTGTATGGAGTTTGTGCACTAGGCGCAGTCATGGGGGGCAGATAAGGGTCTTCCCCAAACTATTCCCACAAAGCTGAAGATAGAATTGTCCACAATATCTTGTGCTGAAGAGGATTTCCCATCACTGGTCCAAGGCCGCCCCCTGATAACAACCCATAGTTTTATCCCCCTCCACCATCTGTATAGGGGGCACAATGCAGTCAGGGGGTAACGTCCTCCTGAAGTCATCAAACCCAGACTCCTCCATCAGACGCAGATAGTGCGATCCGTTACTGCACAGAACCCGTCTCCTCCAGAGTCCAGTAGTGGCGGCTTTACACCGCTGCATCCGACGCTCGGCATTGTGCTTGGTGATGTACGGCTGCGTGCAGCTGCTCGACTACGAAGCTCCTGTCGGGGGCGCAGTGTTTGTGCTGAAACCAGAGGTGGTCTGGAAGAGAGGTCTGGAGGTGGACATTGGGGTATGCAGAAAAGGGACAGAGAGGTTTTCGGGATGGAGGATCTTCCAGTTTACTGTTTTCTTTGCCGTTTTGGGAACCTCTGCATTAGGCTGAGCGCAGCTCACACGTGTGTGTATGTGGAGGTCGGGAGAAATAACTCCGTCACTGTAGTGATTATGGGGCCGGATGTTATATACTGGGAGCAATGGTGTCTTACACTGGGTCCTGATGTACTTTGTGTGACGATGAGGTTGGTTATTACACACCGGGGGCAGTCGGGCTGGATTTTATATACAATTGAGCAACGGGACTGAAGAGACAATAAGAATTATGTGGTAAATGTGGAGACCAATGTTTTCCTCCATTTCGTGCATGGACTTTAGGTAAGTAGATAAGTGGAAGTTTGTGGAGGTTAAAGGGAACCTGTCACCAGGTTTGTCCCATCTGAGATAAGACCACCACCTTTCAACCCTGAGATAAAGTCTTCTATAATTCTGAATATTTACCCCCAATCTGGTCTGGTTCCTCCCTTATTCTTGCAATGCGGTCGTCCTCCCTTCTTGCTTCGGAGTGTCCCCGGCGTCACGCTCCTGCGCATGCGTATTTCTCTGCAGTGTGCATGCGCAGGGGGTCTTTGACCTGTCCCAGTGCAGTGCAGTACTCCTGCGCAGGAGCGCGATTCCGGAGACAATGGATGATGTAGGACACGTCGTCCACCCAAAGCTAGAAGGCGAAGGCTCTCTGCCACGAGCACTTCACCCTAAGCAAGTAAAGATGTACATATCCTACAAACACTTCTTTTCTCTTTGAAGAAAATGTGACCCTTCTAATTGTATCTCAGGTTTGGTGCAGAGTTCCAGCTTTCACGTGTGCCCCATCTGTAGAGCGAAACACTATTGTATCGTCCCAGCAGGGTGGTTACTGGCATTTCCCATGCGATACACAACTCTCCTCTTCGCGTCACTAGTGGACTTGGAACACATTGACATCTAGACAACCTGAAGAAACACATCGACAAGATGGGGGATTGGTGCTGACAGCTAGCAGAGGCTTTCTGTAATTATGAATTAATGGATCCTTAGCAAATGCTATTAGGATTCTTTAGTATTCCCTATGAATTATAAATGAATCAAATCATTTCTGTATCCCCATGAGTCGATTAAGAAGCCATTCAAACTTTGCTGCCTCCATTATACTCTCTAATCTTCGGATTAAGGTAATAGCTGACGTGCTATGGGTTCTTATTGTATGTTCCCTGTAGCGCACCTTCTATGGGAAAGTATGAGGTGCTGCAATCAGGCGGTAAAACGGTGACAAGTGGATAATTCTGACCCAGACCTATTCAGAGCAAATATACCAGGATTATCAAGTGTCCGCTTAGGTCAGATGTACAAATGATAGTCAAAGAAAAATGAAGAAGTTACGCATCAAATTAATAATAATAATAATAATAATCTACAATAATAATCTACAAATTACAGCATAAAATAATACTGCACCTTATATACAGGAATATAACTACTAATAATGCTGCCCCCTATGTACACGAATATACCTACTATAATACTGCCCCTATGTATAAGAATATAACTACTATTATACTGCCTCTATGTACAAGAATATAACTACTATAATACTGCTCCTATGTACAATAATATACCTACTATAATACTGCTCATATGGACAAGAATATAACTACTATAATACTTCCCCTATGTACAAGAATATAACTACTATAATACTGCTCCTATGTACAAGAATATAACTACTATAATACTGCCCCTATGTACAAGAATATAACTACTATAATACTGCCCCTATGTACAAGAATATAACTACTATAATACTGCTCCTATGTACAAGAATATAACTACTATAATACTGCTCCTATGTACAAGAATATAACTACTATAATACTGCTCCTATGTACAATAATATACCTACTATAATACTGCTCATATGGACAAGAATATAACTACTATAATACTTCCCCTATGTACAAGAATATAACTACTATTATACTGCCTCTATGTACAAGAATATAACTACTATTATACTGCCTCTATGTACAAGAATATAACTACTATAATACTGCTCCTATGTACAAGAATTAACTACTATAATACTGCTCCTATGGACAAGAATATAACTACTATAATACTTCCCCCTATGTACAAGAATATAACTACTATTATACTGCCTCTATGTACAAGAATATAACTACTATTATACTGCCTCTATGTACAAGAATATAACTACTATAATACTGCTCCTATGTACAAGAATATAGCTACTATAATACTGCTCCTATGGACAAGAATATAACTACTATAATACTTCCCCCTATGTACAAGAATATAACTACTATAATACTGCCCCTATGTACAAGAATATAACTACTATAATACTGCTCCTATGTACAAGAATATAACTGCTCCTATGTACAAGAATATAACTACTATAATACTGCCCCAATATACAAGAATATAACTACTATAATACTGCTCCTATGTCCAAGAATATAACTACTATAATACTGCCCCTATATACAAGAATATAACTACTATAATACTGCTCCTGTGTACAAGAATATAACTACTATAATACTGCTCCTATGTACAAGAATATAACTACTATAATACTGCTCCTATGTCCAAGAATAAAGCTACTATAATACTGCACTTATGTACAAGAATATAACTACTATAATGCTGCTCCTATGTCCAAGAATAAAGCTACTATAATACTGCACTTATGTACAAGAATATAACTACTATAATACTGCCCCTATGTACAAGAATATAACTACTATAATAGTGCCCCTATGTATAAGAATATAACAACTATAATACTGCCCCTATGTACAAGAATATAACTACTATAATACTGCTCCTGTGTACAAGAATATTACTACTATAATACTGCTCCTGTGTACAAGAATATTACTACTATAAGGCTACGTTCACACGTTCCTGATTTCCATCCTTTTTTTTTCAGGACTGAAACCGCAGCTCTTGGCAGAAAACGCAGGTCCTTTTTTTGGTCCTTTTTTTGTGCTTTTTTGGTGCGTTTTTTGGTGCGTTTTTTGATCCTTTTTTTATGCAGTTTTCTATGCAGAGTCTGTGTGTTTTCTAGGAAGTTTTTTAGGGTTAAAATGGCTGAAAATACCCTAACCCTACCCCTAACCCTAACCCTAACCCTACCCCTAACCCTAACCCTATTCTAACCTTAGTGGGAAAAAAAAAAAAAATTCTTATTTTTTTTATTGTCCCTACCTATGGGGGTGACAAAGGGGGGGGGGTCATTTACTATTTTTTTATTTTGATCACTGAGATAGGTTATATCTCAGTGATCAAAATGCACTTTGGAACGAATCTGCCGGCCGTTGCAAGATGGCGGCGCCCAGGGAGAAGACGGCCGGACGGACATCGGGAGGCCGGGTAAGTATAGGGGGGGGAGATTAGAGCACGGGGGGGGGCATCGGAGCACGGGGGGGGGGCATCGGAGCACGGGGGGGGGGCATCGGAGCACGGGGGGGGGGGGCATCGGAGCACGGGGGGGGGGGGCATCGGAGCACGGGGGGGGGGGCATCGGAGCACGGGGGGGGGGGCATCGGAGCACGGGGGGGGTGCATCGGAGCACGGGGGTGGGGCATCGGAGCATGGGGGGGTGGGATCGGGGCAGCCACACTCCGCCCACGCACTTCCGCCCGCTTCCCCGCACTTCCTGCTGCAGCGGTTCGGCACCACAAACCGCAATAAAACCCGCAGATATATTTTTGATCTGCGGGTTTTACTGCGGGTTTGACCTCACAATGGAGGTCTATGGGTGCAGAACCGCTGCGGCTCCGAAAAAAAGAAGTGACATGCTCCTTCTTTTTTCCCGCAGCTATTCAGCGCGGCTTTTTTTTTTAAATTCAGGATCATGTGCACAGCGGTTCCTGTTTTCCATAGGGTACATTGTACTGTACCCTGCATGGAAAACAGCTGCGGAACCGCAGCGGCAAAAACGCTGCGGTTCCGCAGTAAAAAGCTCACTGTGTGAACATGGCCTTATACTGCTCCTGTGTACAAGAATATAACTGCCATAATACTGCCCTTTATACACAACAGTGCAGTGTTTTGGTAAGTCGGCATTCTCCTCTGTTTTTGATCTGTCCCTGATCTCTTTTCTCTGTGAATTGTAATTTTCAGTAATGTTTCATATTTGTTTCTTTTGTCATTTTTCTGCCTGTGACAATTTAGGCAGGAAATTACTTAGCAGTGTATAATTGCTATCATGTGCTTGTTCCTGCACTGAGGGTGGGTTGTGTGGTTCTTGCTCCGGGTCTTTTCAGGAGTTTCGGGAGCTGGTCCTGAGTGGAGCAAACAGGAGAATATGAGCAGATGTCAGCGCTGTGTGTGAGAGGAGGGAAGGGACATGTCAGGAGCTGGCTCCATACAGACACTGGTGCTGGGATGATGCCAGAGCGCCGGAGCTCAGCGAGACGGGCACAGCTATAATTGCAGATTGCTGGTTTGCTGGTTAATTGGTAGTTTACCATAGAAGATAAACAGCTCAACACAAACAAACATTCTCCAAAGAACATCAGGCGCGGCATGGGCAAATAAACCAGCAAAGGGATAATGAGCAGGGCCGGCTCCAGGTGGTCGTGGGCCCCTTTAACACATATGACGATTCCTGATGCAAAGATAAGTAATCTAAGTACAGTTCAATGCAAAGATTTCACTTCTTACATTACCTGAGTGATCTCTTATAAATTCTACAATAGCTCAGAAACCGGCGAATCCCCGCAGCAAACAGTGTCTGCAGACTTATCAATATGGACTGGACAGCATTGTCCTCCATACGGAATAATGGGCTCCATATAGTGCTCTATACACAATAATTGGCCCCATATAATGCTCCATACTGTATAATGGGCCCCATATAATGCTCTGTACAGTAAATGGGTCCCATATGCTCCATACAATACAATGGGTCCCACAGTGCTCCATACAGTATAAGGAACCCATATAATGCTCCATACAGAATAATGGGCCCCATTAAATGCACCATACTGTATAATGGGCCCCATATAATGCTACATACAGAATAATGGGCCCCATTAAATGCACCATACTGTATAATTGTCCCATGTAATGTTTGATACAGTATAATGGCCCAATATAATGCTCCATACAGTATCATGGCCCCATATAATGCTCCATTCAGTATAATGCCTTCATATAATGCTCCATACTGTATAATTATACATTTTTATAGCACCATTTATTCCATGGTGCTTTACATTTGAAAAGGGGGAAATATAGACAAATACAATAAACATGAGCAAAAAAACAAGGCGCTAACAGGTACAGAAGGAGGGAGGACCCTGCCGCGAGGGCTCATGGTCTGCAAGGGATGGTGAGGATACACTAGGAGAGGGTAGAGCTGGTTGTGCCGCGGTTCAGTAGGTTGAGGGTCACTGCAGGTTGTAGGATTGTTGGAAGATGTAGGTCTTCAGGTTCTTTTTGAAGGTTTCTATGGTAGGCGAGAGTCTGATGTGTTGGGGTAGAAAGTTCCAGAGTAGGGGTGAAGCACGGGAGAAATCTTGGATGTGGTTGTGGGAAGAAGAGATAAGAGGGGAGTAGAGCCTCATATAATGCTCCATACAATAGAATGACCCCATATAATGCTTCATACAGTATAATGGACCTCATAATGCTCCATACAGTATAATGGCTTCATAGTGTGCTCATACTGTATGAGCCTCATATGTGCTCCATTCAGTATACCGTAATTACCCCATATAATGCTTCATACAGTATAATGGTCTCGTATAATGCTCCATTCAGTATAGTGGCTTCATATAATGCTCCATACTGTATAATGAGCCTCATATAATGCTCCATACAGTATAATGGGCCTCATATAATGCTCCATACAACATTATGGGCACCACATAGTCCTCAATACACTATTATCTGCACTATATATTGCTCCATACAGTATATTGGCCCCGCACAGTATAATGGGCCCCATATAATGCTCCACACAGTATAATGGCCCCATATAATGCTCCATACAACATTATGGGCACCACATAGTCCTCAATACACTATTATCTGCACTATATATTGCTCCATACAGTATATTGGCCCCGCACAGTATAATGGACCCCATATAATGCTCCACACAGTATAATGGCCCCATATAATGCTACATGCATTAAAAAACAAAAACAAATGTTCACCTCTCCTGTCCCCCATGGTTCCCGTCTCAGCGTTTTCTGACTCTGCTTGGAGAGGACATGTTGTAGTAATGTCATTGGGCCTTCTGCCCTGAGACGTCACAGATTCAGAAGACGCTGAACAGACTGGAGCAGCGTGAAATGGGTAGAGGTGAGTATTTGAGGGGGGACAGGTGCCAATGCTTTTCGGCCCCATAGCGTGCCGTTGTCTTCGGGTGCTCTGGGTGGTGACGCTGGGCCTGGATGAGAGGATGGCACTGGTAATCTATGTAGCCATAGTCATCCACCCAGCAGAGGCTGTGGTCCATAACTCTGGGAAACTAATACTATAAGTGTCATTTTGGTTGTTCCTGTTAGAGAGAAGAGTATTGGGCCACACACCTTAATTATGGCGTTCAGGTTTCTCTTCCAGTATTACCTCCGGCCCCCCGCCATGATATCTGTCTTTACTAACAGAATGGCTGATACCAGCACGGTCCTGTAATAGGAGCCACCGGGTGGCGGCTTTACACCACTCCATCCGACGCTCGGCATTGTGCTTGGTGATGTACGGCTGCGTGCAGCTGCTCGGCCATGAAGCTCCCGGCGGGGGTGCAGTGTTTGCGCTGAGGAGGTCTGGACTCTGCAGTTATGGGGTCAGAAGAGCGGTGGTGACTGCCCTCTGCTCCTCCGCACTCAGCCGCCAACTCGGTAACGCACCGGGGTCTCCACTTCGCGGCCGAGTTGCTGCGGTTCCTTTCACATCTCAATATCATTCACAGGTGATGGGGGAAGATTCAGGAGGAAGATATGTCATGGCCGGACTGGTTACCACTGGACTCTGGAGGAGACGTGTCCTGTGCAGTGACGGATCGCACTTCTCTATCTGCAGCTGATGGAGGGGTCTGGGTTTGGTGATTCCAGGAGGACGTTACCCCCTGACTGTATTGTGCCCCCTGTACAGATGGTGGTGGGGGAGGATAATGCTATGTGCTGTTAGCAGGGGGCGGCCTCGGACCCTCGGCTCCAGTGATGGGAAGTCATCTTCAGCACAAGACATTGTGGGTTGTAGCTTCATCTTTGTGGAAACGGTTTGGGGAAGACCCTTATCTGCCCCCCATGACTGCGCCCAGTGCACAAGCTCCATACAGACATGGGAGGGAGGAGGGTTTGGTGTTGAAAAAGTTCTTATCTAAAAAAAAAAATCCTCTGCATGATCTGAGTTTTTAATCTCCATTTCCTGAGCTTGTATATACCACTTTGTATTTCTGATTATTCCTGGTCCTTCCTCTCATGGCCGGCTCCACGCCGTCACACACCAGCCCGCGCTGCCAGCCTCCTGCAGCATGATTAATTATTGATGGCCTATTAAAGATACAGCTGTATATCCGGCAGCTCCTGCATTTGCATAATTGTGCTAATTCTATGCAAGTGTCTTCTTAAACAAGAATCTTCTTTTCAGCATCTGCCACGAAAGTGCCGTAATTATTGTGATCACGGAGTTTCTCAGAAATAGTCATCAGCTTGATATACATGTAATTTCTTTCTATCTATTGATTAATATTACAGATCTCGCCTGCCTCGGAGAGTAAAGTGCGGCAGCGTTAGTCAGGCGAATGAGGCCAGCGAGCGAGGGAAAAGGATGGGCCTGTTTTAGTGTTGAAATGAGGTTAAAAAGACTTTTAAGTGGGGAACTAGATAAGCATCCTCATGAAAAATCTCCTCCCGTTTTGTGTATACAGCTCCTATGCGTCTCTCTGGTTAGAACTCTGTAGCCTGATCCTGCAGTTGTCTCTTTGTATCTGTTCTCATTACCTTTGCTCTCTACTTTGGACTTGTCCTTCTGCTCCAGACTAGTTCTGGCTGCATCCATGGGGCCATATTCTTACTTGGAAAAAAAAAATACAGCAACTATTTTACCGAAAAGTAATGCATCAAAATTAGTTATAATAATCTGCTGTGACTGATACGTGTTTTACCTGTTCTCTAAGGCTGGTTTCACATTTGCGTTTTTTGGCGCAAAAAAACGCATGCGTTTTTTTCCCCTACATTTAACATTAAAAAACGCATGCGTTTTTTTCTATGCGTTTTGCCGCGTTTGACTACACGCATGCATCGTTTCTCTGCTTGCGTTTGGTTGCAGAAATGCAACATGTAGTAATTTCTAGAGGCGTTTTTTTGCGGCAAAAAAAACCGTATTGCTGTCTATGTAAACGCATGCGTTTATAGCACGTGCATTTGGATGCGTTTTTAAACGCATGCGTTTCCATAGAAAAAAACAAGTCTACACACTGAAATGCCACCCCCCACCATCAAGGTGATAAAGGGATCCAAACCCTAACCCTAATCCTAACCCTAGGGATCCAAACCCTAATCCTAACCCTAACCCTAGGGATCCAAACCTTAACCCTAATCCTAACCCTATCCCCCCACCATCAAGGTGATAAAGGGATCCTAACCGTAACCCTAGCTATTTCTAGTTGATTTTGATGATTGGCAGCTGTCACACACTTCTCATCATGCGTTTCAAAAATGCAAATGCAGGAAAAAACACATGTAAACACTTCAAAACGCTGCGTTTTTTTTCACCATCTGCGTTTGCGGTTTTAACGCTGCGTTTTTAAACGCAAATGTGAAACCAGCCTTAGGGTCATGAAGTGGAGATCTGGCCATAGGTGAGGGACATGGCTGCCCAAATTGTAACGTAAAGCTGGTTGTCAGACACTGGTTTGATTGACAGTTTTCCTCTCCCAAACACCCAGACCCCGTGCCCCCCCTTTCTGAGCTAAGTATTCCATCTGTAGAGCTTCCATGGATTGTCAGTACCCGGTCGTGCTCTGCTCTTATTCACACTGGCGCAGTTTGACACAAGGTTACACACTGAAGTGTATACGCACATTTTTTTATTTTTTTTATTTTCTCCTTTAAACCTGTATCTGATTTGTATGGAGAGGTGATATTGGGCAGTTATCGGTCACCTCTGGTGCCAGCTCATCTCCTGGGTTTATACAGTGATGGGCTTTACTGAAATTCAACATACTGTAAGAATTTTTCTCTCTCAGGTAGGCATTAGGTAGCATTCACACAGGCAATGCGACTTGTTCTAAAATGTGCAGTTTTATAACTTTCATAAAACACCAAGGGATTAAAAAACAAAAAACTGCTTCTTCTGGGTACAAAGGTATCACGGCAAATAAACCGTTAATTCATGATTCACTTATGTCAGTGCGGGCTCACCCCAACAGCGCAGTCCTCGCCCTCTCCGCTCCTGACTGACACTGACCGCATCGGAGGTCTTTTCTTCATCCCAGACACAATCAACTGATATCTACAGTCTGTTCTCCCAGAGCAACCTTTACTCAAATAAGAGGTACGGTCTTACCATGTCATACCTACCATACCATGCAGCAGCTTCCAGGTCCAAACAGTTCGACTCCGGGCACAGTTCACACTGAATAAGTTGCAGCTTCCACTTGTTATTCGACAGCTCCAACACACAGACTGCTCAGCTCTCCTAGCTGACCCATGCAGTCTCCAGTCAGAAGAGAGAGACGCCTCCGTGTCTGTCTCAGCTCCAGCTTGCATTTTGGCTGGTCACTCACCAGCAGCACACACAATTTTGCTCAACATCCAGCAGACTGACAAGGTGAATCCATATCCTGGTACTTGTAGAAAAGCTAGGCAGATGTATTTAATCAAACCCTGCAGAGCTGGGGTTTACCCTTGTCCTACCTGGCTTTGCTAGAATACCAAACCTTTTTTCCCCAAATGCATTAGGACATATTCAAACATCAGATACAGAGTAAATGGTTGTCTGGTCTAATCGAAATCCAGGTCTGAGTCTGTGTGCCCCCTTCAGACGTGTTGGTATATTCATCCATAGCACTTGTGGCCTATAGGCTCCATGGGGGGAGGGGTGGAGATGTCTTCTGGCGTCGAGAAGGCACAAAATGTGTTACGAGTATTGCTCAAGATATTTAGTTTTGTTTTGGGGTTTTTTTTTTGCACCATCATCGTGACTTTTCTGAAAAGTTGGTTTTATTTAGTGTCTACTACAACACAAAGATCTACTACAATGTATGCCGAAAAAGTGGGGGACTCCAGAGCTGAAATCGATATTTTATCTTATGACGTAAGGACAAAAATGGTCCAAATTGATTGGCATGCTAATCTTACTAAGTCTCCCCCATATGTTCTCTGAGTGCAATGCTTCATACAAAGAGATTTACCTGTTTATAATGGAGGGGAATCTGGAGGACTTGACAAAAAAAAAACAAAAGGATATTCTGGTCACAAAGGAATAATGAGCGTTATTCAATTTTCCAACATACTTTATTATTTCCTGAAAGATTCTAAGATCTCTGCTTGCTGTCATTCATTAGAAGATTTATTTATTTACATACTTCGTGCGTGTTGTTATAAGTATGCGATGTTCTGCAGCTCCCGGTGGAATAAAGCCATTATTCCTGCCTATCTCTTGCTGGATATTGGTGCATCTGACCTGTAGCTGTAATGTGGCTGCTACTTATTGCTCATATACCGTGTATTAAATACAGGGAAGCTTCCGGATACATCTCTGGGGGCTGCACTCATATAATAGATTAGTTCTGCAGTGTCTGTAATAAGGCAGGATCATGTACAACGAAGTGTTACAATGTATCGCATGCATGGACACATCTCCAGGGTAACTCGCTCAATGGTTCCATCCTACAAGAACATAATATATAGATTTATTGTACATATAAGAGGGGCTCCGGAGACCTCCGAGGCAGAGTTACACTTCTATATACTGTGTGTATGTCTGATAGCCATCAGGAGACCAAATAAATAAGTTAAAGGGGTCTCCAGCTTGGACAAATCATGTATATCTTTCAGGTATTTAGTATAGTTAGTACAGTTTACTGTGGTTTATCAGTCTCTTCCCAATCATCCCGGATCCAGAGGGACAGTCCTGGGGACAATACCCCACTGTCCCAGGAATAAATTCTGGGCAGCAATCTCTAACCCTTGGCTCTTTAGCTGGCGCAAGGCTGTCAATGCAAGTGTCACGGGGTCCTTCTCCGATACCACACAATCAACAGAGCGAGGGAGGTGTGGACAATCCCAAGACCTTTATCATAGGCAAAACTAAAAGGTCCATAAACAATCCACCACACTGAGGATAAGATAGTCCAGAACAGGAATGTAGTTCAGTAACAGGATAAAATGTCCAAGGAGATGAGTCCAATAATCCAGCAGACAGAAGATAAAAAGTCCATACGCTTCCCTTTGTCTCTGACATGCTGTGTTCACACCATCCTCACCACACGGGAACTGACTTCCCAGCTCCTGTCCTCCCCAGCCCCCTTCCCGTATGTCCAGCGGTAGTTGGGGTGGTTTTCAGGCCTCCCAGACCTGACAAAGGTGCCTCAGGGATTAAGGCACTACAGGGGGTCATCGAGGCATAGATACAGTCAGGCTGCAGACAGTAAGTGAGCTAATCCAATTATCAGCCTTTTGGAAGGTAATTGAGACTCTAGACAATATGGGGAATACACGGAATGATACGGGGCAACAAGAGAACACTGAAAATCAGTAAAATATAAATATACACAAAATTATACCCACATAACATATCACACCATCACAGCAAGGATAGATTTACATGAACTAAAAAGCAAAATATTGGGGATCCAATGCACTTTGTGTTGGAAGTGACTATCGGACTACATCTATCATGTCAGCATGCATCATGCACCAGGATACCCTGTCCTAAAGAGAAACCTAGAGGGCAATGGATAATATATATGCACCCTCTTTCTCCAAAAATAAGACCTACACTGAAAATAAGCTCTAGCATGAATTTACAGGATTTTTGGAACATTCTTGACCTATAAGCCTTACTCCAAAAATAAGCCCTAAAGCATTTTTGGAGCAAAAAAAATGATACCCCTTGTCTTATTTTTGGAGAATCACACACACTAAGGAATCAAAAGGTGTGAAAAAATGTCATAAAAATAATTTCTCAGTTTACAGTGAATTATATTTTCCCCTATTGACTTACAGCCACTATGTGGCAGCAAATAAAACCACCTAATACCCAACAGCCGTGCTATACATGTCCAAATAATACTGCCATACAATTATTAGGAATGTGGTTCCAAGTCATCAGCGTCGCCTCCTCTTGTTTCTGTTATTCCACAGTTAAGTGATCAAAGGAAATGAAAGAAAATGTAACAAAACCTATAATTAAAAAAATAAACAGTGTACAAATCCTAAACACAGGAAGAGGTTAATCTTCAGCTTGTATATAAAATGGACATTATCTTTCTGCGCCGCGCACTTACTGATTCCGCTTTGATAAACTCTTGGGCGAATGCGGTTAACTCGTTTCATTTGTTTAACGATCTCAGAAGTAATAAGAGCGTTTATTCTTCAGAGGATCAGTAAATGAAGAGGCAGATGTACACACAGTGCTGGAAACCGGAGGAAAGAAACTGCTTAATACCAGATATATGGGAAGCAAATGTTACCTGCCCCTCCCCCACCGCATCCAGGGAGACATCAGGCGTGTATATATAACATGAACATCAGAGAGAGCACGATCCAGCATTAAGGGAAATGCAAAGAATGATCTTGAAATATGTCTGTATGAGACCTACTACTCCCAGCCCCTGTATCCAGAAAATGCATTAAAATGAGAAAAGCATTTATTAGTATTAAAATACAACAAAAGCCGTATAACTATAGGTATCTGTGAATATTAATTCCACAATACTTCACGATAAATCGCTGAATTCATAATCCAACTATTCTATGTACAAGAATATAACTACTATAATACTGCTCCTATGTACAAGAATATAACTACTATAATACTGCTCCTATGTACAAGAATATAACTACTATAATACTGCTCCTATGTACAAGAATATAACTACTATAATACTGCCCCTATGTACAAGAATATAACTACTATAATACTGCCCCTATGTACAAGAATATAACTACTATAATACTGCTCCTATGTACAAGAATATAACTACTATAATACTGCTCCTATGTACAAGAATATAACTACTATAATACTGCTCCTATGTACAAGAATATAACTACTATAATACTGCCCCCTATGTACAAGAATATAACTACTATAATACTGCCCCCTATGTACAAGAACATAACTACTATAATACTGCCACTATGTACAAGAACATAACTACTATAATACTGCCCCTATGTACAAGAATATAACTACTATAATACTGCTCCTATGTACAAGAATATAACTACTATAATACTGCTCCTATGTACAAGAATATAACTACTATAATACTGCCCCTATGTACAAGAATATAACTACTATAATACTGCCCCTATGTACAAGAATATAACTACTATAATACTGCTCCTATGTACAAGAATATAACTACTATAATACTGCTCCTATGTACAAGAATATAACTACTATAATACTGCTCCTATGTACAAGAATATAACTACTATAATACTACTCCTATGTACAAGAATATAACTACTATAATACTGCTCCTATGTACAAGAATATAACTACTATAATACTGCCCCTATGTACAAGAATATAACTACTATAATACTGCCCCTATGTACAAGAATATAACTACTATAATACTGCTCCTATGTACAAGAATATAACTACTATAATACTGCTCCTATGTACAAGAATATAACTACTATAATACTGCTCCTATGTACAAGAATATAACTACTATAATACTGCCCCTATGTACAAGAATATAACTACTATAATACTGCCCCTATGTACAAGAATATAACTACTATAATACTGCCCCTATGTACAAGAATATAACTACTATAATACTGCCCCTATGTACAAGAATATAACTACTATAATACTGCCCCTATGTACAAGAATATAACTACTATAATACTGCTCCTATGTACAAGAATATAACTACTATAATACTGCTCCTATGTACAAGAATATAACTACTATAATACTGCTCCTATGTACAAGAATATAACTACTATAATACTGCTCCTATGTACAAGAATATAACTACTATAATACTGCTCCTATGTACAAGAATATAACTACTATAATACTGCTCCTATGTACAAGAATATAACTACTATAATACTGCTCCTATGTACAAGAATATAACTACTATAATACTGCCCCTATGTACAAGAATATAACTACTATAATACTGCCCCTATGTACAAGAATATAACTACTATAATACTGCCCCTATGTACAAGAATATAACTACTATAATACTGCCCCTATGTACAAGAATATAACTACTATAATACTGCCCCCTATGTACAAGAATATAACTACTATAATACTGCCCCTATGTAAAAGAATATAACTATTCTAATAATACTAATTTTAGCTGTGTCCCCTTTTTCGTTCCCATCCACACTCCCGCACATTCTGTTACTGGCGCCTGCTGCAGCTTTTCATCAGTAATGTGTGTGTGTTTTCCAGTCATGGATTCAGAGATGACTCCGGAGTCCGTCTTGCACAAAGAGTAAGAGAAGCTGTGAACCAAACTAACAGAAAACGCTGTGTTTGAACTTCCATGGACGTGAGCAGAATGATGCTCGGTGCAGGAGACGAGTTAAAATCTATTTATTATAAACTTATTCACATGCAGGATTGCGAGCGGCTTTTTTTTCGGATAACTCCTCTCTTGGGCTTCTTCATCTTTTTGATGTTTGTGTTGCTGAGCTCGGCTGGCGGAGCGTTTAATGATGCATCATCTGAGGTGGAACTATGGAGGCTGCGAGCGCGTCTGGAGAATGGGAAGAACTGGTCCAGACACCGCATACAGACGTTGGACCTGATTCTTCGTTGTCTTTACGCTTTTTTTTTTTCTGGAGTAGAAATGGTTCTATTAGTGACTTTTATGTTTGTGCCTTTTTTAAGTTAACTTTACTTGGTTTTGTCTGTTTTTTTTTTTTTTTCCTTTTTGCTCGTCATTATGGTCTTTGTCTTCCCTATCCCAATGTTTTATCCTAATTCATCATTTGAAATTTTTCTTATTTTTTTTTCTGCTCGCTCTTTGACACCATTATGCCTTAGTATCCAATGGGAGTACAAAATCGGTCTAATTTGTTATTTTTGCAGTGTTGAAGACCAGCGTTCGACTTTATAAAAGATAATGCAACATTTTGCTCTAAACAGGTGTAAAGGAGGGGAAAAAAGCATCTTTGACATTGCACAAAATTTGTTAACACCTTGTTACTTTTAATAATTTGGCTTAAACGAAAAAGGCAACGAATAACACAATATAAAAAAAGAAAAATAACTTAAGAAAAAATTTCCAGTGACGGTTCATGAACCTAGGGGCCACTTTGTAAGGAGAATGGCGGACAGGCTACAGTGAAGGCCCGATTGGTATTTTTATTAACTGTTCCTGAAATTTCTCTGTCGTCATTTACACTACAGCAGAAGTATTCGTTCCAGTGTATCAGAGAAACTTCTTGTATCCGGTCCATCAGGAGGTTCTGGAGGATAACAAGAAGGCTTCTATTCACTGACTGCACGTAGGGATCTTAGGGGGGAAAGTGGAATTTTAAAAAGTTTTTGAAAGTTTCAGAACTTCTGATACAATGACTCCACTTTATGGAACATTGGACATTCCCTTTAACAACGTTCTGACATGAACATCTTTGGTTCCTCAGCGCGAGCTCATGCTGGGTCTGAATTCTTGGAGAACTGATCGATAAGATTGGTGATCTGGATGCCCACCATGCGGCTCGGCTCATTCAGTAGCTCTAATTAAGGAGAATATTTGTATTCCGACACATCCTAAAAATTAAACGTAAAGATCCCTGGAGCGGGCGCGATCCGGCCCCTTCAGAACCTTCCAATTTCATCTCTAATTCCCTTGATGAATGTGCTGTCACTGTCGCCTCGGAAGGAACAATCCGCACTCTGATTACTTTTTGGGTAAAGGAGGCTTTTCCTGTTACTGGAGATGGCTGAATTTATTTGGACACAATCAGGAAATGTAACCACTTGTGGCCTCGCGGATCATGCGGAGCCCGCGTGATGACACTTCAGGAGGTTCAGTGCAAAGACGGAGCTTCGAAGCGAAATTTACCTTATTCTGATGTTTTCACACAGACTTTTCTAATGGACTTACAAAAGGAAAGCCAAAAATAGGGGAAAAAAATGATGCAAAATGTAGATGAAACCAGCTTTTAAAGGGCCGTACACCCTAAAGTCTCCAGCTTACAAAAATGCTGTAACCTTGTAAGAACACATTCATATACAGCAGATTTAAAAAAAAAAAATTGTTCCATTTACCATATTAGGATTTGCAAAAGTATGTGCACCTGCAAAAGCAGAACTATTCAGATAAATGGTCACGTGATATCTCTGGGGAGTTTCATAAATGGGTGATCATGGGGGGCAGAGATTGCTGCACCTCATTACTTATCCTGTGAATGTACACTAGTCACCTCTCCCAGTAATGGCTGATAACAGAGAATAATAGATCATAGTCTCCTGTCCTAGCGTTTGCCTCTCCAGTAATGGCTGATAACAGAGTAATAGATTTGTAGTCTCCTGTCCTACAGTGCCCTCTCCCAGTAATGGCTGATAACGGATAGTAATAGATTGTAGGTCTTTTATTAAATAAAAAATACTTCACGTGACACTAACTGTGATACATTACAAATAAAACACAACAGAACGAAACTCCAGTCAGACACAAATCACAAAGAAATAAACCAGAAACGGAAACAAAATGGAGAAAGTTCATGACCTACAAATCATGGACAGGACAGAAATAAAATTCAAATAAAATAAAGAAAAAACAAAATAACTATAACTACCCCAGTAAATACCCCAGTAAAATAATAAATAGTATAAAATCATGTAAGACCCCCATTCATACTACTATATACAACCCCAACTACATTTTCACCGTCCTATATACAATATTATATACAATATATACACTATAAACATATTACACTAAAACCGATTTATACAACACCGCAAACACAACAAATCCCTACTGGTCCCACTGCCTTACCTTACAGCCCCCCTTACACCACCACATTCACCCTACAACAAACCGAAATACAATACAGTGTACAAAATTAACATTTTTTTTTATCTATTTTTTTTTAAAATCTATATAAGCACACACCTACACTAACTATCCCGCCACCCCTGATCCAGCTCTGGCCACAAAGTTCAGGAATTATCGGAGCTAGGATCAGGCCCCAAAGTTTTTTTCCCCAGGCGGGGCCTGGGCCAGGCCAGATCAGTCTCTTCTCACTGCCGTTGAACCCCCCAATCCCCCCACCCAACCTAACTAAGACCCTCTATTATACACACTATATACAATATATACAATATATACATAAACCAAAAATACAGAACACAACCTACATACCACCCGAGGCTCAAGTTCAATTCCAACCTTTATTCTTCTAGTTTTCACCCTTTTTAAAGTTTATTTTAGACAGCGAGTGACCTAAGTATTGAACCCGTTGCCAATTTTCTAAGTAAATCTATTTCTAAAGCTGCTATTGACATGAAATTCTCACCAGATGTTGGTAACCTCTCATCCAATCCACACAGGAAAGAAAATCACCATAGATGTTCATAATTGTGTAATGGTGAGAAATGTCACAGGGAAAAAGTATTGAACACGCTTAGTGAAATTTAATCAATACTTTGTACAAAAGCCTTTGTTGGTGATAAAGCTTCAAGACGCTGCCTGTATGGAGAAACTAGTCACAGACATTGCTCAGGTGTGATTTTTTTTTTTTTTTGGGCCCAGTCTTCCAAACAAACACATCCTGAAGCTTATGTGGCTCCCTCTATAGTGTTATGGCTGGCAATCAGGCAACACAGCGTGCAGTAATCAGCGCACATACAGAGATCTGGCAATAACCAAAAACAATAGGACGAGCTCTGAGACGTGGAATCTCTGTAGACTGCAGTACCTGATCTATCCTCACACAACTATAAGCAGCAGTGGATTGCGCCTATAACTACCTATGCAACTCGGCACTGCCTGAGGAGCTGACTAGCCTGAAGATAGAAATACAAGCCTGACTTACCTCAGAGAAATACCCCAAAGGAATAGGCAGTCCCCCACATATAATGACTGTTAGCAAGATGAAAAGACAAACGTAGGAATGAAATAGATTCAGCAAAGTGAGGCCCGATATTCTAGACAGAGCGAGGATAGCAAAGAGAACTATGCAGTCTACAAAAAACCCTAAAACGAAAACCACGCAAAGGGGCAAAAAGACCCACCGTGCCGAACTAACAGCACGGCGGTGCACCCCTTTGCTTCTCAGAGCTTCCAGCAAAAGTTAATAGCAAGCTGGACAGAAAAAACAGAAAACAAACTAGAAGCACTTATCTAGCAGAGCAGCAGGCCCAAGGAAAGATGCAGTAGCTCAGATCCAACACTGGAACATTGACAAGGAGCAAGGAAGACAGACTCAGGTGGAGCTAAATAGCAAGGCAGCCAACGAGCTCACCAAAACACCTGAGGGAGGAAGCCCAGAGACTGCAATACCACTTGTGACCACAGAAGTGAACTCAGCCACAGAATTCACAACAGTACCCCCCCCTTGAGGAGGGGTCACCGAACCCTCACCAGAACCCCCAGGCTGACCAGGATGAGCCACATGAAAGGCACGAACAAGATCTGGGGCATGGACATCAGAGGCAAAAACCCAGGAATTATCTTCCTGAGCATAACCCTTCCATTTGACCAGATACTGGAGTTTCCGTCTAGAGACACGAGAATCCAAAATCTTCTCCACAATATACTCCAATTCCCCCTCCACCAAAACAGGGGCAGGAGGCTCCACAGATGGAACCATAGGTGCCACGTATCTCCTCAACAACGACCTATGGAATACATTATGTATGGAAAAGGAGTCTGGGAGGGTCAGACGAAAAGACACCGGATTGAGAATCTCAGAAATCCTATACGGACCAATAAAACGAGGTTTAAATTTAGGAGAGGAAACCTTCATAGGAATATGACGAGAAGATAACCAAACCAGATCCCCAACACGAAGTCGGGGTCCCACACGGCGTCTGCGATTAGCGAAAAGCTGAGCCTTCTCCTGGGACAAGGTCAAATTGTCCACCACCTGAGTCCAGATCTGCTGCAACCTGTCCACCACAGAATCCACACCAGGACAGTCCGAAGACTCAACCTGTCCTGAAGAGAAACGAGGATGGAACCCAGAATTGCAGAAAAATGGAGAGACCAAGGTAGCCGAGCTGGCCCGATTATTAAGGGCGAACTCAGCCAACGGCAAAAATGACACCCAATCATCCTGGTCAGCGGAAACAAAACATCTCAGATATGTTTCCAAGGTCTGATTGGTTCGTTCGGTCTGGCCATTAGTCTGAGGATGGAAGGCCGAGGAGAAAGATAGGTCAATGCCCATCCTACCACAAAAGGCTCGCCAGAACCTCGAGACAAACTGGGAACCTCTGTCAGAAACAATATTCTCAGGAATGCCATGTAAACGAACCACATGCTGGAAGAACAAAGGCACCAAATCAGAGGAGGAAGGCAATTTAACCAAGGGCACCAGATGGACCATTTTAGAAAAGCGATCACAGACCACCCAAATGACCGACATTTTTTGAGAAACGGGAAGGTCAGAAATGAAATCCATCGAAATATGTGTCCAAGGCCTCTTCGGGACCGGCAAGGGCAAAAGCAACCCACTGGCACGTGAACAGCAGGGCTTCGCCCTAGCACAAATTCCACAGGACTGCACAAAAGCACGCACATCCCGTGACAGAGATGGCCACCAGAAGGATCTAGCAACCAACTCCCTGGTACCAAAGATTCCTGGATGACCGGCCAGCACCGAACAATGAAGTTCAGAGATAACTTTACTAGTCCACCTATCAGGGACGAACAGTTTCTCGGCCGGACAACGATCAGGTTTATTAGCCTGAAATTTCTGCAACACTCTCCGCAAATCAGGGGAGATGGCAGACACAATGACTCCTTCCTTGAGGATACTCGCCGGCTCAGATAACCCCGGAGAGTCGGGCACAAAACTCCTAGACAGAGCATCCGCCTTCACATTTTTAGAGCCCGGAAGGTATGAAATCACAAAATCAAAACGAGCAAAAAATAACGACCAACGGGCCTGTCTAGGATTCAAGCGCTTGGCAGACTCAAGATAAGTAAGGTTCTTATGATCAGTCAAAACCACCACGCGATGCTTAGCACCCTCAAGCCAATGACGCCACTCCTCGAATGCCCACTTCATGGCCAGCAACTCTCGGTTGCCCACATCATAATTACGCTCAGCAGCAGAAAATTTCCTGGAAAAGAAAGCACATGGTTTGAACACTGAGCAACCAGAACCTCTCTGTGACAAAACCGCCCCTGCACCAATCTCAGAAGCATCAACCTCGACCTGGAACGGAAGAGAAACATCAGGTTGACACAACACAGGGGCACAGCAAAAACGACGCTTCAACTCCTGAAAAGCTTCCACGGCAGCAGAAGACCAATTAACCAAATCAGCACCCTTCTTGGTCAAATCGGTCAATGGTCTGGCAATGCTAGAAAAATTACAGATGAAGCGACGATAAAAATTAGCAAAGCCCAGGAATTTCTGCAGACTTTTTAGAGATGTCGGCTGAGTCCAATCCTGGATGGCCTGAACCTTAACCGGATCCATCTCGATAGTAGAAGGGGAAAAGATGAACCCCAAAAATGAAACTTTCTGCACACCGAAGAGACACTTTGATCCCTTCACGAACAAGGAATTAGCACGCAGTACCTGGAAAACCATTCTGACTTGCTTCACATGAGACTCCCAATCATCTGAGAAGATCAAAATGTCATCCAAGTAAACAATCAAGAATTTATCCAGATACTCACGGAAAATGTCATGCATAAAAGACTGAAAAACAGATGGAGCATTGGCAAGTCCGAACGGCATCACCAGATACTCAAAATGACCCTCGGGCGTATTAAATGCCGTTTTCCATTCATCTCCCTGCCTGATTCTCACCAGATTATACGCACCACGAAGATCTATCTTGGTGAACCAACTAGCCCCCTTAATCCGAGCAAACAAGTCAGAAATCAATGGCAAGGGATACTGAAACTTAACAGTGATCTTATTAAGAAGGCGGTAATCAATACACGGTCTTAGCGAACCATCCTTCTTGGCTACAAAAAAGAACCCTGCTCCCAATGGTGACGACGATGGGCGAATATGTCCCTTCTCCAGGGACTCCTTCACATAACTGCGCATAGCGGTGTGTTCAGGTACGGACAAATTAAATAAGCGACCCTTAGGGAATTTACTACCAGGAATCAAATCGATAGCACAATCACAATTCCTATGCGGAGGTAGGGCATCAGACTTGGACTCATCGTAAAGCAATCCCAGCGCCTGGAAAAATGCATCAACATTACTCAATGCAGAATCTCCTGGTGCAAGAGAAAACGCCCAGTCCTGTGGGTCGCCGCGCAAAAAAGAAATAATAATCAAAACCTGTTGAATAGGATTACCAGAAGAATGAGGTTTCAAGGCCAAAAATAGCTTACAATTATTTCTGAAGCTCAGGAACTTAGTTCTGTCACCAAAAAACAAATCAGGAATCGGAATTCTTGGTTCTAGCATCGATTTCTGATCAATAGTATCTTGAATCTTTTGTACATTTACAACGAGATTATCCATTGAGGAGCACAGAGCCTGAATATCCATGTCCACAGCTGTGTCCTGAAGCACTCTAATGTCTAGGGGAAAAAAAAGACTGAAGACAGAGCTAAGAAAAAAAAATGATGTCAGGATTTCTTTTTTCCCTCTATTGGGAATCATTGGCGGGGCTCCTTGTACTGTTATGGCTGGCAATCAGGCAACACAGCGTGCAGTAATCAGCGCACATACAGAGATCTGGCAATAACCAAAAACAATAGGACGAGCTCTGAGACGTGGAATCTCTGTAGACTGCAGTACCTGATCTATCCTCACACAACTATAAGCAGCAGTGGATTGCGCCTATAACTACCTATGCAACTCGGCACTGCCTGAGGAGCTGACTAGCCTGAAGATAGAAATACAAGCCTGACTTACCTCAGAGAAATACCCCAAAGGAATAGGCAGCCCCCCACATATAATGACTGTTAGCAAGATGAAAAGACAAACGTAGGAATGAAATAGATTCAGCAAAGTGAGGCCCGATATTCTAGACAGAGCGAGGATAGCAAAGAGAACTATGCAGTCTACAAAAAACCCTAAAACGAAAACCACGCAAAGGGGCAAAAAGACCCACCGTGCCGAACTAACAGCACGGCGGTGCACCCCTTTGCTTCTCAGAGCTTCCAGCAAAAGTTAATAGCAAGCTGGACAGAAAAAACAGAAAACAAACTAGAAGCACTTATCTAGCAGAGCAGCAGGCCCAAGGAAAGATGCAGTAGCTCAGATCCAACACTGGAACATTGACAAGGAGCAAGGAAGACAGACTCAGGTGGAGCTAAATAGCAAGGCAGCCAACGAGCTCACCAAAACACCTGAGGGAGGAAGCCCAGAGACTGCAATACCACTTGTGACCACAGAAGTGAACTCAGCCACAGAATTCACAACACTATAGACTCTGAGCTTTACTACCTTCCATACATGTTCTATTAGATTCAGGTCCGGTGATCGGCTCAGCCATTCTAGCAGATTTCAGTACTTTTGTCCATTCGTCCTTACTTCAATTATATGAAGTTTGCCAGGGTCTTATGATGAAAAACCGCCCGACAACATGATGTTCCCACTTCCAAACTTCACTGTTGTATGGTGTTGGGGTGATATGCAGTGCCTTTTGGCCTCCTAACATGGTGTGTATTCTGGCATCCAAATAGTTCAATTATTTTGGTCTCATCTGACCAGAATATATTCTCCCAGTATTTCGCAGACTTTACTAAATGTTGAACAAACTGTAAACACTCTTGCACATGCTTTTTGTTCAGCAATGGAGTCTTGCGCGGTAAGCATGCATACAGGCCATGGAGGGTGAGTGCATTACTTATAGTTTTATGGGAAACAATTTCACCTGCTGATTCCAGGTAGCTCTTCACAGGTGGTCTTTGGCTCTTTCCTGGACATCTATTCTGATATTTATTTTCACTCCCCTGCCTGAAATCTTGCAGGAAGCACCTGGATGTGGCCGCTTTATGGTGAAATCTTGCAGGAAGCACCTGGATGTGGCCGCTTTATGGTGAAATCTTGCAGGGAGTACCCGATGGTGACCGGTTTATGGTGAAATGTTTTTTTCCACTTCTGGATTATGGATCCAGCAGTGCTTACTGGAACCTTCAATGGTTTAGAAATTCTTCTCTAACCAATGCCATCAGTATGTTTTGCAACAATAAGGTTGTAAAGGTCTTGAAACGGCTCACTGGTTTTCTCCATCATAAGATGTTTCTTGTGTGGCCCCTTGGTAATGAGATGCCTTTTTATCGGCCATCAGATGAACCCGGTGATATTTGTCACTAAGGGGCAGGCTTGTTTTCAGATTACTGATATCTTAGCCAGTGTGAGGACTTTCCAGTGTTTTTTGCACCTCTCTTTCATCATGTGTTCCATACTTTCCCCTGTGTCATTTCTCATTATTTCTCATAATTTTTTGCACATCTATGGTGCTATTTTTCCCTGGATGGATTGGATGGGTTGTTACCGACATCTGGTGAGAATTTCATGTCAATCGCACCTTTAGATATAGATTTGCTTAAAAAATTAGTGACGTGTTCAATACTTGTTGTATGTGTTTGTTGCCTGTTTTATTGTTTTAGTAGTCCCCATTATCGGCTTTTTAGGTTTCCACATGTTTTTAGCTGATTTATCAATTTTGACTTATTAAAAATTCACTTTTTTTTTTGCAAACATCCTGTAGATCTCCCCTGGATTGATTTTTATTTACACTTAATAAATGTACAAATTTTGACATTTTTGCAGACATTTTTAGCACTAACAAGATAAAAGCAGATAATTTAAAAGTATTTTTTAAATTTTTTTTCACAATATTTATGAATTGTGTGCCGTTTTGAAAAATTTGATGCAGAAGGATGTCCACGCATACCACAAGACAAAAGGGGGAAAAAAAGACTTAAAACCCTCGCAAATACATTGGGTCCTTGCTTTTTTAAAGTTTCCCACCATTTTCAAAATCTCTACTTGCTGTCAGTGATTAGGAATAGTCATGTTTGTATGGAGAGGCTGAAAACCTGTCCAGATCTATGAGCTAAACAGCCTGCATCGCAAGCTGAAACATACGATCACTGATGCCAGGGCCGGCTTCAGGTTTTCATGGGCCCTGGGCGAAAGAGTCCCGGTGGGCCCCTTTAACACATACCACAATTCATAATGCACCGATACGGCAGAGAAATATAGGTATAGTACAATGCCAAAAATGTCACTTCTTACATTACATGAGTGATATCTATCGTACATTCTACATTAGCTCAGAAACCGGACAGTATAGTCCTCTATACAGAATAATGAGCCCATATATTGCCCCATACAGTATAATGGCCCCATATAGTGCTCCAAACAGTATAATTGGCACCACATAGTCCTCTATACAGAATAATGAGCCCCATATATTGCTCCATACAGTATAATGGCCCCATATAGTGCTCCATACGGTATAATTGGCACCACATAGTCCTCTATACAGAATAATGAGCCCCATATATTGCTCCATACAGTATAATGGCCCCATATAGTGCTCCACACAGTATAATTGGCACCACATAGTCCTCTACACCGTGTGCAGAATTATTAGGCAAGTTGTATTTTAGAGGATTATTTTTATTATTGATCAACAACTATGTTCTCAATCAACCCCAAAGACTCATAAATATCAAAGCTTAATATTTTTGGAAGTTGGAGTGGGGTTTTTTACATTTTGCTATCTTAGGAGGATATCTGCTTGTGCAGGTAACTATTACTGTGCAGAATTATTAGGCAAATTAATAAAACCAAATATATTCCCATCTCACTTGTTTATTTTCACCAGGTAAACCAATATAACTGCACAAAATGTAGAAATAAACATTTCCCATATGCAAAAAAAAAAAAAAAAAAAAAATGAGTGCCCAATATAGCCACCTTTCTTTATGATGACACTCAGCAGCCTCCATCCATAGATTCTGTCAGTTGCTTGGATCTGTTTACGGCCAACATTGGTGCAGCGGCCACCACAGCCTCCAGACACTGTTCCGAGAGGTGGACTGTGCTCCCTCCCTGTAGATCTCACAGGTTCTCTATGGGGTACAGATCAGGTGAACAAGGGGCCATGTCATTATTTGTTCTTCTTTGAGACCTTTACTGGCCAGCCACACTGTGGAGTAGGTGGAGGCATGTGATGGAGCATTGTCCTGCAGGAAAATCATGTTTTTCTTGAACAATACTGACTTCTTCCTGCACCACTGCTAGAAGTCGTCTTCCAGAAACTGGCAGTAGGTCTGGGAGTTGGGCTTCACTCCATCCTCAACCCCATAAGGTTCCACAAGTTCATCTTTGTTGATCCCAGCACATACCAGTCCCCACCTCCACCTTGCTGGCGTCTGAGTCGGAGTGGAGCTCTCTGCCCTTTACTGATCCGGCCTCCGGCCCGTCCATCCGGCCCATCAAGAGTCACTCTCATCTCATCAGTCCAGAAAACCTGTGAAAAGTCTTCAGATATTTCTTGGCCCAGTCTTGACGTTTTATCTTAGGTTTCTTGTTCAGAGGTGGTCGTTTTTCAGCCTTCCTTACCTTGGCCATGTCCCTGAGTATTGCACACCTTGTGCTTTGTGTTACTCCAGTAACGTTGCAGCTCTGAAATATGGCAAAACTGGTGGCAAATGGCATCTTGGCAGCTTCACGCTTGATTTTCCTCAATTCATGGGCAGTTATTTTGCGCCTTTTTTGCCCAACACGCTTCTTGCGACCATGTCGGCTATTGGCCATGAAACGCTTGATTGTTCGGTGATCACGCTTCAAAAGTTTGGCAATTTCCAGACTGCTGCATCCCTCTGCAAGACAGCTCACAATTGTGGACTTTTCAGAGCCGTTATATCTCTCTTCTGACCCAGTTTGCCAAAGGAAAGGAAGTTGCCTAATAATTAAGCACACCTTATATAGGTGATGTAATTAGACAACACCCATCCTCATTACAGAGATGCACATCACCGGATTTACTGAATTGTTGGCTCTCAAACCTGAACAGCTTGGAATAGGACAACATGTATAAAAAGTATCATGTGATCAAAATACAACTTGCCGAATAATTCTGCACGCAGTGTATACAGAATAATGAGCCCCATATATTATGCTCCATACAGAATAATAAGCCTCATATAATGCTTCATACAGTATAATGGGCACCACAGAGTGCTCCATACAGAATGAGCCGCATATATTGCTCCATATGAAATTGACCCCATATAATGCTCCACACAGTATAGTGAACCACATATAATTCTCCATACAGTATATGATGGGCCCCATACAGTAAACTGAGTCCCATATATTGCTCCATACAGAATGGGCCCCATATAATACTCCTTACAAAATGGGTCCCATATGATGCTCCAAAAGTAATTGGCCCCATAAGATGCTCCATGTATAATGGGCCCCATATAATGCTCCATATATAATTAGTCCCATAAGATGCTTCATATATTATTGGCTCCATATACTGCTCCATATTGAATTGGCCCCATAAGATGCTCCATATTAAATTGGCTCCATATTACATTGGCCCCATATAATGCTCCCTATAGAATTGGTCCCATAAGATGCTCCCTATATTATTAGCCCCATAAGATACTCCATATAGAATTAGCCCCATATACTGCTCCATATTACATTGGCCCCATATACTGCTCCATATTGAATTGGCCCCATAAGATGCTCCATATACAATTAGCCCCATATAATGCTTCATATATGGCCCCATATATTGCTCCAAAGATGACAAAAAAATGAAATACTCACCTCTCGTTGCTTGTCGCTGCTCTGGACTCTTCAGCGTCGGCGTCTTCCCGCTCTCTGTGCTGTGACTTCTCAGGCAGAGGTCGCGCACTGGTGATGTCATCGCGCCCTCTGACCTGAACGTCACAGTCGGAGGATGGAAGACGCTGCAGCACTGGAACCGGGAGAGGTAAGTATCGCAAGTGCCGGGGCCTGGAGCAGGTGGGGGGTCCACTCGCGGGGGCCGGCACTATAGTGCGCCAGTGTCCCCGACGGCGAGTGGGCCCCCTGCCTGCTCAGGGTCCCGGCACTTGCCCGGGTGCGCAGGGTGCTGACACCGGCCCTGACTGATAAATTGTAGCAAACTATCATAGACAGAGATACGTTTGAATTGTATTCCTGGAGGATGAGGAGCCGATGCTTCTTTTGTCTCACTATCCTGCAGGTCGGCATAGAACCAGTTAACTCTTGCTAATTTTCCGTATCCACGGTAACGGATTATGCAGCGGTGAAGTGATAATACATACGTTTCACTTGCCAATGAAAGGAGCACTTTCTTTACAGCAGTGGAAAAACTCAACTTGAAAAGTTCTGAAATGTCATTAAGCCTCGGAGTTGTTTCATCCTGCAGAACGTTGAGCCCCGGCTCAGAGAAAATGAGCAATATGCTAGCGTTACAATGTGTCAGCAACACGGTGCGTGGAATCGGCGCAGTTCAGCACAACATATTTTGACACAACTCTCACATGTTGTACTTGTCAGCAAACCATCTGTGTCCTACAATCCTCCAGGTCTTGTTTCATATCCTACCACCCACTCCCTGCCGCTCCTCGTTACCATGGAAAATGCCTTACTAATAACTATACAACACTTATTCCAGCCATAGCAAGTGGTGCCATATCAACGGGATGCTTCAAGAGCATTTCCCCTTTAAAAATAATTGGATTTGAATAGTCCATAATTTGTCATTTAGTATGATGGTGACATCACAGCATGAGAAAAATCAAACCTTGATGTCACAGTAAAGGGATAATGCACACAGTAATGTCTCAGTACTGGGATAATGCACAAGGGGGCATTCTTTGCGTCTGGAGGAGAGAAGGTTTTTCCACCAACATAGAAGAGGATTCTTTACTGTTAGGGCAGTGAGAATCTGGAATTGCTTGCCTGAGGAGGTGGTGATGGCGAACTCAGTCGAGGGGTTCAAGAGAGACCTGGATGTCTTCCTGGAGCAGAACAATATTGTATCATACAATTAGGTTCTGTAGAAGGACGTAGATCTGGGTATTTATTATGATGGAATATAGGCTGAACTGGATGGACAAATGTCTTTTTTCGGCCTTACTAACTATGTTACTATGTTACATAGTGACGTCACACTACGGGGATAACGCACACAGTGGTGTCACACTACGGGGATAATGCACAATGATATCAGTATAGGGATAATGCACACAGTAATGCCACAGAAGGATAATGTGGGCAGCACGGTGGCTCAGTGGTTATCACTGCAGCCTTGCAACGCTGGGGTCAATCCTACCAAGGACAACATCTGTAAGCAGTTTTCGTGGGTTTTCTCCAATCAGGATTCAGAGATGATAATGTATGTTAGGCACTGCAGAATATGATGGCGCTATATAAGAAATGCTTATTAAAATAATGTACACAGTGATGTGACAGTACTGGCATAATGCCAATAGTTATGTCACAGTACAGGGATAAAGCACCTAATGAGGTCACAGTACAGGGATAATGCACACAGTGATGTCATGTCACAGTTCAGGTATAATGCACAGCGATGTCAGTACAGGGATAATGCACACAGTGATGTCAGTTCAGTTCTAATGCCCATAGTGATGTCACTGTATAGGGATAATACACATTGATGTCACTGTACACGAATAATGCACGCAGCAATAGCAATGTCACAGTACAGGGATAATGCACACAGTGATGTCACAGTACAGGGATAATGCACACAGTGATGTCACAGTTCAGGTATAATGCATATAGTGATGTCAGTACAGGAATAATGCACACAGTGATGTCACATTTCAGGTATAATGCACATAGTGAGGTCACTGTATAGGGATAATACACATTGATGTCACTGTACAGGGATCATGCACGCAGCAATGTCACAGTACAGAAATAATGCACACAGTGATGTCAGTACAGGAATAATGCATACAGTGATGTCACAGTTCAGGTATAATGCACATAACGATATCACTGTATAGGGATAATACACATTGTCACAGTACATGGATAATGCATGCAGCAGTGTCACAGTACAGGAATAATGCACACAGTGATGTCACAGTACAGGAATAATGCACACAGTGATGTCACTGTACAGGAATAATGCACACAGTGATGTCACAGTACAGGAATAATGCACATAGTGATGTCACTGTATAGGGATAATACACTTTGTCACAGTACAGGGATAATGCATGCAGCAATGTCACAGTACAGATATAATGCACACAGTGATGTCACTATACAGGAATAATGCACACAGTGATGTCACTGTACAGGAATAATGCACATTGTAGCAAAAGGAAAATCCAATATTAATGTCCCACTGACAACAGTCAGGACACAGCTACTGTAGGACACTTTGGAATGGGATTCCGTTCACGTCTTCTTGCCTCCTTCCATCATAAGTCGGTATCACTACTTGCACCTCTTGTGTTCGGCCTCCTTAGTTGTACGACCCCAAAGAAACTGCCATGTCTGCTACACTGGAGTCCCCCAGTTTTCCGATGCATGGAGTTATTTATGTAGACACCAAGGCTCAGGATGTGTCAGTGACCGTCCCGGGGGTGCGGGGAGTTTGCCGACTCCCTGAAGATAAATTTTATATAAATGGCGATTATTATACTTCATTTAAGGTGCGCTAAATAGAAGAATGATTGCAAAGATAAGACGCGACGGCCGCATAAAATTCATCAGGCCTTCAGAGAATCGCTGATTAAATATGCCAGGGCTCTAATATCGGGCCATGAATCAAGAACCCAACCCTGAAAAACACCTGCACATAAAATCTAGAGGGAGAAAGGCAAAAAAAAAAAAACATGAAGACTGCGAGAGGACACCCGAAAATCTGCACCACCAGTAATGAGACACAAAATGCCTGAAGAACTAAAAATGTTTCTCCCTTAATGAATCCTCAAGCAAATTACTGTCCTGAAGTTCAATGATACATTGTTACCATAGTGATCCTCATAAAACTGTGGACACTGGGCACATTTTTGTTTATCATTTGAAATAATGTAACATTCCGCATTCTCTGATACTTTGTAACCCTTTAACACCCATTTTAGAAATTGCCACATCATAAAGGGGTTATTTAGAATATTGTTTAACTTTTTAATAAACACAAATAGTATTTGCTGAGGCTGGAGCTCACTTTCATTGTGAAGGTCCATCTCAGTGGCGGCTCGGTCACATCCGCAATGGCCATGTCCTGCAGACCTGGGTAAATGCATTGTGACCTCACAGCAGCGTACAGAAAGCCTAATAGCAGTGTACACATCAGCCACACTTGGTAAATAACCATGAGCCGCTGGTGATGAGGGGAAATGACAGCTCCTAATATGAGATCACTGTCAGACTGATGAGCTGATTGAGCGTCTTCCCTTCAGCTTCTTCAGCACCAAAGTGACATTTCAGCTTTACCTAATACTCATCGTTAGCATAATCCTGTCCTGTCAGTCAGCCCAGCCAATGAATCATCAGATGGGGGTCCGTTATCTTCACTTCATTACAAGCAGTTAGAGCATCTGATTACCTTATCACAATCATATTGCTTACATGTAGAAATAAACTGGATTAGTTACATCCTGTATTATACTCCAGAGCTGCACTCGCTATTCTGCTGGTGCAGTCACTGTGTACATACATTACATTACTGATCCTGAGTTATAATAATAATAATAATAATAATTTTTATTTATATAGCGCCAACATATTCCACAGCGCTTTACAAATTATAGAGGGGACTTGTACAGACAATAGACATTACAGCATAACAGAAATACAGTTCAAAACAGATACCAGGAGGAATGAGGGCCCTGCTCGCAAGCTTACAAACTATGAGGAAAAGGGGAGACACGAGAGGTGGATGGAGTTACATCCTATATTATACTCCAGAGCTGCACTCACTATTCTGCTGGTGCAGTCACTGTGTACATACATTACTGATCCTGAGTTACATCTTGTATTATATCACAGAGCTGCACTCACTATTCTGCTGGTGCAGTCACTGTTTACATACATTACATTACTGATCCTGAGTTACATCCTGTATTATACCCCAGAGCTGCACTCACTATTCTGCTGGTGCAGTCACTGTGTACATACATTACATTACTGATCCTGAGTTACATCTTGTATTATACCCCAGAGCTGCACTCACTATTCTGCTGGTGCAGTCACTGTGTACATACATTACTGATCCTGAGTTACATCCTGTATTATACTCCAGAGCTGCACTCACTATTCTGCTGGTGCAGTCACTGTGTACATACATTACTGATCCTGAGTTACATCCTGTATTATACCCCAGAGCTGCACTCACTATTCTGCTGGTGCAGTCACTGTGTACATACATTACATTAATGATCCTGAGTTACATCCTGTATTATACTCCAGAGCTGCACTCACTATTCTCCTGGTGCAGTCACTGTGTACATACATTACATTACTGATCCTGAGTTACATCCTGTATTATACCCCAGAGCTGCACTCACTATTCTGCTGGTGGAGTCACTGTGTACATACATTACATTACTGATCCTAAGATACATCCTGTATTATACTCCAGAGCTGCACTCACTATTCTGCTGGTGCAGTCACTGTGTACATACATTACATTACTGATCCTGAGTTACATCCTGTATTATACTCCAGAGCTGCACTCACTATTCTCCTGGTGCAGTCACTGTGTACATACATTACATTACTGATCCTGAGTTACATCCTGTATTATACCCCAGAGCTGCACTCACTATTCTGCTGGTGGAGTCACTGTGTACATACATTACATTACTGATCCTAAGATACATCCTGTATTATACTCCAGAGCTGCACTCACTATTCTGCTGGTGCAGTCACTGTGTACATACATTACATTACTGATCCTGAGTTACATCCTGTATTATACTCCAGAGCTGCACTCACTATTATGCTGGTGCAGTCATTAACTGTGTACATACATTACATTACTGATCCTAAGATACATGCTTCATCATACTCCAGAGCTGCACTCACTATTCTACCGTTATTATTTTGCACTTCACTGATGCAGATGAAGTAATCACACTGTTGAGGACTGTACATCCACATATGAACCCTGCAGGTTTATGATTTTGACTTTAGTATATCTATAGAGGTTAAGATTGTCAGCTCCTGAGAAATGAATGAGGTTGTTTCTGTCTTCGGAGAACTGACTGAGGTTTCTTGGTTTGTCTCCTTGTTAAAAAGTAGCAGAATTAATTGAGAAGTACCTGCACTAACAAGCTGAATACAGCTGATCATTAGCATCCAGTAGTCTGTGTCCAGCAGGGGGCGCTGTGCATCTAGTAAATTACATAACACTGTCACATTTCTGCCATTGTTTGTCCTGGTTCTGAGGCTGAACAGCCTGATGTGATGAATGCAACAAAAATGCTGACAGTTTACACGACCTAAATAATGTACAAGTCCCAGATCTCCTGTGTGTACATGGTGTGCCTTGTAGCTTCACTCTCCTCATTGTATACAGCAGGCACTGCGGCTGGTGTGAGACTACAACTCCCAGCATGCCGTGACATCTGCAGACTGTAGGATCCTTTCTATGTGCTCTATGCTCTGGGTGGACCTGAATCCCTGTAATTGAGACTGATGCATGCATAGACATAGCAGCTAATGTGAACAAGGAAAGCTGCAGTGTAAGGCTATGTGCACACGATGCGGATTTTGCTGCGGATCCGCAGCGTTTCCCATGAGTTTACAGTACAATGTAAACCTATGGGAAACGAAATCCGCAGTGCACATGCTGCGGAAAAAAACGCGCGGAAATGCAGCGTTTTATTTTCCGCAGCATGTCAATTCTTTGTGCGGAATCCGCAGCGTTTTTACACCTGCTCCAATAGAAAACTGCAGATGTAAAACCGCAGCGGAATCCGCAATAGAAACCGCGATAAATCCGCAGGAAAAACCGCAGCAGTTTTGCACTGCGGATTTATCAAATACGCTGTGGAAAAATCCGCAGAGGAGCTTTCTACGTGTGCACATACCCTAAAGCAGGGGTGTCAAACTGCATTCCTCAAGGGCTGCAACCAGGTCATGTTTTCAGGATTTCCCTGTACTGCACAGGTGATAATTTAATCACCTACACACATTATGATTACAGCACCTTGTGCAAAGCTAAGGAAATCTTGAAAACACGCATGGTTTGCGGCCCTCGAGGAATGCAGTTTGACACCCCTGCTCTAAAGCATGGTGGCGAAGCTGCAGCTTCTTTCCTGCACGTTACCTACAGGATGAGGCTATTATGTAAGTGTCACCTTACAAAAGTCTGAGACTGTAGGGCTGGCTAGGAGCGTGCACAACACTGGACCTTGCCCCAGATTCCAGATGTGCTGCCCTTGGCTGCGTGGCCCGGGGGGCTCTACAACCTCTCTCAGGTTGTGTTTGCAGTGCTGCATTGGCTTCTAGCTCAGAGTTGCAGGTGGCTGACACCAAGCCATGGACTCATTTTT
This sequence comes from Ranitomeya imitator, assembly GCF_032444005.1. Classification (NCBI taxonomy): domain Eukaryota; kingdom Metazoa; phylum Chordata; class Amphibia; order Anura; family Dendrobatidae; genus Ranitomeya; species Ranitomeya imitator. Next base: position 8,209,961 of record NC_091289.1, on the reverse strand, counting down.
GGAGGGGTCGTAGACCCCTGAATGGTCTTCAGTGCTGAGGTCTGCAGTCGGATTTCCTGTCCCCCTCCCCAGGACTGTGCTCTCGTGGCCCGGCTGCAGATGGACAGGCTGGAGATGCCCGATTATGTGACAGGTTTTGGATAAGAGATATTAGAGCTGCGGGGGGATTATCGCCAAGAAACATTGTTACATTTGATTATTATTTGGGCTTTTGAGGTCTGTGCAGCAACACAATGTAACACTGGCAGCTGTGCAAACTCCCTAAGCCCCTATGAGCGTTATAAGAGAGAGGGCCCATAGCAAACGTCAAAATGAGTCCCAATGTACTGCAGCCCCTTACTATGGGCCCTACAGGCTCCATGTTCTGCCTCTGCGGACCCTCCATGTATGAGCTGCAACAAGGAACCGATTGGTTACAAAGAGTAATTCATGATTCGTCACTTTTCCTGCAGTTCCCTCCTTAGCAGACTAGAGTGGGAAACCCAATGACTGAGACCCCCATTATTGACTGATCTGCACTTCAGACGAGCCAATTGCTTTTGCGGCAAATCGAATTTTCCTAGAATATTTAGTGATTTTCTTTGCATGAATCTTGATTTTTTTTGTCTGGCTGGATTGAAAGTTTTTAAAAAAAAATAATACTCTCCTGACTTCTTCAGTCTGATCACTTGTGTGGTCTTCACTGGGCCAGTTTTGGAGTTTTCTGATGCCCTACATCTTTGGCGTCTCATGTGTTGACTAGACCGTGACCATGTGATGATGTGCAATGTCATAATGTGTATCGTGTGACATCATAACTTCACAGCAGAGTGAGCGCAGGAGACACCAAATATGCCGGTCTCCAGGAGATTAGGATTGCCGGACTGCAGAAGACATCGAAGATTCTGGTCTACAGGAGACCCCAAAGATGCTGAACTCCAGACTATGATAGCCGGGCTCCAGAAGACGCCAGGCTCCAGACGACTGATTGCCGGGCTCCAAAAGACACAGAAGATGCCAGGCTCTAGAAAACACAAAAGATGCCAGGCTTCAGACTATGATAGCCGGACTCCATAAGACACAGAAGATGCCAGGCTCTAGAAGACACAGAAGATGCCTGGCTCCAGACTATGATAACCGAGCTCCAGAAGACACCGAAGATGCCGGGCTCTAGAAAACACAGAAGATGCCTGGCTCCAGACTATGATAGCCGGACTCCATAAGACACAGAAGATGCCAGGCTCCAAAAGACACTGAAGATGCCAGGCTTCAGACAATGATAGCCGGGCTCCAGAAGACACAGATGATGCCAGGCTCTAGAAGACACAAAAGATGCCAGGCTCTAGAAGACACAAAAGATGTCAGGCTCTAGAAGACACAAAAGATGCCAGGCTCCAGACTATGATAGCCAGACTCCATAAGACACAGAAGATGCCAGGCTCCAGATGACACAAAAGATGCCAGGCTCTAGAAGACACAAAAGATGCCAGGCTCCAGATTATGATAGCCGGGCTCCAGAAGACACAGAAGATGCCATGCTCTAGAAGACACAGAAGATGCCAGGCTTCAGACAATGATCGCCAGGCTCCAGAAGACACCGAAGATGCCAGTTTAGGGCCATATATGATGGTGCATGTATTTGTGCAGCTTCTTGTTCAGCCGCTGACTTCTGAAAGTTTCTAACCTCCATCTGCTAATACTTGAACCACATTTTAAGTGGGGGTAGAACTTTAGTAGGTGCAGTGGTTACAGTTGTCTCGTAGGTGGGCCCCAAAGGGTCTTTTTGACCCATATGCGAAGACCAATGCTGATAATGACCTGCTACAGTTGAGGGTCATGTAGGAGATTTTGCATTGGGACCACGAGCTTCACATTTCACCACTACTTCTGAGAGGAGCAGTTGGGATATGGCGCACTTTGCACTTAGCTGGTCGCCATTTCTTCACTGATCCCCCACGCAGCGTCTACACAATGGAATCTTAACAAGGATGAATTATTCAGATCGGTGCGGTGATACTCGCTGATGTGGACGGCAGATGATGAATGGCGGCTCCTCTTCATTCACCTGTGTCTCCCTCACTAAAACTTAATTAAAACTAAAAGCAGAAAAGGCCACGGACGCTCCGGAGTCTGCAGGAGCCTAATGAGCCCGGCAGCGTCCTGTAGTGATCTCACAGCGTGACAGTCCCTCTGCTAATCTGACTAATATTCACGCAAATCTTCCTGCAAGAATACAGGAAGCGTGAAACCCCCTGAGGGCTCATACCCAATTGCTAGAAAAAAAAAACGGTCCGTAATGTGGACCGAAAAAATTGGATGCAAACAATGCGATTGTCATGCAAGTTCAATGCGATTTTTAATCGCACCATCCGTTTTACATCCATATGACATCCGTATGCAATGCGTTTTTTTTTTCTCAGCAACTATTTTTATACAATCATTTACAGAACCATTTACAGTGTTCTATGCCACAGAATGGTAAGGTATCTGTAAAAACGGATGGAAAACGGATGGTCCGTATTCTGTGCGTTTTTTTTCCTCGCAGCCATTGACATGCATTGGCGAGACTCGCAGCAAATCTCAGCATGCTGCAATTTTTTTTTTTTCTCAGTCCGATTTCGGCTGAGAAAAAAATCGCAAATGAGATGTCACCTGCCTCTGTACAAATCCCTAGTTAGACCGCACATGGAGTACTGTGTCCAGTTTTGGGCACCGGTGCTCAGGAAGGATATAATGGAACTAGAGAGAGTACAAAGGAGGGCAACAAAATTAATAAAGGGGATGGGAGAACTACAATACCCAGATAGATTAGCGAAATTAGGATTATTTAGTCTAGAAAAAAGACGACTGAGGGGCGATCTAATAACCATGTATAAGTATATAAGGGGACAATACAAATATCTCGCTGAGGATCTGTTTATACCAAGGAAGGTGACGGGCACAAGGGGGCATTCTTTGCGTCTGGAGGAGAGAAGGTTTTTTCCACCAACATAGAAGAGGATTTTTTACTGTTAGGGCAGTGAGAATCTGGAATTGCTTGCCTGAGGAGGTGGTGATGGCGAACTCAGTCGAGGGGTTCAAGAGAGGCCTGGATGTCTTCCTGGAGCAGAACAATATTGTATCATACAATTATTAGGTTCTGTAGAAGGACGTAGATCTGGGGATTTATTATGATGGAATATAGGCTGAACTGGATGGACAAATGTCTTTTTTCGGCCTTACTATGTTACTATGTTACCTATTGAACAACATTGGTCCGTGTGCAATCTGATTTTTTTTTATTTTTTTTTATCGGATTGCACTCGTCCGTTTTGCTCGCAAGTGAGTATGAGCCCTGAGTCTCTGGAACGGATAACGCGGACCTGCCACACATCGACCTGAGACGCGGGAATGGCCGACTACAGAGCCAGAGAATGGGGAACATGCAGATGTAGCAGAGCTGAGTGTGTCCAGCCATGGATTGTCTGAAGGTTGTCAGCCACAATGCAAAATCTCCATCAGCCTCCCCTCTACCTTTACAGTATTGGTCTTCACCTATAGGCCAAAAAGCCCAGCTAGGATCCTGGACCTGGTGCGATTCAACCCCTGCATCCTCTATAGTTCCAGCCCTGATCTGTAGGACTGTAAGGACATCATGGCTCATTACATAAGAGAGATCAGATACATTGTACACTTGGGCAGAAAGAAACTGAAAAGTTGCAATTTTTTTTATTATACAAATAATTGAATGTAGCGTTGCAGATTTTTCTATATCACTATATCAACAGCAAATGTGGCTGGATTCAATTGAATGCATTGCACAACTGCGCATGTGGATGTGCTGCTCCGGGGCACAAACTTCTGCCCAATTCAGTGCTGGTTTATTGAGCTCTTACCTCCTAAACGCAATTGGTATTTCAGTATCGGTGACCCATCATCGCTTTATTAAACCAACCAGTGCACATATGTTCTAGCCCTAATCTGCACCTCCAGCTATGGCGGGCAGGAAAGGGTGTGGGATCCAGAGGTTTCACCTCTTATCTGCAGCCTTTAATCTTTCCTTCCTTCTCTCACTGTTTCTGTAAATGGAGACTGACCGAATACCAGCCGGATAATTGAGTTCAGTCCCCTTTAGGCTGATGCATAATTCTCTGGTTGATCCGGAGGATGGAAAATAGAATGAGCTTGGAACAGAACAAATAGATCCAAATATTCCTCCATGCTGACGTCATCCAGAAATTGTGAGAAGATGACCCCTGGCTGAGCAAGCGACAGCAAACCACAATACAGGAGTATAATACAGGAGGTAATGTATGTATGTACACAGTGATTGCACCAGCAGAATAGTGAGTGCAGATCTGGGGTATAATACAGGAGGTAACTCAGGATCAGTAATGTAATGTATGTACACAGTGACTGCACCAGCAGAATAGTGAGTGCAGCTCTGGGGTATAATACAGGAGGTAACTCAGGATCAGTAATGTAATGTATGTACACAGTGACTGCACCAGCAGAATAGTGAGTGCAGCTCTGGGGTATAATACAGGATGTAACTCAGGATCAGTAATGTAATGTATGTACACAGTGACTGCACCAGCAGAATAGTGAGTGCAGATCTGGGGTATAATACAGGAGGTAACTCAGGATCAGTAATGTAATGTATGTACACAGTGACTGCACCAGCAGAATAGTGAGTGCAGCTCTGGAGTATAATACAGGAGGTAACTCAGGATCAGTAATGTAATGTATATACACAGTGACTGCACCAGCAGAATAGTGACTGCAGCTCTGGAGTATAATACAGGAGGTAACTCAGGATCAGTAATGTAATGTATGTACACAGTGATTGCACCAGCTGAATAGTGAGTGCAGATCTGGGGTATAATACAGGAGGTAACTCAGGATCAGTAATGTAATGTATATACACAGTGACTGCACCAGCAGAATAGTGACTGCAGCTCTGGAGTATAATACAGGATGTAACTCAGGATCAGTAATGTAATGTATGTACACAGTGATTGCACCAGCAGAATAGTGAGTGCAGCTCTGGAGTATAATACAGGAGGTAACTCAGGATCAGTAATGTATGTACACAGTGACTGCACCAGCAGAATAGTGAGTGCAGCTCTGGAGTATAATACAGGATGTAACTCAGGATCAGTAATGTAATGTATGTGCACAGTGACTGCACCAGCAGAATAGTGAGTGCAGCTCTGGAGTATAATACAGGATGTAACTCAGGATCAGTAATGTAATGTATGTACACAGTGACTGCACCAGCAGAATAGTGAGCGCAGCTCTGGGGTATAATACAGGATGTAACTCAGGATCAGTAATGTAATGTATGTACACTGTGACTGCAGCAGCAGAATAGTGAGTGCAGCTCTGGAGTATAATACAGGATGTAACTCAGGATCAGTAATGTAATATACAGTGGGGCAAAAAAGTATTTAGTCAGTCAGCAATAGTGCAAGTTCCACCACTTAAAAAGATGAGAGGCGTCTGTAATTTACATCATAGGTAGACCTCAACTATGGGAGACAAACTGAGAAAAAAAAATCCAGAAAATCACATTGTCTGTTTTTTTAACATTTTATTTGCATATTACGGTGGAAAATAAGTATTTGGTCAGAAACAAACAATCAAGATTTCTGGCTCTCACAGACCTGTAACTTATTCTTTAAGAGTCTCCTCTTTCCTCCACTCATTACCTGTAGTAATGGCACCTGTTTAAACTTGTTATCAGTATAAAAAGACACCTGTGCACACCCTCAAACAGTCTGACTCCAAACTCCACTATGGTGAAGACCAAAGAGCTGTCAAAGGACACCAGAAACAAAATTGTAGCCCTGCACCAGGCTGGGAAGGCTGAATCTGCAATAGCCAACCAGCTTGGAGTGAAGAAATCAACAGTGGGAGCAATAATTAGAAAATGGAAGACATACAAGACCACTGATAATCTCCCTCGATCTGGGGCTCCACGCAAAATCCCACCCCGTGGGGTCAGAATGATCACAAGAACGGTGAGCAAAAATCCCAGAACCACGCGGGGGGACGTAGTGAATGAACTGCAGAGAGCTGGGACCAATGTAACAAGGCCTACCATAAGTAACACACTACGCCACCATGGACTCAGATCCTGCAGTGCCAGACGTGTCCCACTGCTTAAGCCAGTACATGTCCGGGCCCGTCTGAAGTTTGCTAGAGAGCATTTGGATGATCCAGAGGAGTTTTGGGAGAATGTCCTATGGTCTGATGAAACCAAACTGGAACTGTTTGGTAGAAACACAACTTGTCGTGTTTGGAGGAAAAAGAATATTGAGTTGCATCCATCAAACACCATACCTACTGTAAAGCATGGTGGTGGAAACATCATGCTTTGGGGCTGTTTCTCTGCAAAGGGGCCAGGACGACTGATCCGGGTACATGAAAGAATGAATGGGGCCATGTATCGTGAGATTTTGAGTGCTAACCTCCTTCCATCAGCAAGGGCATTGAAGATGAAACGTGGCTGGGTCTTTCAACATGACAATGATCCAAAGCACACCACCAGGGCAACGAAGGAGTGGCTTCGTAAGAAGCATTTCAAGGTCCTGGAGTGGCCTAGCCAGTCTCCAGATCTCAACCCTATAGAAAACCTTTGGAGGGAGTTGAAAGTCCGTGTTGCCAAGCGAAAAGCCAAAAACATCACTGCTCTAGAGATCTGCATGGAGGAATGGGCCAACATACCAACAACAGTGTGTGGCAACCTTGTGAAGACTTACAGAAAACGTTTGACCTCTGTCATTGCCAACAAAGGATATATTACAAAGTATTGAGATGAAATTTTGTTTCTGACCAAATACTTATTTTCCACCATAATATGCAAATAAAATGTTAAAAAAACAGACAATGTGATTTTCTGGATTTTTTTTTCTCAGTTTGTCTCCCATAGTTGAGGTCTGCCTATGATGTAAATTACAGACGCCTCTCATCTTTTTAAGTGGTGGAACTTGCACTATTGCTGACTGACTAAATACTTTTTTGCCCCACTGTATGTACACAGTGACTGCACCAGCAGAATAGTGAGTGCAGCTCTGGAGTATAATACAGGAGGTAACTCAGGATCAGTAATGTATGTACACAGTGACTGCACCAGCAGAATAGTGAGTGCAGCTCTGGAGTATAATACAGGAGGTAACTCAGGATCAGTAATGTATGTACACAGTGACTGCACCAGCAGAATAGTGAGTGCAGCTCTGGAGTATAATACAGGAGGTAACTCAGGATCAGTAATGTATGTACACAGTGACTGCACCAGCAGAATAGTGAGTGCAGCTCTGGAGTATAATACAGGATGTAACTCAGGATCAGTAATGTAGTATATGTACACAGTGACTGCACCAGCAGAATAGTGAGTGCAGCTCTGGGGTATAATACAGGATGTAACTCAGGATCAGTAATGTAATATATGTACACAGTGACTGCACCAGCAGAATAGTGAGCGCAGCTCTGTCGATCCCCGAGTCCATATGTGTGGTCTGGGGTGGTCATATCCTGAGTGTTGCTCTTGCCTCACACATGATGCATCTCTTATTAATCCTTCCTTCTGCGTCTTTTGCTTTGGATAATTCAGGGAAAAAGTTAATCTGTAAGAATTACTTTGTGCCACTGACATTCTGAGTCTTAAAATGTCAGCCATGATTAATTCGCTGTCACAGCGTCCCCCCCCATCATGGGGCATAAGCATCTTGCTGAAACTGTTCAGACAGAAAGCTTCAAATGCCAGTTGACCCTGCAGAGCCCGGCCGTCTATAGATAGTGAGTTCTGCTGCCCAGTCTCAAGTTTTGCAGCAAATATTTGAGAATTTAAAGGCAAAACCAAATTCATTGCAAATTCATCATCAATTGCAAATTCTCTGCTTGCTGTCATTGAATTAGAACATTCTTATTTATATACAAAAGATACAAACATAGTACTAACTTATCACATCCCACAGCTGGAGATTTGTTACAATCTGATCCTGTTTAGATACATCAGGAGCACAAATCTCTGATGAGTTAAAGTTAGAAATAATGTATCAGAAATAATGTATCAGTCTGAGGTTCGGACTGTTTGTTTTCTAGATAGAATGCAGCTTTTGTCCTACACAAAGTGAAACATAGTAACAAGCACATACAATTCCTCTAGCAAAGCCACACAATCCAGGAGATCTGCACACCTCCATGCACACAGACATGTGTGGGACAAAAAAGGCCTCTTTTTACCAAGTGAACTACACCCAGGGGTGGAGATATGGTGAGCTGCCATCTCTCTCTCAACTCTTCAGCTGCTCATAAACTACTTGTCACGGTCTATTAACCCCTTCTAGCCCTATACGTATTAAACAATTACTCCAGGTTTTATCTTCCATCCACTAGGTGTCCTACAACCTCCTTACACATGGAAATGGTTAACTTGAAAGTTCGCCCCGGGGTGTCTGAACCATCGTTTTTATTTTACAGAGTCATATAAAAAGTAATTTCCCGATACAGCCTGATAATAGAGCGAAGCAATTCAGAATCCTATACCGGTCACATAAACGTTCGTGGAGCTCCTGCTGAGAATCTGAGGGTCACAAAATAACAACAGATCTTCTCAGACGGCGCACAAGGCGTGTAGTAATGACTGTAACTATTGGGCGGGTAAAGTTGGGGGTCACCTACGGGTGGGCAGTGGCAATAGTGAGGCCAAAAGGTGCATTCAGACTCCTTTATATTGTGCTGCAATGGTACCCGGAGAATGCCCTGTATAGGTCTGCAGGAAAGGGGGAACCAAGAAGAAACATCAGACACTTTTCTGGATTTGTTTTGGGGAAGAACAGACCATTTTACCAGGTGACTGGTAATTTGTGAGTGGAGAGATTGGGTCTGTAAAGCAATAGGAAATGCAGAATCTGCACAGAAAATTCCACAGTCAAATCGGCAACGTGTGCATATAGCCTAAGCCGGGGTGTCAAGCTGCATTCCTCGAGGGCTGCAAACAGGTCATGTTTTCAGGATTTCCTTGTACTGCACAGGTGATAATTTAATCACCTACACAAATAATGAGTTGTGATTAAATTATCACCTGGGCAGTACAAGGAAATCCTGAAAACATGACCTGTTTGCAGCCCTCGAGGAATGCAGCTTGACACCCCTGGCCTAAGGGATGCAGAGGTAACATTTGCACCTGATGGCGACCATAGACCTCAGTATTTTACATGGGTGAGGACCCTGGTACTGATTTTGCACTGGGAGCCCCTGTGATAGGTTATTTAGTGTTATGTCACTACATGAGCCATAAAAACATTTTCATACAAAGGAAAATAAATTACAATCTCCCAAATTGTCTGAAAATCCTTAAAAATTGATTGTTAGATTTGTATCCTCTCTGGACTCCAGATTGATACATTGTAGCAAAGGGCAGGATTGTGTTTATCCCACAGAGGATTGTGTAGACTGGATACAATTGTAACAAGCTGTCAGAGGTCAGGATGGGTTTTTCATCCTTTGGGTGTAAACAAGAATGTTTCCAGTCATTAATAGGAAGCAGAGATCTGGCAAATGATTGGAAATTTCTAAGCAAAGTATATTAGAAAGTAGTAAATCCTGTCATCATTTATTGATTTTGCATTTACTGTCCCAGCAATGCGACTGAGATTCTTGAAGTATTGTGCACGTTTGCCTTTTATTTTCTTGCAGATTTTTAGTTGTTTCCTGTCTGCATCTTCTTAGTTCTTTGGCTATGTGCACACGTTGCGGATTTCCTGCGGATCCGCAGTGTTTTTTTCTGCAGATCCGCATGTGATTTTACAGTACAATGTAAATCAATAGAAAAAAAATGCTGTGCTAATGGTGCGGAAAAATCAGCACAGAAAACGCTGCGGATTCAAAGAAGGAACATGTCATTTCGTTTTGCAGATCTGCAGCGTTTCTGCACCCATTCCATAATAGAAATCCGCAGGTGTAAAAACGCATGAAATCCGCAGAAAATCCCCCCAAAAAGTGCAGATTTTGACCTGCGGTTTCTGGCAAGAGATAAAGAATCCACACAGAAAATTCCATAGGTAAATCCGCAATATGTGTGTACATAGCTTTTCAATGTTTGTGCAGCGCTTTTCACCCATTCTAATAACTCGCAAAATATGTATATATTAAAAAAAAGCACATGCAAAAGTTTTTGCTGCGGTTTTCCTGACAAGATGCATGTTTTTTGATGCAGGATTCAGGAATGTCTGCAACAAATACTTAGATAAGTTTTAAAGGGCACACGTCATTTTATAAAACTTTTAGAACAGAAGTCCTTACACTGATTGCTTGGCTAATCTAGGGGTGTAGTGCTCGGCTGATTTCATGTTCCCCCTCCTTTTTTTTGTGATTGGTGGGGGGGGTATCATCACCTAAACCCCAACGGATCAAAATTTATGATGTATCCTTTGCCTTGCCAAAAATTTTATAAAAGTGAAGTTACTCTTTATAGTTATTGCTAGTGATCATTATGTTGGGGGCGCAGATTCACCCCGTTTTTTAATGAACATGGCCCAATGAGATTTATTACGGTTATTGCTGATTGCCAAGGGACGCCTCCGATGGACTGGGGGCTGTCAAAACTGGAGTGTCCCTTTTAATAACCTTACATCCTGTTATATGCTGTATGTGGACAGTCACCATGCACTGCAGCCCCTTTCTTGCACCAGTCCATGCGCCACATACACGGTGCTGCCTTTTCCATACCTTCAGTTTCTTTATAAAAGTTTAATATGAAACTTTGTAACTCCAAGAGGCTGCACTTGTATCTATATACCGTCTGCAGTGCCCAGGCTAGCGCCCTCCTCTGCCAGGACCTAATCCCTATAATCACTACCAGCCCAGGTCGTCATATTCCGGTAGGACAAACTCCCCCCCCCCCGGACTGTGGCTGCTCTAGAGATGAGACATTATGTTCGGAAAATGATCGCTAAATCCGAATGTGTCATATTCAAGTCAAATTTATGTTTGATGATCGTTTCCGAACACATTCGCTCATCTCTGCTCCCATTGACTCCAATGGTGTTCAGCTATGTTAGATGAATATTGCAAATACAGGCGATCGTACTCCGAACCGAATATTGAAATATTCACTCATCTCGGTGCCAACCCCACAGGTTACACACAGGACGTTCCCTTCTTGGCAAACCCTCATCCCCCGACACCTGCCGCCAGGATAATCCCAGATTTAACTTGTCGCACAAAGTCGTCTGACACTGAATCAATTCCCCAGCGCTGTTACCCAGCATGCCCTGCGGCCGGACCCGGGGACAATTATCCACTCTAGATCCCAGATATGGAAAGAGGGAAAGTTAGTGATCTAGAAAGGAAAAATCACTGCTGTCAAACAGCACCCGAGAGCGAAGCTTCCCATGGCGCCGGTGAAAAATGGTGCCGGCGACTGCTTTATTATTATTATTTATTATTATTAATATAGCACCATTAATTCCTTGGTGCTGTACATGACTGCCTGCAAATAAACCTCCACCCAGTGCGATGGCGAATTGCCACAATCTTGTCTTACAACCGTGCTGCCATTTACCGCCACGCTGATGCCGCACCGTCTCGTCAGAACCTAAGGGAGTTTCCCAATTTACTGTAATGCAAATTGATCTTTCTAATACCATTAATGTTTCCATCATTTTCAGGATCTCTGCTTGCTGTCAAGGAATAGTAACACTCATTTATACAGCCTGAGACTGAAAGCCTTGGCCTACTTTACCTGACAGCTGAGGGTTTGTCACACTTGCATCCAGTCTATGGCAGACGAGATGGATAACATGGTCTTTTCTGCCATCCATCTTGCGTGTGTCTGAGATATTAGCTGTATTTCTCCTGCACTGGTACACTGTAACCACCTGGAGGCTCTGATATGTCAGCTCTGGTGGACAGGAGGGCAATGTGTTCAGCTCACAAGGATTGTCCAATCTGGATGCAATTGTAACAAACCCTCAGCTGTGAGAAGCGATAGGTCCAGTGGCCCTACTTGCAGCTTGCGGGCCCCAGTGCAACATCTCAAACAGAGCCCCCAACTATTGGAGACCTCTAAGTCTTTTCATATGGGACAAGGGGACCTTTTGGGCGATTTCCACCCCCGCCCTCACTATAGTTACACCCCTGGATAGGTCTGTGCACTTTTTTGGCCTCTGGATGGAAACCAAAACAACATAAAGTAACAAATCCTGTAGCCGCCATATTACCACTTTTCTTGCTAATTAAAAACAAAAGTGGGTGGGCGCCTTTTAGTAAATTTGGAGCAATCTCCTCCTTACGTCAACTGGCATCAGATGCACCAATTCCTGATCATTCTCAACATCTCTGCTTGCTTGTAATGAATGACAATATTCTAATTAGAATTGAGAGTCCTCAGTGGTTGATACCTTTTAATGGCTAACTGAAAAGGTGGTAACAAATTGCAACTTTCGAGATTTGTTGCCATCTTCGAAATTTGTTACCATCTTTTCAGTTCGCCATTAAAAGGTATCAACCACTGAGGACTCTCAATTCTAAATATTTTTCTATCTACTGGCCAACACAGTACCAAGATATATTTCTTTCCTGTATCAATATTCTAATTTACATTCATAGAAAAAAAAAGTCTCACAGCTGAGGGTTTGTTACAGTTGTATCCAATGTAGACAAACTTCTGGCTGATAAAAGTGAGTGCACAAAGGAGCGGAGTCAGATCTCAGGTCTGTGCCGGTGTCTGAAGCTTCCGCTCCTGCGCCCTGTCTTTCCGGCTTCACTAATTGGCCTCGGTGGTCTCTGCGCTGGGGGGCCGCTGTCTGCCGCAGTCTGCGCTCGTCGTCCACCTTCCCACCAACCTTTGATTTGTTCTGAGAAGAAGAAAAACTTCTCTAATTAAAGACATTTATAACAAATTTCGGGATAATGGCCGCATCTTTATTAGGTTACAGTTGGGCAATTAATACGTGACAAAGATTAAAGACGTCTGCGCCGGTGTCAGGACTCATAACTCCTGTCATCCCTGACGCCGAACACTGCAAATTACTCTCAGCAGATGTCCCCAGCTCAGCGCCTCGCCAAGTGCACCCCGACTTATTTCTGCCTCTAAGGCTTTGTGTGCACAGCGTTTTTCTGATGCAGTAAAAAACAATAAGTTTTCTAGTGGTTCAGGAATCGCTCCTTTGCGGAGTTTTTCTTTTTCCAAGGGCATTTTGAAGAGTTTCTCACAGCCTCTGTCTGCGGTGTATACAGGTGTGTGACATGTGCCTGCGGTGTATACAGGTGTGCGGCGTGTGTACAGGTGTGTGACGTGTGTCTGCGGTGTATACAGGTGTGTGACATGTGCCTGCGGTGTATACAGGTGTGCGGCGTGTGTACAGGTGTGTGACGTGTGTCTGCGGTGTATACAGGTGTGTGACATGTGCCTGCGGTGTATACAGGTGTGCGGCATGTGCCTGCGGTGTATACAGGTGTGCGACGTGTGTCTGCGGTGTATACAGGTGTGCGGCATGTGCCTGCGGTGTATACAGGTGTGCGACGTGTGTCTGCGGTGTATACAGGTGTGCGGCATGTGCCTGCGGTGTATACAGGTGTGCGACGTGTGTCTGCGGTGTATACAGGTGTGCGGCATGTGCCTGCGGTGTATACAGGTGTGTGACGTGTGCCTGCGGTGTATACAGGTGTGCGGCGTGTGCCTGCGGTGTATACAGGTGTGCGGCATGTGCCTGCGGTGTATACAGGTGTGCGACGTGTGTCTGCGGTGTATACAGGTGTGCGGCATGTGCCTGCGGTGTATACAGGTGTGTGACGTGTGCCTGCGGTGTATACAGGTGTGCGGCGTGTGCCTGCGGTGTATACAGGTGTGCGGCATGTGCCTGCGGTGTATACAGGTGTGCGGCGTGTGCCTGCGGTGTATACAGGTGTGTGGCGTGTGCCTGCGGTGTATACAGGTGTGCGACATGTGACTGCAGTGTATACAGGTGTGGGGCATGTGCCTGCGGTGTATACAGGTGTGCGGCGTGTGTACAGGTGTGTGACGTGTGCCTGCGGTGTATACAGGTGTGCGGCGTGTGCCTGCGGTGTATACAGGTGTGTGGCGTGTGCCTGCGGTGTATACAGGTGTGCGGCGTGTGCCTGCGGTGTATACAGGTGTGCGGCATGTGCCTGCGGTGTATACAGGTGTGCGGCATGTGCCTGCGGTGTATACAGGTGTGTGACGTGTGCCTGCGGTGTATACAGGTGTGCGACGTGTGTCTGCGGTGTATACAGGTGTGTGACGGGTGCCTGCGGTGTATACAGGTGTGCGGCGTGTGCCTGCGGTGTATACAGGTGTGCGGCGTGTGCCTGCAGTGTATACAGGTGTGCGGCGTGTGCCTGCGGTGTATACAGGTGTGTGGCGTGTGCCTGCGGTGTATACAGGTGTGTGACGTGTGCCTGCGGTGTATACAGGTGTGCGACATGTGACTGCTGTGTATACAGGTGTGCGACATGTGACTGCTGTGTATACAGGTGTGCACCATGCATATCTTCTGCTTGGCCTCGCTCTCTTTTTCTCTCTTTTTCTCTCTTACTATTTCTCTCTCTCACTCTTTCTTTCTCTCTCTAGCTCCTACTTTCTCTTTCTTTCTAGCTCTCTCACTTTCACTTTCTTTATTTCTCTCTTATTTTCTTTCTCTCGCTCTCTTTCTGTCTTCTCGCTCTCTATTTCTCTCTCCTTTCTCTCTCTCTTGCGCTCTTTCTCTCTCCTTTCTTTCTCCTCTCTCTCTTTCTCACTTTCTTTCTTCTTTCTCCCTCTCTCCTCTTTCTTTCTCCAAGAGCTTCCATGTGCACTGGAGTATACTCATTCTTAGTTGTATACAGTCTGATACTTTTTATTACTTGCACACACGGAGTCTTGGAATCCGCACAATAAAACTACAAAGATTGGATTTTTTTGTAATTGAAATTCATTAAAAATATAAAAAAGAGGCCCAACATGAAGACTAGAAATGGGGGGATTGCACGGATAATCTAATTTCCTGCATGAAGCTACAAGCCCCTCCTGGCGTCATAGACGCAGCGATTCCGATAGGATGAACATGAAGCCGTCCGTTAGGAATCAACAGAATAGAAAGTATCAGGGGAGGCACCCTCATGCCGTTGGTAAGAATTCTGCTCTGGAGCGTGAACACTGGTGTAGTGTGGTGATGAGGAGCTGCCATAAGTCTGCTGTGCCCTCGTACAGAGTCGTCAGTTGTGCGTCTTCTACATCTTCCGGTTATTTTCGGTAACTCTTTCCGGTGACTTTTTCTCGGCTCCGGTTTCTTTGATGATTTTTATCTTTACGTTGGATTCTCAGATGAATGATCGGCTCCCAATGAATCGCAGCGCGGCGTCATATTTACGGAGGTTCTCGCTCACATCCTAAATCTGATCATGAGTGCGAGGAACAATGCAGATCTGAGGCGGCTCCTCGTATTCAGGACTGCTGCGCGCGGCTCATTAAAATGAATGGTGAGAACTCATTAGGGTTAATCCTTTGTTAAATGAAAGTCTAATTCCTGCCCAATTAACGCATTATCCCGGGCAGCCGCGCTGCGAACACATTGTGCTGCCTGAAAGAAATCCACCGCCGATACTGAGAGACCTGCGCAACCTCCGACCTCCCAGCGGAGGCCTCCCGGACCGCGCAGGGTGTCCCCACCGGGGCTGCAGGGAGCACGGAGCCCGGGGTATTAAAGGGCATCTAGGCCCGGCCTCAGTGTAGGGGTCGTCCATAGTCTCACAGTGAGGGATGTGTGGAGGGAAGTATAATAGTGCGTGGCGGGGGCATAAAAGTGAATTATTTACATTAATCAGCAGGAAAGACGGCAGCACACAGGGGGCACATGTACCAGCGCTGAACACCGGCAGGTTGCTAGGATATGAGCTGAGATCCGTCTCCTTAATTGTGCACATTCAGTTACATGGCGGAAATGTGCCGGTGAGATGAGCAGGTTACAGCTACAGAGACACAGACTCCTCTACGACAGCCGCCATCGCTGCTCACTGTATGCAGAAATCATACACCGCCACAGAAATACTGCCCCAATACATGTTATCTGCACTGATACATTGTATCATCCTGACTCACAACCAGCAGAATAGTGAGTGCAGCTCTGGGGTATAATACAGGATGTAACTCAGGATCAGTAATGTAATGTATGTACACAGTGACTGCACCAGCAGAATAGTGAGTGCAGCTCTGGGGTATAATACAGGATGTAACTGAGGATCAGTAATGTAATGTATGTACACAGCGACTGCACCAGCAGAATAGTGAGTGCAGCTCTGGGGTATAATACAGGATGTAACTCAGGATCAGTAATGTAATGTATGTACACATTGACTGCACCAGCAGAATAGTGAGTGCAGCTCTGGAGTATAATACAGGATGTAACTCAGGATCAGTAATGTATGTACACAGTGACTGCAACCAGCAGAATAGTGAGTGCAGCTGTGGGGTATAATGCAGGATGTAACTCAGGATCAGTAATGTAATGTATGTACACAGTGACTGCACCAGCAGAATAGTGAGTGCAGCTCTGGAGTATAATACAGGATGTAACTCAGGATCAGTAATGTATGTACACAGTGACTGCAACCAGCAGAATAGTGAGTGCAGCTGTGGGGTATAATGCAGGATGTAACTCAGGATCAGTAATGTAATGTATGTACACAGTGACTGCACCAGCAGAATAGTGAGTGCAGCTCTGGAGTATAATACAGGATGTAACTCAGCATCAGTAATGTACAGTATGTACACAGTGACTGCACCAGCAGAATAGTGAGTGCAGCTCTGGAGTATAATACAGGAGGTAACTCAGGATCAGTAATGTAATGTATGTACACAGTGACTGCACCAGCAGAATAGTGAGTGCAGCTCTGGGGTATAATACAGGATGTAACTCAGCATCAGTAATGTACAGTATGTACACAGTGACTGCACCAGCAGAATAGTGAGTGCAGCTCTGGAGTATAATACAGGAGGTAACTCAGGATCAGTAATGTAATGTATGTACACAGTGACTGCACCAGCAGAATAGTGAGTGCAGCTCTGGGGTATAATACAGGATGTAACTCAGGATCAGTAATGTAATGTATGTACACAGTGACTGCACCAGCAGAATAGTGAGTGCAGCTCTGGAGTATAATACAGGAGGTAACTCAGGATCAGTAATGTAATGTATGTACACAGTGACTGCACCAGCAGAATAGTGAGTGCAGCTCTGGGGTATAATACAGGATGTAACTCAGGATCAGTAATGTATGTACACAGTAACATAGTAACATAGTAACATAGTTAGTAAGGCCGAAAAAAGACATTTGTCCATCCAGTTCAGCCTATATTCCATCATAATAAGTACCCAGATCTACGTCCTTCTACAGAACCTAATAATTGTATGATACAATATTGTTCTGCTCCAGGAAGACATCCAGGCCTCTCTTGAACCCCTCGACTGAGTTCGCCATCACCACCTCCTCAGGCAAGCAATTCCAGATTCTCACTGCCCTAACAGTAAAGAATCCTCTTCTATGTTGGTGGAAAAACCTTCTCTCCTCCAGACGCAAAGAATGCCCCCTTGTGCCCGTCACCTTCCTTGGTATAAACAGATCCTCAGCGAGATATTTGTATTGTCCCCTTATATACTTATACATGGTTATTAGATCGCCCCTCAGTCGTCTTTTTTCGAGACTAAATAATCCTAATTTCGCTAATCTATCTGGGTATTGTAGTTCTCCCATCCCCTTTATTAATTTTGTTGCCCTCCTTTGTACTCTCTCTAGTTCCATTATATCCTTCCTGAGCACCGGTGCCCAAAACTGGACACAGTACTCCATGTGCGGTCTAACTAGGGATTTGTACAGAGGCAGTATAATGCTCTCATCATGTGTATCCAGACCTCTTTTAATGCACCCCATGATCCTGTTTGCCTTGGCAGCTGCTGCCTGGCACTGGCTGCTCCAGGTAAGTTTATCATTAACTAGGATCCCCAAGTCCTTCTCCCTGTCAGATTTACCCAGTGGTTTCCCGTTCAGTGTGTAATGGTGATATTGATTCCCTCTTCCCATGTGTATAACCTTACATTTATCATTGTTAAACCTCATCTGCCACCTTTCAGCCCAAGTTTCCAACTTATCCAGATCCATCTGTAGCAGAATACTATCTTCTCTTGTATTAACTGCTTTACATAGTTTTGTATCATCTGCAAATATCGATATTTTACTGTGTAAACCTTCTACCAGATCATTAATGAATATGTTGTGACTGCACAGTGACTGCACCAGCAGAATAGTGAGTGCAGCTCTGGGGTATAATACAGGATGTAACTGAGGATCAGTAATGTAATATATGTACACAGTGACTGCACCAGCAGAATAGTGAGTGCAGCTGTGGGGTATAATGCAGGATGTAACTCAGGATCAGTAATGTAATGTATGTACACAGTGACTGCACCAGCAGAATAGTGAGTGCAGCTCTGGGGTATAATACAGGATGTAACTCAGGATCAGTAATGTAATATATGTACACAGTGACTGCACCAGCAGAATAGTGAGTGCAGCTGCGGGGTATAATACAGGATGTAACTCAGGATCAGTAATGTATGTACACAGTGACTGCACCAGCAGAATAGTGAGTGCAGCTCTGGGGTATAATACAGGATGTAACTCAGGATCAGTAATGTAATGTATGTACACAGTGACTGCACCAGCAGAATAGTGAGTGCAGCTCTGGAGTATAATACAGGCGGTAACTCAGGATCAGTAATGTAATGTATGTACACAGTGACTGCACCAGCAGAATAGTGAGTGCAGCTCTGGAGTATAATACAGGATGTAACTCAGGATCAGTAATGTATGTACACAGTGACTGCACCAGCAGAATAGTGAGTGCAGCTCTGGGGTATAATACAGGATGTAACTTAGGATCAGTAATGTAATGTATGTACACAGTGACTGCACCAGCAGAATAGTGAGTGCAGCTCTGGAGTATAATACAGGATGTAACTCAGGATCAGTAATGTATGTACACAGTGACTGCACCAGCAGAACAGTGAGTGCAGCTCTGGAGTATAATACAGGATGTAACTCAGGATCAGTAATGTAATGTATGTACACAGTGACTGCACCAGCAGAATAGTGAGTGCAGCTCTGGGATATAATACAGGATGTAACTCAGGATCAGTAATGTAATGTATGTACACAGTGACTGCACCAGCAGAATAGTGAGTGCAGCTCTGGAGGATAATACAGGATGTAACTCAGGATCAGTAATGTATGTACACAGTGACTGCACCAGCAGAATAGTGAGTGCAGCTCTGGAGGATAATACAGGATGTAACTCAGGATCAGTAATGTAATGTATGTACACAGTGACTGCACCAGCAGAATAGTGAGTGCAGCTCTGCAGTATAGTTGGGCCTTGGTCCTGCTCAGCCCTTATTCACATATATTTTTGATACATGGTAAGGTTTTAATTCTCGAGGTTTGGACCATCCTGATTGCGGTACATCTTGTAGAGGTGGGATGTTATTTCCATGCACTGTTGCACATTAGACATAGGTGAGGTTTCATCCCCGGCTCACCAGCTGTGCCAGGAGCCGATAGTTTTCGGTTGCGGTGACTGTGGCGTTCAGGGTCTCTCCTACTTCCCGTCCATTATCCTCCACCTCTGCACATCCATATTGTAGTTGTTGCTTTTTAACCCTGCAGTTTCCAGTCTCGGTTCCCGGTGGCCTCATCCATCCAGCTATGTATAACACCAATGAATCTCCGGCCTCGTCTGTAAACGAGGTGCGAGAGACGTTAGACAGGTGATCACTGCTCGTTGTGGGGAGCGCGGCTCCGCCATCCATCATGTATTACAGGGCAGATGCTATTTTCATTTTCTTCCTCCTCTCTCCATATCCATCACTGTCATGCGGCATCCTGGGAATGGTTAACGCGCGGCTGTGGCGTGGAGATGAGCGCTGCCGCCCCCGCCGCTCACAGATCTGCGCCGCTCTCTTTGCATGCAGCGAGCGCTCTCTTCTCACCGCCGACTAATTGCTCGGTGTAACATTAAGTTTCCCCAGATGCCCGACTTAAATCACTCCTGGAAGTTTGCACTGGTAATTAGTGCGTCGTGGCACGATCAGCGGGCACCTGCCACTGTGAGCGTCTTACATGGCCTCATTCCTGCAGAGGGGGCCGCGGGCAGGTGTCCACCATTGGCAGCAAACACCCTTCCTTAATAATCTGGCAACCACACAAATAGCTGACGAAATCAAAACCTGACACTGTGGTATACATGCAGTAAGAAGGCTGGAAGTCTGTGCTGCTGGGTGCCCCATGTCTGTAATACTCTGTGCTGCTGGGTGCCCCGTGTCTGAAATACTCTGTGCTGCTGGGTGCCCCGTGTCTGAAATACTCTGTGCTGCTGGGTGCCCCGTGTCTGAAATACTCTGTGCTGCTGGGTGCCCCGTGTTTGTAATATTCTGTGGTGCTGGGTGCCCTGTGTCTGTAATACTCTGTGCTCCTAGGTGCCCATTGTCTGTAATACACTGTGCTGCTGTGATCTGCAGTTTACCGGTAATGGTCCTGAATGCAGTAATTCTAGTTCCCAAACTGCTTGCAATAAAAATGCCCCTGCTCCTCCCTGTGATTGTCAGCCGTCATGGTGTCCTCCCTTTGTAAAGTGGCAGCGCCACCTCCCTGTGATTGTCAGCGGCCATCGTGTCCTCCCTTTGTAGAGTGGCTGCACTCTCTGCTCCTCCCTGTGATTGTCAGCGGCCATCGTGTCCTCCCTTTGTAGAGTGGCTGCACTCTCTGCTCCTCCCTGTGATTGTCAGCGGCCATCGTGTCCTCCCTTTGTAGAGTGTCTTCTCTCCCTGCTCCCTGTGATTGTCAGCGGCCATCGTGCTCTCCCTGCTCCCTGTGATTGTCAGCGGCCATCGTGTCCTCCCTTTGTAGAGTGGCTGCTCTCCCTGCTCCCTGTGATTGTCAGCGGCCATCGTGTCCTCCCTTTGTAGAGTGGCTGCTCTCCCTGCTCCCTGTGATTGTCAGCGGCCACCGTGTCCTCCCTTTGTAAAGTGGCTGCGCTCCCTGCTCCCTGTGTCAGCGGCCATCGTGTCCTCCCTTTGTAGAGTGGCTGCGCTCCCTGCTCCCTGTGATTGTCAGCGGCCATCGTGTCCTCCCTTTGTAGAGTGGCTGCTCTCCCTGCTCCCTGTGATTGTCAGCGGCCATCGTGTCCTCCCTTTGTAGAGTGGCTGCTCTCCCTGCTCCCTGTGATTGTCAGCGGCCATCGTGTCCTCCCTTTGTAGAGTGGCTGCTCTCCCTGCTCCCTGTGATTGTCAGCGGCCACCGTGTCCTCCCTTTGTAAAGTGGCTGCGCTCCCTGCTCCCTGTGTCAGCGGCCATCGTGTCCTCCCTTTGTAGAGTGGCTGCTCTCCCTGCTCCCTGTGATTGTCAGCGGCCATCGTGTCCTCCCTTTGTAGAGTGGCTGCTCTCCCTGCTCCCTGTGATTGTCAGCGGCCACCGTGTCCTCCCTTTGTAGAGTGGCTGCGCTCCCTGCTCCCTGTGATTGTCAGCGGCCATCGTGTCCTCCCTTTGTAGAGTGGCTGCTCTCCCTGCTCCCTGTGATTGTCAGCGGCCATCGTGTCCTCCCTTTGTAGAGTGGCTGCTCTCCCTGCTCCCTGTGATTGTCAGCGGCCATCGTGTCCTCCCTTTGTAGAGTGGCTGCTCTCCCTGCTCCCTGTGATTGTCAGCGGCCATCGTGTCCTCCCTTTGTAGAGTGGCTGCTCTCCCTGCTCCCTGTGATTGTCAGCGGCCATCGTGTCCTCCCTTTGTAGAGTGGCTGCGCTCCCTGCTCCCTGTGTCAGCGGCCATCGTGTCCTCCCTTTGTAGAGTGGCTGCTCTCCCTGCTCCCTGTGATTGTCAGCGGCCATCGTGTCCTCCCTTTGTAGAGTGGCTGCACTCTCTGCTCCTCCCTGTGATTGTCAGCGGCCATCGTGTCCTCCCTTTGTAGAGTAGCTGCCCTCCCTGCTGCCTGTGATTGTCAGCGGCCATCGTGTGCTCCCTTTGTAGAGTGGCTGCACTCTCTGCTCCTCCCTGTGATTGTCAGCGGCCATCGTGTCCTCCCTTTGTAGAGTGGCTGCGCTCCCTGCTCCCTGTGATTGTCAGCGGCCATCGTGTCCTCCCTTTGTAGAGTGGCTGCTCTCCCTGCTCCCTGTGATTGTCAGCGGCCATCGTGTCCTCCCTTTGTAGAGTGGCTGCTCTCCCTGCTCCCTGTGATTGTCAGCGGCCATCGTGTCCTCCCTTTGTAGAGTGGCTGCGCTCCCTGCTCCCTGTGTCAGCGGCCATCGTGTCCTCCCTTTGTAGAGTGGCTGCGCTCCCTGCTCCCTGTGATTGTCAGCGGCCATCGTGTCCTCCCTTTGTAGAGTGGCTGCTCTCCCTGCTCCCTGTGATTGTCAGCGGCCATCGTGTCCTCCCTTTGTAGAGTGGCTGCGCTCCCTGCTCCCTGTGTCAGCGGCCATCGTGTCCTCCCTTTGTAGAGTGGCTGCGCTCCCTGCTCCGCGCCGGAGTCCTCGGAGGCTGCACGCCGCCATCTCTTCCTGCGAGTAAAGATAATATTCTTTATTGTCTGTGCGCTGCAATCTCTCTAATTACAGCATTAAAAAAAATATTACAAAGAGGCAAAAAAGACAATTCCTATTTCCATGTGAGGAGCGGAATTACTGTGCAGCATATGCCGCGGTCCCGGAGCCGCTGCCGCTGTTTTGCTTTATGACATAATCCCCTCAAGAAATAAGATTTAAAAATCAATAAAGTGCAATTGGATTTATGGATTCATCTGACTTCCCCTGAGATGTGTAAGTCTGTGTAATGTGACTGCCATGTTAAAAAGACAGTTTGGAGCACAAAGCTCTGACGGCAGATGATGTGTTTATCATCATAAGGGGCTAAGATTTATTGCGTTCGGCCCCAAACACAACTGTCTGCTTCCACGTTCCCGCGCGGCCCCTTCTGCCGGATGAGCGGATGATGAGCATTGTGCTACAATTCTCCAAACGGTGGCTGTCTATCTGCTGAAGAACTACAACACCCATCATGTTCTGCCAATCCTAAAACTGCCCTAAGGGGTCTCAACACCATGGATATAATTTAGCAATTTACCTCTTTTGAAAAAACATGAAGAAAGAAAGGATTTTTTTATTTTATTGTTTACTGCTCATTGCCTAGGTTATCGGCCCCTGCTGCAGTCTTATCAGAGGTGGACGGTTTCCTAGGGATGGAGTGCAGCACTCGCAAGCTCTTCGATATGGAGCTTGTAAGCCAGACCATTGGAACCAGCCAACTTCAGTGCCTTTGATGCTCTGGAGGTAAAGCTGCTTGTAACATTGAAGAGAGAGCGCAGTTCAGACCATCAAGAATGGCGCTGGCCTGAGCTGTCAATCACTCAGGAGCAGGGAGGCCGGGGAGCGGCGCGCTCCTGAAGAAAGCACAAGTGCTGGCTTAGAACAATATGCAAATTGCCTCTTCTGAGAAAAAGAGGACTTGAACTCTATAGCGCCACCTGTTGGAAGTAGCGATCCTACAAGTCACAATCAACCCTTTAAACGAGTCGTGCAATATGACTTAGGATAAATTGCGCTTTATTCTCTGGGTACCTGATGGTCCGGACAGTTTGCTATTGCAACAAACATACATACAAACATACATACGTAAATGGAGCAGAAAGTCTGATAATCCAGCACTGCACAAACAAATGGGGGTCTTCTCAGGTGGCTCTGCAGTGGCAGCGTGGGCGCACTACTGTGCAGATATCAGTGTGCCAAGTCCTGGCAATATATGTTTATTGGAACCTGACAGGAGACAGATTATTCTGGATGATCAGAGTCGGAGAAAAGATACAGACTTTCAATATGAGGCTGAACTTGGATCCCATATTGGAGGAGTTTTCTCATTTATTTTCTCAGCTCTGGGCTTGTGAGATTGTGAATCATAGTATCAGATTTTCTCTGCATCTTTCAACCTTTACAAACTTCCATGATAAAGTATCCGTCCTCCCGTCACATGCGGGATTATTGTGGAGTAATTTCACAGGTAGCGCCTCGTATATAGGTGTGTGCGGTAATGTGGCAGCACGATCCGGTGGCAGCACGATCCGGTGGCAGCACGATCCGGTGGCAGCACGATCCGGTGGCAGCCCGGCGCACGTCACTGTAGATTTACCATTTTACAAATCTATGGAGTCACATCCACTAACGATGCTCTGTGGAACATGGGCTGCAGCGGCGGAGAGTAACGAGTCACGACATCACACATTCATCTCTGTCTAGTTGTAACCTTCAGATGCTGCAGAACTGCGGCTCTGTATTGTCATGGGTGTATTCTCTATACATTATTTATATAGGGCCGCCATGTTCTGCTGAGCGCTGTGGAGGAGCGGCGTTACTTGCCATAATGAAACGTAAAGCCCTGGCACGGTGGATCAGTGGTTAGCACCGCCATCACCCAGACCTGGGGCTCTGGACATAAATCCCTGCTGGGCAGCATTTGCAGGGTGTGAAGTGACTTTATGGACATTTTCTCCCACTTTGCAAACACAAGGTATATTGGTTTATATGGCAAGTAACATTAGGTGCCTCCGGGGGACTGTTGCACTAGGGACCACCGTAGAATTTAGGGGGCATGTTGCTTTGCGGCTCGCACCTTTGTTGAGGCAGGATGAATGTGTTACTTTGTCTTCAGTTGAAACATAAAAAGGAGATCAAAATTGAGCCGCATAATAGCAATAGCTCCACCATGGTCAGAAGGGCCCGATGATGACTGGTCCCCCCTTGCCTCCTTGTCCATAATCTTAGGTCAATTCTGCACCCTTCTTCCTTTTTGGACGCTAATTCTGCAGTTTCTTCTTACAGAATAGCAAAACGAATGCGACCACCCAGGGCCTCCTCCTTTCCTCATGGGCTGCCCCTGTCATGTTATTTGCTAGTATTGTAAGGCCTGGAAGGAAGTGCAGGTTTATGCATGTGGGTTGCAATATTGGGTAGCGGGAAAAGTCCATTAAATACAAGCAGGGGCGTAAGTACAATGGGTGCAAGGGTTGGAATTGCCCTGGAGCCTAAGGGCCCAAAAGTCCCTCTGGCCTTTATGAAAAGACCATTGCTATTAATTGGGGGCCCCGTTGGAGCTTATGCATAGGGGCCCATTAGCTTCAAATTATCCAACTGAGCCCAAGTGCCATCATTTTGGATAATGCCAACTCCTGACAATGCTGGTCCATGATCTCATTGGGAGCGATGCCCCCTGCAGGTCAGCACTGAAACTACACAAATCCGGTCACTATCCCAGTCTAACAAGATTTCCAGCGTGGTGCCGCATCTGACAGGGGAGACCATTCACAGGTCACTGTATCCAGTCAGGTTTTTCGGAAATATTTGTCAAGGGCATTTCTAGACTCCATTCACCTTGGAACATTTCAGAAAAATCTAAAAAACCTCATACTAAGGTCCGACGCAAAGAAAATTGCAATATCCCTGGTACAATGGTTGTACGACTACTCGACGCAGAAATGATGCAAGACACATTTAGCTCTTCTATATCGATATGTCGTGCAATCTGTCATCACCAAGCATTACTGCCACGTCAGCGGGCACAGTAGGCTCCTGCCCACAGGCAGCAGAGGTTGAGGGGCGGCTTATTCCCTGCCCAGCATGCATGCCAAATGTGCTTTCTTTTTCTGGCAAAGACAAAAATGAAGTGAGACGATTAGGTTTAACTGAAGTGTGGGAGTGTGGGAGTGTTCTCCTGTCCTGGCTACTGATTGTGCATTTAGATGAATCCGCTGTCTGTGCTGCTGAATGTGAAGTGGAGGAACCTGCTGTCCGTGGTGCGAATACAAAGCGGAATATTCCCTGGTAATGAGCGAGAATGGAGCTGCTGTGTGTGATGGGGACTGTGGAGTGGCGTCTGCCGTCCGAGGGGACGAGTGTGAAAGTACAGCCCTGGCCAAAAGTTCTGGGATCAACACAAGTTCTGTTTTTCACATTTTGCCTCTTTAGTGTTTTCACTCTTTAGTCGCTGTTTCTATGGTTACTGACGGACAATGATAAACATTCCGCACCTTGTTACATTTCATTAACAAAACCATGAAGTTCCTGTGAGGCCTCAATATCCCCAGCACTGCTGCCCCTTATTCTCCAGACTCCTGCCCCTTATTCCGCACACTCCCGCCCCTTATTCTCCACACTCCCGCCCCTTATTCTCCACACTCCCGCCCCTTATTCTCCACACTCCCGCCCCTTATTCTCCACACTCCCGCCCCTTATTCTCCACACTCCCGCCCCTTATTCTCCACACTCCCGCCCCTTATTCTCCACTCTTCTGCCCCTTATTCTCCACACTTCTGCCCCTTATTCTCCACACTCCCGCCCCTTATTCTCCACACTCCCGCCCCTTATTCTCCACACTGCCGCCCCTTATTCTCCACACTGCCGCCCCTTATTCTCCACACTGCCGCCCCTTATTCTCCACACTGCCGCCCCTTATTCTCCACACTGCCGCCCCTTATTCTCCACACTGCCGCCCCTTATTCTCCACACTGCCGCCCCTTATTCTCCAGACTCCTGCCCCTTATCCTCCACACTCCCGCCCCTTATTCCCCCACACTCCCGCCCCTTATTCTCCACACTCCCGCCCCTTATTCTCCACACTCCCGCCCCTTATTCTCCACACTCCCGCCCCTTATTCTCCACACTCCCTGCCCCTTATTCTCCACACTGCCGCCCCTTATTCTCCACACTCCCGCCCCTTATTCCCCCACACTCCCGCCCCTTATTCCCCCACACTCCCGCCCCTTATTCTCCACACTCCCGCCCCTTATTCTCCACACTCCCGCCCCTTATTCTCCACACTCCCTGCCCCTTATTCCTCAAAAATCAGGCCACGACTGTTATTCATGGTGTGGAGTGTGCCATCCCCGGTGCAGACTGTGGAGTGTGCTGCCCCCATTGCAGACTGTGGGGTGTGTGGAGTCTGCAGTTTACCGTTTGCACAGTGCAGTGGGATCAGTCTGTTAGCGGGGCTGGAGTTGCATTATTCAGGGCACACCACTGGCGGAGCGTAATACCCGGCCGTCCTGTCCTCCTCCCTCTCTATGGGAGAACATTTGCCGTCTCTGATAGCGCTCTGTGAAATGGAGACTGTGAGAAGGGAGTAAAGGAAGCGTGCAATCAATTAGAAAAGCGCCACATAGCCATGACCTAGAAATCACACGACGACAGGAGATAAAACTCTCCGAACACCGAGCGGCTATGTGACCAGAACACTAAGCCCGCGGCCACTGGAGCCCATGATGGAGCCGAGTGTATTACTGTGACAAGAAGCCCCCTGTCAGATAGTGGGACAGCTGCACACGGAGCGGAGGAGATGCGTCTTCATACACCTGTGACAAGGCTGAAGGGTTCATTAATACACATCTGATTTCATGCCAAGCAGATGACAGAAGAGCGCGGCCATCTCAGCGGCACACGGTGCAAATACGGAGATCCCGGCTCCCCCATCACTCTCCACAGTTATTTATTTCTTGCCTCCATTCCCTGATAACAAAACCAGTCTGTGGTCCGCTCCTCTCGGCG
Organism: Ranitomeya imitator; assembly: GCF_032444005.1. NCBI lineage: Eukaryota > Metazoa > Chordata > Amphibia > Anura > Dendrobatidae > Ranitomeya > Ranitomeya imitator. The sequence goes on along the minus strand of NC_091289.1, from coordinate 8,182,372 downwards.
CTGCGGACCCTCCAGTTACAGCTGGTGCAGGGGCACAACTACAATAAGTGCAGGAGGGGCAATCGGGCCCTGGAATCTAAAAAGTCCCTTTCACCCATATGAAAAGACCAACACTATTAAAGACGTGCAGTTATTGGGGCCCCGCTGCTGCTTTTCCTTTGTGGCCCATGAGCTTCAATTCCACCACTAAGCAGGTGCAAGAGGCGGCGCAGGGGGTCAGTGTGCAAACAGGCAAAATAGCAAAGTACATTATATATTCAGCAGGTGGAGTGTGTGGGGTCTGCTGTCCACGGTGCTGAATGTGGAATGTGTGGGGTCTGCTGTCCACGGTGCTGAATGTGGAATGTGTGGGGTCTGCTGTCCGCGGTGCTGAATGTGTGTGATCTGCCATCCCCGATGCTGAATGTGGAATCTGTGCGGTCTGCCATCCCCACTGCTGAATGTGGAGTGTGTGGTGTCTGCCATCCCCGGTGCTGAATGTGGAGTGTGTGGAGTCTGCCGTCCCCAGTGCAGAACGTAGAGTGCGTGGGTTCTGCGGTCCCCGGTGCCGTCCCTGGTGCAGAACGTAGAGTGTGTGGAGTCTGCCATCCCCGCTACCAAATGTGGAGTCTTCTGTCCTCTGTGCCGAATGTGGAGTGTGTGGAGTCTGCCGTCCCTGGTGCCGAATGTGGAGTGTGTGGAGTCTGCCATCCCTGGTGTCAAATGTGGAGTCTGCCGTCCCCAATGCCGAATGTGGAGTGTGTAGAGTCTGCCATCCCTCGTGTCAAATGTGGAGTCTGGCGTCCCCAATGCCAAATGTGGAGTCTGCCGTCCCTGGTGCCGAATGTGGAGTGTGTGGAGTCTGCTGTCCCCGATGCAGAACGTGGAATGTGTGGAGTTTGCCGTCCCTGGTGACAAATGTGGAGTGTGTGGGGTTTGCCGTCCCCGTGCAGAATGTGGAGTGTAAAAAAACAAAATTGAGCTTGGTGTAAGTTGGCATACATGCAGCACAAAAACACATGTTCACATTGGCCATAAAGCATACAAAACCTATAAGAAACAAAATGAGCAAAAACCCTGCTGTATCTAAATAAGTAAAAAGCAAAAGTGCATTTAAATAACACAGGGTTCTTAGAAATACATTTTTTGATCAAAAATAGCATAAAAGCCTTCCCATTGTCGACAAGGTGACCCTGATCGGGACGATTCTATGCTGTCTAATATTAAAAACCTTACCATGTGCCAGAGTGTGTGACTTCAATTTGTGAATAATGTGTGAATAAGGGCAGACAAGGACCGGGTCCCAATCTACTGACACCAGTCTGGGGAAGCCTTTAAATGTAATTTCCAGCTCAGGAGAGGGAAGCCACACCTCAGCTTGCACAGAATGGAAAAATATGAACATGCATTTATGTACTGCATGTATACCAACTTTTACCAAGCTCAATTTTTTGTTTTTGTTTTTTTTTTCTTTCTGTATTTTTGCATTCTGTGCAAGCTGGGGTGTGGCCTCCCTCTCCTGAGCTGGAAATTACATTTAAAGACTTCCCCAGCCTGGTGTCCACTGGTTGGTACCCGGTCCTTCTGTCTGCCCTTATTCACACATTGAGGTCAACTTTGACACATGGTGCGGTTTTTAATATTAGACAGCGTAGGACCGTCCTGATCAGAGTCCCCTTGTCGATGGGAGGATGGATTTAATGCTATTTTTAATCAAAAACAGTATTACTAAGAACCCTGTTATTTGAATGCACTTTTGCTTTTTACTTATTAAGTTACAGAAGGGTTTTTGCTCATTTTGTTTCTTGTAAGTTTAGAATATGGAGTCTGCCATCCCCGATGCAGAATGTGGGGTCTGCCATACTCGGTGCTGAATGTGGAGTGCGTGAAGTCTACCTTCCCCGTGCTGAATGGGGAGTCTGCCATCCCTCGTGCTGAATGTGAGGAGTCTGCTGTTCCCAATGCAGAATGTGGGGTCTGCCATCCCCAATGCAGAATATGGAGTGTGTGGTGTCTGCCGTCCTCGGTGCTGAATGTGGAGTGTGTGGAGTCTGCCTTCCCCGGTGAAGGATGTGGAGTCTGCCGTCCCCGGTGAAGGATGTGGAGTGTGTGGAGTCTGCTGTCCCCGGTGAAGGATGTGGAGTGTATGGTGTTTGCCGTCCCCAGTAAAGGATGTGGAGTGTGTGGACTCTGCTGTCCTCGGTGCATAATGTGGAATCTGCCGTCCTCGGTGCTGAATGTGGGGTCTGCCATCCATGGTGCAGAATGTGGAGTGTGTGGAGATATTGGTACATCCGTAATCTCGGTGTCCTTACTCTTCCACCCTTCTGTGGATATTTTGTTCATTCACAGACTTTTGCGGAGGGCAGGACTTATTGTTCCTTCTCTGCCCTCTGAACATTGGGTCGTGCATCTTGCTGCCCTTTTACCCTCCTTACACCAGCCTGCTCTTTCTTACAGCTTCAACCCAAATGGTGGCTGATAACACAAAAAAGCAGCTGCTGGTCATTTTAGTCTAATGCTTTGCACAATTTCTCTTTGCTCCTCTATCCGGACACAGCTGAAGATGTGCGCGGATTCCTCCTGCTGTTCCACAATTTAGATTTTCTTTGTGGAATGATCTTCTCTTTGTATGTTCGCACATCTCGGACCATATGGTCCTGTCTGTTACGATGTATCTCAGGGTTGTGAGATACAAAAACCCTGTGCAGCCGAGTGTTTCCAGCTACATCTGTGAGTATCCTCCATCCCTCCACAGGGGCCACAACAATCAACTCTAGATTAGTTTTACTGCCCAGACTCTTTCCAGACAGAAGATCTCCGCTCCATATTCTCCGCCGGCAAAGCTGCACGTTTTCCGCCGGCAAAGCTGCACGTTTTCCGCCGGCAAAGCTGCACGTTTTCCGCCGGCAAAGCTGCACGTTTTCCGCCGGCAAAGCTGCACGTTTTCCGCCGGCAAAGCTGCACGTTTTCCGCCGGCAAAGCTGCACGTTTTCCGCCGGCAAAGCTGCACGTTTTCCGCCGGCAAAGCTGCACGTTTTCCGCCGGCAAAGCTGCACGTTTTCCGCCGGCAAAGCTGCACGTTTTCCGCCGGCAAAGCTGCACGTTTTCCGCCGGCAAAGCTGCACGTTTTCCGCCGGCAAAGCTGCACGTTTTCCGCCGGCAAAGCTGCACGTTTTCCGCCGGCAAAGCTGCACGTTTTCCGCCGGCAAAGCTGCACGTTTTCCGCCGGCAAAGCTGCACGTTTTCCGCCGGCAAAGCTGCACGTTTTCCGCCGGCAAAGCTGCACGTTTTCCGCCGGCAAAGCTGCACGTTTTCCGCCGGCAAAGCTGCACGTTTTCCGCCGGCAAAGCTGCACGTTTTCCGCCGGCAAAGCTGCACGTTTTCCGCCGGCAAAGCTGCACGTTCTCCCTCCCGGATGGCGTCTGCCACCAACAATGGATGAACTTCACATTCTTCCTATTTTTTTTGCATCCTCAGAGACCTTTGTCCTTCTTTGCATATGATCGATACTTGTAATCAAGAACATTTATAAGCTGTAACTATGAAGAACAGATCAATGGAAGACCAAGGAGGCTCAACTGTAATGTTAGCATCAATAATGGAAATGTAGAAGCTGTCCCGGTCAGTCCAGGAGTGAGCGAGGCGGGGGCGTACATATCGTTGGTGCAACCGCACGATGGCCCCGGGGCCACTAACACCTCCGTAACAGGTGGAATTGTGCATTACGATGAGTTATTGGCCCATATACTGTTCATGTACCCCTGTCCACCATGGGGCATTTGCTTCAGGTTTGGCCTGGCACTGAATATTCAGGCATTGCACACAACGTAATTCTCAGGCACGGCCGATATGGCTGAGTGGAGAATATTCCTTTCCATTGTGATGGGGAGCAGAAGTGACGGCGCCTCCACTATGGGCCGCATGGACCTTCTTCTTGGGGTTCCTCATTTTTTGCAACACTCACATTATGACCTTGTGATAAAGTCGTGACTTTCTGGGGACGTTGTTGTTGAGCATTTGGCAGCAGATTCATTCCATTCCTGTCATTTCAGTCATCTTTGAATTGGGAATTCCTAGAGGAGGCTTGTGAGCGACTAAGCCCAGACCCGTCCGTCTTGGAAGCCGGTCTCTCCTGTGGTTCCCACATTCAGCCATGAACACCTCCTTCCCATCAGTCACTCAGCAGATATCAGAACATGCAGAACAGACTTCAGGGTAAATTAGTGCGGGTTATACGCGCTCCGTAATTATGTTTCTGCTGTATATACTCTGTGGATATGAATATTTATAAAACCACATCAAAGCGAAGATAAAGGCCAAGTCTGAATATGCAGCGCTAACAATGGAGCCTGCGCTGATCCCTCCCCTGGCTTTTCTGGATGAGTCTTTTGTCTTTGAGCGAAGCCCTCTGAGACCTGGAGATGGGAAGACTTGCTGCAGGATCTCTAAGCCTCGATGTAAATGCACACACAATCTCCAGCGCTGTCGACAGCTTCATCCAACAGGGGCTCCGGATACAGCGCCAAGCCCGAAGGGAAGAGCCGAGCCCGGAGGGTCCCCGAGGCCCAGGGGAGACATGTACAGGTCCTTCTCAAAAAATTAGCATATAGTGTTAAATTTGATTATTTACCATAATGTAATGATTACAATTAAACTTTCATATATTATAGATTCATTATCCACCAACTGAAATTTGTCAGGTCTTTTATTGTTTTAATACTGATGATTTTGGCATACAACTCCTGATAACCCAAAAAACCTGTCTCAATAAATTAGCATATCAAGAAAAGGTTCTCTAAACGACCTATTACCCTAATCTTCTGAATCAACTAATTAACTCTAAACACATGCAAAAGATACCTGAGGCTTTTATAAACTCCCTGCCTGGTTCATTACTCAAAACCCCCATCATGGGTAAGACTAGCGACCTGACAGATGTCAAGAAGGCCATCATTGACACCCTCAAGCAAGAGGGTAAAGGTACTGTCACACTAGACGATATCGCTAGCGATCCGTGACGTTGCAGCGTCCTCGCTAGCGATATCGTCCAGTGTGACAGGCAGCAGCGATCAGGCCCCTGCTGGGAGATCGCTGGTCGGGGAAGAAAGTCCAGAACTTTATTTCGTCGCTGGACTCCCCGTAGACATCGCTGAATCGGCGTGTGTGACACCGATTCAGCGATGTCTTTGCTGGTAACCAGGGTAAACATCGGGTAACTAAGCGCAGGGCCGCGCTTAGTAACCCGATGTTTACCCTGGTTACCATCCTAAAAGTAAAAAAACAAACACTACATACTTACCTACCGCTGTCTGTCCTCGGCGCTCTGCTCTCCTCCTGCTCTGGCTGTGAGCGTCGGTCAGCCGGAAAGCAGAGCGGTGACGTCACCACTCTGCTTTCTGGCTGCCCGGCGCTCACAGCCAGACCAGAGAAGCAGAGCGCCGAGGACAGACAGCGGTAGGTAAGTATGTAGCGTTTGTTTTTTTACTTTTTAGGATGGTAACCAGGGTAAACATCGGGTAACTAAGTGCGGCCCTGCGCTTAGTTACCCGATGGTTACCGGGGACCTCGGGATCGTTGGTCGCTGGAGAGCTGTCTGTGTGACAGCTCTCCAGCGACCAAACAGCGACGCTGCAGCGATCCGGATCGTTGTCGGTATCGCTGCAGCGTCGCTATGTGTGACGGTACCTTTAGACCCAGAAAGAAATTTCTCAACAAATAGGCTGTTCCCAGAGTGCTGTATCAAGGCACCTCAATGGTAAGTCTGTTAGAAGGAAACAATGTGGCAGAAAACGCTGTACAACGAGAAGAGGAGACCGGACCCTGAGGAAGATTGTGGAGAAGGACCGATTCCAGACCTTGGGGAACCTGAGGAAGCAGTGGACTGAGTCTGGTGTGGAAACATCCAGAGCCACCGTGCACAGGCGTGTGCAGGAAATGGGCTACAGGTGCCGCATTCCCCAGGTAAAGCCACTTTTGAACCATAAACAGCGGCAGAGGCGCCTGACCTGGGCTACAGAGAAGCAGCACTGGACTGTTGTTAAGTGGTCCCAAGTACTTTTTTCTGATGAAAGCAAATTTTGCATGTCATTCGGAAATCAAGGTGCCAGAGTCTGGAGGAAGACTGGGGAGAAGGAAATGCCAAAATGCCTGAAGTCCAGTGTCAAGTACCCACAGTCAGTGATGGTGTGGGGTGCCATGTCAGCTGCTGGTGTTGGTCCACTGTGTTTCATCAAGGGCAGGGTCAATGCAGCTAGCTATCAGGAGATTTTGGAGCACTTCATGCTTCCATCGGCTGAAATGCTTTATGGAGATGAAGATTTCATTTTTCAGCACGACCTGGCACCTGCTCACAGTGCCAAAACCACTGGTAAATGGTTTACTGACCATGGTATTACTGTGCTCAATTGGCCTGCCAACTCTCCTGACCTGAACCCCATAGAGAATCTGTGGGATATTGTGAAGAGAAAGTTGAGAGACGCAAGACCCAACACTCTGGATGAGCTTAAGGCCGCTATTGAAGCATCCTGGGCCTCCATAACATCTCAGCAGTGTCACAGGCTGATTGCCTCCATGCCACGCCGCATTGAAGCAGTCATTTCTGCCAAAGGATTCCCGACCAAGTATTGAGTGCATAACTGAACATTATTATTTGATGTTTTTTTTGTTTGTTATTAAAAAACACTTTTATTTGATTGGATGGGTGAAATATGCTAATTTATTGAGACAGGTTTTTTGGGTTATCAGGAGTTGTATGCCAAAATCATCAGTATTAAAACAATAAAAGACCTGACAAATTTCAGTTGGTGGATAATGAATCTATAATATATGAAAGTTTAATTGTAATCATTACATTATGGTAAATAATGAAATTTAACACTATATGCTAATTTTTTGAGAAGGACCTGTAGATATGGAACACAACAGAAAGGGATCGACGCATTACACAGAACACGGTCCAGATAATTCTATTACAGGCACAGAACGTTCTGTACATGGCCGCCATGGTGCTGGATCTTGTGTCTGCAGACCCGGCTTCTGCCCAGTCGGAGGCACAGGCAGGTCGCCCTCATTTCCCTCCTCACCAGTGACACTTTATTACTAGGAAATAAGTATGGAGGAGGCAAAGTGGAATCAGGGGTGACAGGCGGCATAAGGGTCCCCATTAGTGAAACTGTCCTTTACATATAACCTAATAGACAACATTGAGCTGCTGTCAGGGGCCACTGGCCCCCACTATTTGCAGACCCCTGATGCAGCTGCTCAGGTTGCACATATGGTAGGTCCACCATTGATTTGGCGGCAGCTGTGAAGGATTGGCCCAGATGACATTGTAAGATACATTTTCATGCAGTATGTGCGGCTTCCACATCGCAACCAACGGCCCATTTGTCTATTGCACTGGAGAAGAAAACATGATAAAAATCAGTGTGTGATGATTAATACCTGCTAGTTCAGGTGACTGGGTACTAGACGGGTAACACTGTTTCTGGCCTTTATAGGCCTTGTATCCCGCATTTAGTTAGTGAATGTAGATGAGCTGCCATAATGTCTCCTATACACATATGTGGGATTCTGGCTTTCCTGACTACGTAGCAAATTCATACACAGCAGCAGCATGATGCACATTATACAGCAGCACTGAGCAGTGTAGCTGTGAATCCAACACTGGGGTGACAAATACTAATTGAAAAGTAACATCATGAAGCAGTACTAAGCAGATTATATGTGACTCCAGCACTGCAGATCAGATAAAACATTTATTAGAAAGCAACAGCATGTAGGACATTTTACAACAGAAATAATCGGTGCAACTGTGAATCCAACCTTGGGGTCTAGATAAAACATTCATTAAAAAAACAACAGCATGAAGGACATTATACAGGGGTAATGAGCACTATAGCTGTAAATCCAACACTGGGATGACCTAAAACAATAATTAGAAAGTAACACTATGAAGGACATTACACAGCAGTATTGAGCTTTGTAGCTGTGAATCCTTCACTGGGGGATAGACAAAACCTATTAGAAAGCAACATCACAGAAGATATTATACAGCAGTACTTAACTGTGTAGCTGTGAATCTTGCATTAAGGTTTAGACAAAACACTTATTAGAAAGCATCATAGAGGACATTACTGTATACAGCAGGATTGAGCAAAGTACTGAGGTAACATAAAACAATTATTAGAAAGCAACTTCATGAAGGAAATTATATAGCAGTACTGAGTAGTGTAACTGTGAATCCAGCATTGGTTGAACTAACACTTATTAGAAAGCAGTAGTATAGAGGACATTACACAGCAGTACTGATCAATTTAATTGAATCTGGCACTGGGGTAAGAAAAACCACTTATTAGAAAACAACAGAGTTTAGGACATTACACATCAGTACTGAGCAGTGTGAATCTAGCACTGTTGGTCAGATAAAAAAAACTTATTAGAAAACAACAGCATGGAGTACATTATATAGCAGTACTGTGTAAAGTACTAGGATTACTTATAAAACTTATTAGAAAGCAACACCATGAAGAACATTACAAAGCAGTACTGATAAGTGTAACTGTGAATCCAGCACTGCAGATCAGATAAAACACTAATTAGAAAGCAACAGCATGGAGGACATTATAAGTACTGAGCAGTGTAGCTATGAATCCAGCATTACAGTAAAACAAAACACTAATTAGAAAGCAGCAGAATGGAGGACATTAACCAGCAGTCCTAAGCAGTGTTGCTGGGAATCCAGAACATTAAAAGCACTTATCAAAAAATGCAGCACCATCTCTGCACCTCACCTCTCCATGGACTTCAATAGGCAGAGAGAATAATAGTTCGGGAGGCATGGATGTGGGTGAGGGGCAGATTTATCGGGTAAGATATATTACAAAGTTTCTTAAATTCACTTGTACTATTGATTTATGCAAAGTCTGTAGAAAGGACGGTGAGCATTTCAGTTCAACCATTTACAAAGTTGCTCAGTCTGTAGATTTGTATAGAACTTTTTGACTTTTCCTCAGTTTTGGGGACCCTTTTTTTTGTCAGTGCACCCACCTGAGTAGATCGCATGATCTCACGCTTCCACTTCAGGGCTCAGATCAAAACCTTCGAGCATTCACATTGCTGCATATTATCCCTCCTTGACTTATTTGCTTTTTCCTTGCAATTGTATAACGTCTTCTGCTTCCCTTTGTCTGAGTAGTTTGGACCTCTAACAAGTCTGTGCAGGGTGGAGAGGCAGTCTCCTGTGCAGCAGTGCACTTTGCTGCAGAGGAGCAGGGGTGATGCTCTGTCACTGCTGCGGTGTAGTCGGTTCTTTTGCAGGTAGATGGGCGAGCTCTGACCTCCGGATTGTTCCAGGCTGTTCTGCGGAGCTTTTATTTGTTTCCCAACAGGAAACCTCTTAAAGAACATTAGAGCCGGGAGAGCAAAGGAAATTATGGCATAAGCAGAAAGAAAGGAGCCGCACGGAGCGGGCGCTCGCCTCCCAGATTGGCTTTACGGAAGGTATTACTGTTCTTCGGTGGCCGCTGGAGTCTTATTACTAATAATCCCTTAATGAAAATAACTTTTGCCGTCAGTCGCCACGGGGGCTCCGCTAACTTACGGGGACCCGCTACTCTCCGGAATTTCATTGCTCTTTCAGTCACTAGACGGCAAGAGAATAAAGACGATAATGATGAAGGAGCGAACGTTCAGCGAGAACCGAGATCTGCAAGATGGGGCCCATTTTGGAAGGAACTGAGCGGGGAAGTGTGGCTAGAGAAGCTTAAGAGCCGCGCTCTGTGCAAAGATGTTCTGCAGCAGCTTCTCTAATACACAACCTGGTGCAAGAGAAGCACTTTAAGAAGAGGCAACCTCCCAACAATCAATGGCTGGCTCTCCTCTGCTCCTTCTAATATGTCTTTAAGCTGCTGCGGAATCTCTTTAAGAGAAAAGAGCTACATATTAATTAACTATCTAGATATTGACAATGGAATGAAATCCAGAGTCGAGAAGTGTGGAGAGTATAAAGCTTAAAAAACAGTTTTATTGATATTAATAAGTAAAATTAGATTAAAATAGGGTGCCTCCAGACATAAGAGGATGCAGTCTTCATACATACAATCAATACAATGAAGGCTTATATATAGAGGTGACCAGTGGATCACACTACATGGTAAGAAAAACCTTTACCTAAATGAAGGCACACAAGACGAGATGCAGGCTGCATCACCCCACCCCGACGCGCGTTTTGCCTATCTTCTTCCTGGGGTCCCTGACCTAAAGGACATCTCATTTTTTAAATAGGATAAATCAGTTGTTACACAAACCTTCTTTAATCTTTGCCATTTTCTAGCCGAGTACATTGACATCTCCATATAAACATCCGTAGTGCCCAGAAGTAATATCAGGCAGGGTCTCCTGGAGACCACCAAGACCACCACCCTTATCCACAGCAGATTCTTATGACCGGTACCATATTTCTTTACATCAACCCCCTAAACACTGAAATTTTAGGTGGTCATCCGAGAGATTTCACTGCATTTGGCAATTTGAATCTACAAGGTTAATATCTGGGAGACGACATTTCCGAGGAGATGCCCACCCTATGCCCATTACCACCCAGGTTTCCACTCTCCATCCTGGAGATGTTGGGGCACAAGAAACTCAATGGATTTCAAGGGGACTCTGAGGGGCTCTGGAGATTTGAAGACCATTCTAGGGGTCTTCCCTGTCTCGGAGATCCAAGAGCCAAATTCATTATTGTTTTTGCACCTTTCTTAGTTTGCACCAGATTCATCTTTCCAGTTCTTTTTGTCGTTAGTTCCCCAGTGTGGCCAGGGGGTTACGGTCTCCAGCTGCTTTTGGCAGATTCCTCATTTGCTACTTCTCAAAAAGTTGCACAATTTGTTGCAGATGTGCAGCAGTCCCTACTGGAGTGATTTTAGATAAGACAGACATTTCTAAGCAATTTCTGGGAAGTTTCGAAAGATGTAGGACTTCTTGTTCTATGAAGTCGCAGAATTAATTTTAGCCAGAAAAAAAAAAAAAGACAACATTTGACTTTGTGCAAAATTCTTGAACCACATGAATTTGACACAAAAAACATCAGTGAATTCTAGAAGATAAAAAAAAAGATAAAACCTAGAAATGATGAATCTGGGTCTGGATCTTCATGACATCACTGCAGGAAATCAGGAGGGGACACGACGTCGTCATCATCCGGCGATCAGATCTGGGCCGTAGAAGGAAGATTTGGCTTCGGGTGGTCTTGGTTATGTCACGCTTGGTTGCTACACTGTTCTTTGGGTTAGATTTGGCCTCTGGAGACGTAACATCACATTTAGATCAATTCTTAAATTGACTGGAACGACAGGACAGAAAATGTGGAACAATGAGAGGAGAGAGCAGGAGGTGCATGTAGCGCCACGGACTCCGCGCGCCTCCTGAGAAGCCGCCGCGCTCTCATCTGCACTCACGACATGTTTACCGACATCCTCATAAACCGTCTCCGACGTATTTACCTGCTAAGCTCTCGGCGCGGTCACACGCTCTGATCCTCTTCATCTGCAACCAGTGACAACTCCCGGAGATGGCGACTTTGGGACCTTAATTCTGCGAAGCCGCAGCCGATTCTGTCCTACACAAACTCCTATGGACTGATACTCGCCCTAAAAAGGAAGGAAACATCTGGGTTTAGGGTCATTCTGGAAGTATTCGGATACTGTTGGCCAGTGGCGCATTGCTAATGGTGGCAGATCACGCGACCACTATGGGGCCCCATGATTTCTATGTACACCCCTGCTGCCGGCAAACCCCATAGAAGTCCACCCTGCATAAATCGTGCTCAGTAAGAGATGGACCCCTGGGCAGAAATGCAATGAGGGTCTCTTGCTGTTACTCTTTTCTATTAGTCTGCAGTCAATCGATCAGACTCCATAGATAATTCTAAAGAAAGGGAATCCTGTGGACCCCTTTCTGGTGCACCGCTGATGCGTCTGCACACAGCTGACAGCCTTGACATGGAGAAAAGGTCCACGACTGCCCACCTTAAAGGCGACCTCCATGGAAAGCGGGGGGCAGCCAGTATCCCCATTGTCTCCTGCCGTCTTCAGAGTACAGACTGACACCTCCTGTCCTTTGGCTTCCAATGCATTTTAGGATGGAGCCACTGAGGTGACCGCCATCATGGCTGATAGATGGAGACGCACATTTTTGGAGATGCACCCTAGAAAGACTAGGAGCAGCGCTAATCCCAGCCGCCCTGCACTTCTTGCACACAGAAGTCGGAGGTCTCCTCATATGTCTCCTGCACCCTCCATCCTCTACAGACGGAAGGTCAGACCTCTTGGCAGGGAAAGGTTTACACGAGAGGTGGCAGTCGGCCTCCGCAGCGCAGGAAATGTACCATTTTCTTCTTTCTTTAAAAGGATGTAAATTGTTTCTACAGAAATTGCCTTGAACAATTCCCCGGTTGTGGTTGGAATGATTTGCAAATTACGCTGCACAAAAAAGGGCGCCATGACTTTCACTTAGAAGAATGACCAAATGATTTCTAATGAGTCTTTCAGTGAAAGTTTTGACATTTTTGTCAGGTGCTGAACGACGCTAGAATATTGCCAGAAAAAAGAAAGTTATTTCAGCCCTAAATACTTAAAGCAGGGGCCCTGACCCGGGTTAGTGGATGTGGAAAGGGAGGTTTTTGGATCCCGCACCTGTGTCCATCACATGCCTGGGACAATCCCCAAAGGATGACAATAAGCAGAGTACCGGGAAACCACAAGGAAACAAAGTATCAAACTTTTCGATGACTTTCTCACTTGGACGCTTCTCTGTAAATCACTTTTTTTACCACTTTTGAAACTTTCCTAAAAGTTTTCTCTTTCTTCCCGGTGAAGTTTCCTCTCCAGTTTCCGTCCATCTTCTTTAGAGACTTTGCGTCCGTTGACTTATCCGTAGCCATCTAGTAGCTGCAGATAACTCCCTAATCGTCGTCACTTCGCCGATCCCACCTGGAGACGGCCCCTGATCTGAAGTGTCAGATCTTCTGCTTTGGAGACTGATCCCATTTCCGATAAGTCGTTGTCGTCTTCGGGGAATGAAATGTTGGGTGATGTCTAAGCGGCTGCCAGACAGAAGAGTCGGTGGGATTAGCGCTGATCTGACGGCATCATCACCGCTGGCGCTTTATCTGCCTCTCGTTTCATGTTGGAGATAAGTTGAGCCGCTCGCTAAGTCTCCAGGTGGCGGTGGCTCTTATCTGCGCTCCCCAGATGCCGGCGCTCCTCTCCTCCTCCGCACAGGTGTGGGGTCCTTGTCCCTTCCTCACAATCCCTGTTCTTTTCTCCACCGCATCTTTTCTTCTTCACGTTTTCCCTTTGATCACCTTGTTAGGACAAATCTGAAGCAGCGGTTCCCTCCCCTAAATCCGTCTTCAGCCTGAAAACCGAGGCCAGAGGAAGAAAGTATTTACAATCCACAACACGCGTTCCTTTAATCTTCCGGGCTTTACATGAGAGCAAAATCAGCAAATACTTCCAGCTTTGGGATTTCGGGGAAGTTTATCCTCCTGCTTTGTGCGTCGGCTTCCTATACATTTCATTCATCACTTAATTATAGGGGCGGCAAAAAATATATATATATTTAACCCCTGTAGTCCTGGAGCAAGGCATAGACATATTGTCACAGTATCATTAGATGGCAGGACGTTTTTCTTAATTCCATGTGTTTTTGGCTAAAAATAATTTTTGCAATTGGGTTTCATTTAAAATGTTGTTACACCTTTTGCCTTCTACAGCCTGTTTGTTTCACGGTTTATTGCCGGCTGCAGAATGAGTTAACTGAGAAACTGTCAGTGAGCTCGGTCTGATGGGAAGTTTATGACTTGTATCTTCTTTCTTCTGAGCTCTTTTCTGCTGATTTATCATCACAGGAAAGATTAACTGAACTGAAATCACCAGAGAGGAGCTCAGAAGAACAAAGATAAGAGTTATATTTGTCTGTCAATCTCCAACCTTCTTTGTTCCTCCTTGTCTCTTAAAGAAAGATAAAAGTTATACTCTCTCCCGTCACACCCAGCTCACTGACAGATCCTCAGTTATCTCATCCTGCAGCCAGAGCAAGATAACACAAGGCAAACAGTAATTTATTAAAATTATTATTATTAATTTTTATAGCGCCATTTATTCCATGGCGCTTTACACGTAGATGAAACTTAATTGCAAAATTGTCGACTGAACTGCGACTACACTGAAGTATCTAAATCTTTACTTTGTGATACTATGAGCTGTGCCTGTGTATCCAAGCCCATCAAATGTGATACTGTCTGCTTAACAACTGTATCTAGGCCTAACGTGTGATATTATCTGTGCAGTAATGTATCTAATCCTATCAAATATATATCATATTGACTGATGAGCAGTGTATCTAAGCTTACCTTGTGTGACACTGACTGCGAGGCCTAACATGTATGGTAGTGCAGCTAAGCTGGTGCATCTAGTCCTATCATGGGAGAAGCTGTGGCTAAACTGATGTATCAAAGTCTTTAACACATGATACTGTCTGAGGTGCTGTGTATCTAAGCTTATCTTATAAAATACCGAGTTCTAAGCAGATGTATCTAAGCCTATCAGGTGTGATATCGCCAGCTAAGTCATGTATCTAAGCCATCTCCCCCCCCCCCCGATAGTCACAATCTGCACCTTTAGGACTTTCTTCCCTTAGTTCATCGCCGCCCCCTCCCACGTGTACTGTATATAGGGGGTCCGGGTCTGGGGGGAACATTTGTGGTGAATTGCGTTATTTCATGACATGCGGAAGATAAAGAATATGGGGGGCGGCCGCCATCACCAGCGCAGGAAGGACAGAAACGTGGGAAGGAACCGAAAACAACAACATAAAGGACGGATGATGTCTGGATAAAACCTCCGTCACAGCAGCGCGTTCAGCGATTAATGCCCCAAATACGGGATAATTATACACAACAGCAGCCCCTCTGCCCGCACCCCGCATAGCCCGCACTCAACATAGCCCGCACCCCGCATAGCCCTCACTCAACATAGCCCGCACCCCGCATAGCCCTCACTCAACATAGCCCGCACCCCACATAGCCTGCTCTCCGCATAGCCCGCACCCCGTATAGTCTGCACTCCACATAGCCTGCTCTCCCCATAGCCCGCACTCCACATAGCCTGCTCTCCCCATAGCCCGCACCCCACATAGCCAGCCCCCGTATAGCCCGCACTCCACATAGCCTGCTGTCCACATAGCCCGCACCCCGCATAGCCCGCGCCCCGCATTGTCTGCATCCCGTATAGCTCACTCCCTGCATAGCTTGCGCCCTGCATAGTCTGCATCCTGCATAACCCGCGCCCTGCAGTCTGCATCCCGCATACCCCGCATAGCCCGCACCCCACATAGTCTGCATCCCACATTGCCTATACCCCGCATTGTCTGCATCCCGTATAGCTCACTCCCCGCATAGCCCACGCGCTGCATAGTCTGCATCCTGCATAGCCCGCGCCCTGCATAGTCTGCATCCTACATAGCCCACACCCTGGACAGCCCGCTTCCCGCATAGCTGCACCCGCAGACCCCACACAGCTCGCACAGCCTGCAACCCACACAGCCCATACCTAGTAGGGCCTTCACACCCCACGCACCCAAAACATTGCCAACTCCACACCTGCACAGCCCACACCCCTTACAAATCACCTCGTAACTTACACACAACCCACACCTCGCAGAGACCACACCCCATACAGCTCGCTCCCCGCTCAGATTGTCCCTCGTACAGCCTGCCCCCCCCCACACCCTGCATGGCCTACACTGAACAGTCTGCACCCCACACAGTCCGAATCCCACTCAGTTCGTCCCTCATACAGCCCACATCCCAAACTGCCTCCACCCTGCACCACTTTCCCCTACACAGTCCACCCTCTGCACAGCTCGCCCCTGTACAGTTCACGGCCTGCCCCCTGCACAGATCTCCCCTTCATCAGCCAATGTTACTCAGCCAGTCTTAGAGGTCACTGCTGGAGGTCTGGTAAGTCTGGGACCCCAAATATCTGCCCAACAATCACTTAGGTTAGTTTCACAGTAGCGTTTTGCTGAGCTGTGGACTTCCTCTGTGAAGCCCCGCCCACGGCCGCACCTCCACCGCTCAGCTCCGCCTATGTCCGCATGCGGCCTGCGTACCTATCTTTAACATTAGGTATGCAGGTTGTGTGGATGTCTGCGGATGCCTCCACATGTGTCGTTTTGATGATGCGGCGACTCGCATCAAACGCAGCTGGTTGTAAGTTCTTTTTTTCTCTGCATCGTCAAAACGACGCATGCGGAGGCATCTGCATACCGCCGCACGACCTGCGTAACTAATGTTAAAGATAGGTACGCAAGCCGCATGCATAGGCGGAGGTGCGGCCGTGGGCGGGACTACACGGAGGAAGTCCGCAGCCCTCCCTCTGCAGCTCAGCAAAGGCTAGTGTGAAACTAGCCTTACAGGTCCTTCTTACAAAATTAAAATATCATTAAAAAAGTTAATTTATTTCAGTTCTTCAGTACAAAAAATTAAACTCGTATGGTCTATAGAGTCATTACACACAGAGTGATCTATTTCACGTGTTTATTTCTGTTAATGTTGATGATTATGGCTTGCAGCCAATGAAAACCCAAAAGTCATTATCTCAGTAAATTAGAATAATTAACACTAAACACCTGTAAAGGCTCCTAAGTGTTTATAAAGGTCCCTTAGTCTGTTTCAGTAGCTCCACAATCATGGGGAAGACTGCTGACCTGACAGATGTCCAGAAGGCGTCACTGACACACTCCACAAGGAGGGGAAGCCACAAAAGGTCATTGCTAAAGAAGCCGACTGTTCACACAGTGCTGTATCCAAGAATATTAATGGAAAGTGGAAGGAAAAAGTGTGGTAGAAAAAGGTGCACAAGCAACCGGGATAACGGCAGCCTGGAAAGGATTGTTAAGAAAAGGCCATTCAGTAATGTGGGGGAGATTCACAAGGAGCGGACTGCTGCTGGAGTCATTGCTTCACCACACACAGACGTCTCCAGGACATGGGCGACAAGTGTCACATTCCTTGTGTCAGCCACTCATGGCCAATAGACAACGCCAGAAGCGTCTTACCTGGGCCAAGGAGAAGAAGAACCGGACTGTTGTCAGTGGTCCAAGGTGTTTTCAGGTGAAAGTAAATGTTGCATTTCATGTGGAAATCAAGGTCCCAGAGTCTGGAGGAAGAGTGGAGGCCACAATCCGAGCTGCTGGAGGTCTGGTGTGAAGTCTCCACAGTCAGTGATGGTTTGGGGGCCATGTCATCTGCTGGTGTAGGGCCACTGTGTTTTATCAAGACCAGAGTCAGCGCAGCCGTCTACCAGGACACTTCAGAGCATTTCATGCTTCCCTCTGCCGACAAGCTTTTTGGAGATGGAAATGTCATTCTCCAGCAGGACTTGGCCCCTGTCCACACTGACGAAAGTACCAATACCTGGTGTAAAAACAACAGTATCACTGGGCTTGATTGGCAGCAAACTCCCCTGACCTTCACCTCAAAGATAATCTATGGAGTATTGTCAAGAGGAAGATGAGACACCAGACCCAACAATGCAGACGAGCTGAAGGCTGCTATCAAAGCAACCTGGGCTTCCATAACCCCCCAGCAGTGCCACAGGCTGATCGCCTCCATGTCACACCGCATTGATACAGAAGAAGCCCGACCAAGCATTGAGTGCATTTACTGAACATACATTTCAGTAGGGAACATTTCAGATTTTACAATCATTTTTCAAGCCGGTGTTATAAAGTATTCCAATTTACTGAGATAATGACTTTTGGGTTTTCATTGGCTGTAAACCATAATCATCAACATTAACAGAAATAAACACGTGAAATAGATCACTCTGTGTGTAATGACTCTATAGAATATAGGAGATTCTCTTTTTGTATTGAAGAACTGAAATAAATTAACTTTTTGATGATATTCTAATTGTGTGAGAAGCTCCTGTAGTTTTAAAGGTTTCTGGAGTAGATGGGAGACCAGTAATATGGCCACTACTACAAGTCCCAGCAGATATGTCCCAGAGACCTGGATGGGGATTCTGAGAGGTGAAAGCGAACATCTGGAACTGCCCAGCACTCAGGTCCTTTGAAAGGCTGAGTGACTACCAGTATGGAGGCCGCGAGGGACACATCCCCCAATGGATACAGAATGGAGCAATGTAACGTTTAACAGATCGGGATGAGGACGAAGCGAGGATCCCCCTGTATGGAGCGAGAGGGGCCGCAGTCCTTCTAGAATTTCATACAGGATGCCATCTCCTCACTCCACTCTTCTTATCTCTACACTCCTCTTCTCTCCCGTCCTCACTCTTCTTCTCTCCTATTCCCTCTTTTTGTCTCCTCTTCTCTCCTCTCATTTCCTCCTCTACTCTGATGTCCTCACTTCTCCTATCTCTCCTCCTCATCTCTCCTCACATCTTCTGGTCTCAATTCTACTCTTTTATCTCTCCTCTCCCTTCCTCATTTCTTCTCTCCTGTCCTCACTTCTCCTGTTTATCTCTCCGCTCCTTTTCTCCTCTTCTCTCCTCACTTCTCTTTTATCTCTCCTCATCTCCTCTTCTGCCCTCACTTCTTTTCTCTCTTCTCCTCTCCTCACATCTTCTGTCCTCACCTCTCGTCTTTTGTCTCCTCTCCTCACTCCTCTTTTATCTCGTTTCCTCTCCTCTTCTGTCCTAACCTCCTCTTTTATCTCTTTTCTTGTCTCATAGTCTGTCCTCACCTCTCCTCTTTTATGTCTCCTCTTCTCTCCTCACTTCTCTTTTATCTCCTCGTTTCCTCTCCTGTCCTCACTTCTCCCCTTTTATCTCTTCTTCTCCTCTCCTCTTCTGTCCTCACTTCTCCCCTTTTCTCTCTTCTTCTCCTCTCCTCACATCTTCCGTCCTCTTCTCTTCTGTGTCCTCTCCTCAGTTCTCCTCTTTGAAGACTCTTCTTCTTTCCTCATCTCTCCTCTTCTGTTTTCACTCCTCTTTTATCGCTCCTCTCCTCTCCCTTCCTCCTCTCATCTCTCCTGAATCTTTTCCCCCTAATGTGAAATTAAGAAGCTTTGTCTTCTGCTTGCCGGGCAGTAATTAGACTGCGGTAATGTGAGCGTTTACGTGCTGCCATTTAGTGGAGCACAGGGGCCTCCGAGCACAATTCAGCGATGTCCGAAGAGTGCGGCCATGAAGGACGGGGACCGCTCCTGCTGCAGTGAAGTTTTGCCCAATGTAACATTGTCACTTTGTGTTTGCCCATAAGAATAACAGAGGGACGACAGGTTTTCTTTTTGAAAATGCAGCCCGCCAATGTACGTCAGCCCCGGACTGGAGATCATCAGAGGCTGAATGATGCCCCACATCCATTAGGACGAACATCTCGCCACAGCGCACACTTCACTGCTGAAGAATTGGGGCCTTTGTGTCTATTCTCCAATCACAGTTAGAGCTGCACTTACAGTTCTGCTGAGACACCAGAGCTGCATTCAAAATTCTGCTGCTGCACCAGATCTCCTTCACTCACATCTAGAGTTCCATTCACAATCATACTGTTACATTATGTCTGGTATGAGCCACATCCAGAGCTTCATTCGCACTTCTGCTGTCACGTTACGTCTTCAGTCTCCTGTCCAATCAAACGCTGCATTCACAATTCTCGTTATATCAAGTTTTCCTGCTTCGGTCACACTCATTAATAATCATGCTGTAAAATCCCAACGCTCGAACCCAGCGCTGCATTTCCAGTTCTGCTGATCTGTAGAGTGTTTATTCACCAGACACATTCAGAGCTGTATTCACAATTCGGCCACAGCCTGCTTTTACACCAAGCTGTACTCTAAAATTCTGTGTTGAACCTTGCCTGTTTACTCCAGTCACATCCATAAATGTATTCACAATTCTTCTGTTACATCTTGCCTTTTTATTTCAGTTACATCATTCAGAGCTGCATTCACTATTCTTGTAATTTGCACGGTCTTAACAGTCCAGTTACATTCAGAGCTGCATTCACAATTCTACTGCTACATCGTCTTAGTACTCCGGTAACATTAATGGTTGCATTCATAATTCTTCCACTACATCTTGACTTTTTCCTTCAGTTACATCCAGAGCTGCATTCACAATTCTTCTGCTTCCTACTGCTTTTTTTCCTTCAGTCACACCCAGATCTGCATTCAATATTCTTCTGATGTGTTCTGTTTTAATCATCCAGTCACATTCAGAGCTGCATTCACAGTTCTTCTGCTAGGTCTTATCTTAGTACTCCAGTAACATCCTTTGCTGCAGCCACTATTCTGCTGGAGGCCTGTTAGTTCTCAGGCTGCAGACCCCCCTGTCTCAGTGTCGCCCCCTACTGGTTCAGTCTCTGCTTGTTTTTTTTCTAGCAGTTTTGCTCCATTTGTTGCAATTTCATCTTTTTAGAAACTTGAACCCGTCCGTTTTTCCGTGACATGCAGATGTCACCTTGAAGACACCAGATCTGAGATGTTTCCAATTCCTCCTCCCCGGGTGTCACCTAGGACGATGCTCTCCCCTTTCCATCCTGTGCGTTTCTATGGGCTGCACTTCGCGGTTGTTTGCACAATGTTCTTCGCGCCTTTTATGTTTGGCTACGTTCACATTGGCGTTCCGCCAATGTGCGTCGCTGTTGCGCCGGCGACGCAGCGGCGACGCGCCCCTATGTTTAACATAGGGGACGCGTGCGTTTTTTGGGTGGCGTTTTTTGACACTTGCGTCGTTTACGACGCTAGCGTCGGACGCAAGAAAATGCAACAAGTTGCATTTTCTGTGCGTCCGATTGTCGTCAAAAAACGACGCACGCGTCGCAAAACGCGCGCCTTTTTGCGTGCGTTTGTGCGCGTTTTTTCGTGCGTCGCGCGTTGCGTCGCCGACGCAGGGCGGCGCAACGCTAGTGTGAACGTAGCCTTTGTGAACCTTTCTGAGCGACGGCTTTGAATTATCCCAAACATTTCAACTTCCCAATGAAGTCTCGGGAGATTGTAAAATCCTCAAACTGAGGAAGCGGCGTCCTGATTAGTGCTGGATGCGATTGTATGGTGGAGGTAGGTAGGGTACAGCGAAGGACAAAGAACAAAGCGCTTTATGTCTGTAAACAGTCGTCAGGCTGCACAGAGTCGCCTTTGTTCTGCGGCACGCCGGTAATGAAAGAACTCTGCTAGATTCTCATCTATTAATGTCATAACGCGTCAGTCACTGCCGGATCACATTCTGCAGAAACCAGCAAGTAGCAAAGATGACAGGCACGGAAAAATAAACACCAAAAAGGGTGCCAGTGGCTAAAAACTGCGCAACATTTCGTATAGGCAAGCGCCAATCGTTGGTGTCCATGTTCTCCAGCCATGAGGGTTACGTTATGCCACTTGCACAATTTGGATACATTTGTTGTAACTTGCTCCTTTTCTGGCAGATTCTCACAGAGCGGATTATCTGGATGATGATGATAATGTAAATTAGCTCTGGACCAGAAGAGAACTTTACTTCCTTCAGAGGGGCGAACTGATGTTCATACTTTACCTCTATACACAAAATACAATACAATCATTGTAGAGTGAAACCTTCTGCAACTTTCTAACTTTTTAATTACTTGCCTTTTTCAACATCTCGGCTTCCCATCATTAAACAGAAACAGTCTTGTGATTGAGAATCTTTCCTCACTTTGTTACAATGTATCAGAGTAAGTAATCGTCTCTGAGTTTTGCACAGATCTCTCTGCTGTCAAGGACCCAGGGTGATAGATCATAATCTGCACCGATACATTGTAGCAAGAAAACATTTCCCCTAGAAAGTAGGGAATGAATACAAGTGGAATTGAATTCTGCTTGAATTTTTCAAAAATCAGCTTTTGTCAAAATGCAAATTATTTTTCGAATTTGCACAGATTCAACAATATGGTGACCGCTGGGAAAGTCCTTGCAAAAGACAACTTCGAATTTTGCCTCATCCGCTCATTGCTAATGCCAACAACCGAGTAAGAGGGGAGACTACAGATCATGTTGGGTTTTCAGTTTCTGAATTTAAAGTGTTTCTATACACTGACAACAAGCAGTGATCCTACAAATGGCAAGGAGCGAAAAACAAAAAAGTATCAAAACAATGCAGAATTGTTCACTTTACAATGATTAACGTTTTTTCATTATAACAGAAGGGTGTGAACACGTTGCAATGCATCTAAAAAATATATATATATATATCCAGGTTGCAGATTACAGCCACTGATCCTGCAGAAAGTAGACATAATGGGGGTTGTAGAGTAACACATGACGGCCAGATCAGACTGCACATTGCTTGTTTGTAGTCTGTAACCATAGAAACACATTGGTCTGGGTGGGAGCTGCCAACACCAAACGGGAGGAAATATTTAGATCAGGATTACAAAGTTGTTTTAGATGCTTTGCAGGAATTAACAGTTGGTAACAGAAACATCTGTCGATCCTCGAAGAAGCTGAGGTCATGAACATTAAATACCAATTTGAAAATCCACCTGTCAACAAACTCCATAATCTCCACAATCTCAACAGAAAACCTGAAAAGTAGAGAACTGAAAACGCTCCTTTCTGTTATCGATTTGTTTTCTTGCCCCCAGTAAAGCATCGCACAGAAGACGACGACCTGGGACTTGTACGAGGTCAAGAGGAGGCTGTAAAGCTACAAGGTGAACGAAATCCTCGCATCAATAACTGCTGACTGCAACAGGAAAATCTTTTAAGTTGCTCATCAATCTCCTTATGGAACCTAAGAAATGTCAATCAAATAAGATGAAGATATGATGCAGGCTGGAGGCTTTGGGGTTTTTCGTGGCCATACATTCCCCCATTGGCGTGCCCATTTCATTACCATGCCCCACATTTCCAGTTTATGGGTCAATCATTGCACCTTTTCCACCCCATGGCGGCTCTTTCTTTTATATCCTGCTATAAAATGGAGTTTACCATGAAACACGTCATTTCCTAATCCCAAAAAGGTAAGGAAAAAGTATGGACCCCAGAATCCTAAATGCGAGCCCCCCTGCACTTTCACTCCTGGGCGAGGTGATAACGAGCAATGACTTGGTAAATACGCCCGGCCGTGCTGTTTGCTCATCTCCTCCCTCCGCACAATGTTTCTGTTGTTTGTAAATAAAGCCAAAACTTTTTGCAACATGATATAAAAAAGATAATCAAAATCTTTAATACATTCTCTGACAATATCACAGGGCAGTTTTGGGGAGGGTGTCTCACGAGGTTGGCACATAAGCAGAAAATACTCATTACAAACAGTAAAAAACATACATGCTTTTTGTCACATCTGAGTCCACGGGAGTGGCCCTCACCGATCAGGCTCGGACAGATCCTCAGGGGCGGGTTACAACGTTGGCCGTCTCCACCCATTTCCTGTCGACGGAACCTCTGTCCGCGGGCAAATGAAAAAGAAAATCAAACACAAACAGCAGAATTCCCCGACAGAAAAAAAAAAATAAATAAATGCAGAGAGAGATAGAGATAACATGCATTCGGAGACAGAAGACCCCCGGGTTTCAGCCAATCACATTACCAGATCCTGCCAGCCAATCACGCTCAGGAACGGTCTGCGTATCACACACAGTTTTTGGTCTTTAAAACCTTGTTTTTCAGAAATAAAGAAAAATGTAAAGAAATGAAAAAAAAAAAATGGGAGAGAAGACTGATGTAAAAGAAAAAGCAAAAAAAAAATGTGAAAGACCCAAAAAGAAAAAGGTTTCAATAAATGAGTGTCAATATGGAAGCCAGGTTACTGAAGTGCTTGCTGCTGCGGAGAAGAGGGGAGGGGGTCCGAGAAAATTGGACTCCCCGAATGTGGAAAGCAAAGTTGGATATGAAAAGGTAGGAATTTGTATGCAAAAAGTTCTGTACAGAAAGATCTGAGTCTGATGGTCCCCAATATAGGCAGAAGAGCCCTGGTCAGGCCCGCTTACAAACTTGCTTCACGCGGGGCTGGGCCCTCATCGCTTGGTCCTGGCCCCTGAGATATAAGCCAGGAATAGTCCAGATGGCTTGGATAAAGCAGCTCCCCCAGTCCTCAAAGGCTGCGCACCATCATTTTCCAGCAGCTCCTCTCCTCCCATGATTGGCCGCTGTGAGTGAGGCACGAGGTGGAGAGGAAGCGAGCCGCACCACACAACGCAGGAATGAAAATGTAGCTGCTGCCTCTTCCATCGTAGATGAGTAGGCCGCCTAGATCACCAGGTTGTTATAACTTACATATTTTTTCTTTGTGGCTGGGCCTGGAAAGAAGAAAAAAACAAAATAAAGGGAAATATAATTAACCAATAAAATGATACAAAAGTAGCAAATGTAAAAGCTTCATACAGCAGCGCACAGATTATCTACATTGTTCATTTGCTTCCTAATTTCAAAGTTAAGCAACTTTCCAAATAGCGATAATAATAATAATGTTTATTATAAAAATTCTACCAATGACTGCGGAGTTATGTCTGTAAGTCCGAAACTTAGCTGCATGCTTCTGCAAAAAAGTAAAAGAGCCAACAAAGCTGTGGTTCCAGGTTCTGACCACATTCTCTCTGCTCTTCTCTCCCTTTCCTCGGTGGTGGACATAGCAGCGGCAAGGGTTACCCAGCCTGGGCCTTTTTTTTTTTGAGACTGCAAAGGATGATCCAACTCACATTATCTGTCAACTTTGCAAAAATGACTCAGTGGAGGCAAAAATTGCAATAATTTGACAACTACTGGTACATGCATAAAGCGACGCATGCACGATCACCATGCCTTAGTGTGGGAATCTCACTGTGCTAAAATGCGGACTAGCGGGCCTCGTCAACCACCGGCCGTCCCATCAACCACATCTACTGCTTTTTATTCCTCCTCTGTCACCGTGGCAAGTGTTTTCACACAGGTCTCTGGCGGCAGAACCTCCACTCTTTTACCCCCTACAGTCGGGGTGAGTGAGAGCCGGTCAGCTGTTACAGAAGTAGACATAACTGGTACTTTTGTGTCACCGAGGACAACACATCTTTCTCAGTTGACCATAACATCTCCGCCTGCACCTCACACAGTCCAGCAGTTTGTCAGTTTGTCCGGTTCACCGTACTCTGCCCTCTCGCAGCACTGCAGCCAGCCCTCGGTTCCGCAGTTGTGGTCACGTAAAAGTTTGTTTCCTCTTAGAACAAAGCTAAGAGGTTAAACTCCACCATCTCTAATCTGTTGGCAACGGAAATGCTGCTTTTCCGCCAGGTAGATACAGATGGTTTCCGAAAGGTGATGGCCATCGCAGTCCCCCAGTACCAATTGCCCAGTCACCATTACTTCTCTAAGAAAGCTCTGCCTGCACTACACCAGCATGTAGCAGACAACATCACCTGTTCCTTTACTAAATCTCTGTCTGCCAGGATGCATTTCACCACAGACACTTGGACG
Organism: Ranitomeya imitator; assembly: GCF_032444005.1. Classification (NCBI taxonomy): domain Eukaryota; kingdom Metazoa; phylum Chordata; class Amphibia; order Anura; family Dendrobatidae; genus Ranitomeya; species Ranitomeya imitator. The sequence goes on along the minus strand of NC_091289.1, from coordinate 8,156,958 downwards.
AGTAAGAGTGGCCAAGGGAGTTACATCTCGCTGACTGGGCACTGTGAGACTCTGGTGGCTGTGGGGACTGGCATTGCTGTACAAGTCTGGGAATCCCCAAGGCGTGCAGGACAAACCTCTACATTTAACACTTTATCCACTGCTTCTGCCTCCTCCTCTATCTCCTCTAGGGCCTCCACCTGCGCCCTCAACCTCTGCCTTAACGAGACACGCGTTCCAACAGTGCAGCGCGAACCCCCACCACGTCCTTATATTGATATGCCTTGGAGATCGCAGTCACAGAGAGTTGTGTACAGCTCTCCAGACCGAGATAGGGCAATGGCTGTGTCCACTGAACCTGCATCCAGGGAAGACCGTGTCCGATAATGGTGCGAACCTGGTGGCGGCTCTACGCCAGAGCAACCTCACACACATGCCGTGCATGGCTCATGTCCTTAATATGGTGGTATACAAGAATATAACTACTATAATACTGCTCCTAAGTACAAGAATATAACTACTATAATACTGCCCCTATATACAAGAATATAACTACTATAATACTGCTCCTAAGTACAAGAATATAACTACTATAATACTGCCCCTATATACAAGAATATAACTACTATAATACTGCTCCTAAGTACAAGAATATAACTACTATAATACTGCCCCTATGTACAAGAATATAACTACTATAATACTGCTCCTATGTACAAGAATATAACTACTATAATACTGCCCCTATGTTCAAGAATATAACTACTATAATACTGTACCCTATGTACAAGAATATAACTACTATAATACTGTTCCTATGTACAAGAATATAACTACTATAATACTGCCCCATATGTACAAGAATATAACTACTATAATACTGCTCCTATGTAGAAGAATATAACTACTATAATACCGCTCCTATGTACAAGAATATAACTACTATAATACCGCTCCTATGTACAAGAATATAACTACTATAATACCGCTCCTATGTACAAGAATATAACTATTATAATACTGCCCCCTATGTACAAGAATATAACTACTATAATACCGCTCCTATGTACAAGAATATAACTACTATAATACCGCTCCTATGTACAAGAATATAACTACTATAATACCGTCCCTATGTACAAGAATATAACTACTATAATACCGCCCCTATGTACAAGAATATAACTACTATAATACCGCCCCTATGTACAAGAATATAACTACTATAATACCGCTCCTATGTACAAGAATATAACTACTATAATACCGCTCCTATGTACAAGAATATAACTACTATAATACCGCCCCTATGTACAAGAATATAACTACTATAATACCGTCCCTATGTACAAGAATATAACTACTATAATACCGCCCCTATGTACAAGAATATAACTACTATAATACTGCCCCTATGTACAAGAATATAACTACTATAATACCGCTCCTATGTACAAGAATATAACTACTATAATACCGCCCCTATGTACAAGAATATAACTACTATAATACTGCTCCTATGTACAAGAATATAACTACTATAATACCGCCCCTATGTACAAGAATATAACTACTATAATACTGCCCCATATGTACAAGAATATAACTACTATAATACTGCCCCATATGTACAAGATGTCGGTTTTCATTTCTTGACACCCATTTGCGCTCTGGCACCAGTTCCCCATGTATTGGAGCCATGTAATGATGTAATGAGATTTGTAGAAATGCAGCCTCCTCTTATGATTGCAGTGTTTTTTTTCCGGCTCAGCAGATGATGTCATTTATCCGCTCCGTTATCAAGTTACATCCTCACAAATTGTGTCTCTGCTTATTACTATAGAGCGGTATCAGGGCAGCGATTCGCCATCTGAGTGCCAGGAAGTAAATAGAAACCGCGGCGGTTAAGAAGCAAATAAACCAACATCAGACATCAATAAACATTAGAGGACGTCCGATCCTAAGTGAAATAATGAACTTTTAAAAGCTAAAGTGTTCACTTCGATAAATTAAATGTATCCAAGGCGGAATTCTACCATAAATGGAAAACAATGACCTTGACAGCCAATCAGAGACGTGTTCAGGTTTATATGGATACATTCTATCTTACTGCCCTTCTTCTGCTCAGAAAGCTACTTTGGTTACAATGTATTAATGCAGATAATACTCTGTGTGCTGAAAACAATTTTTTCTTGTCTGGAGCTTTTTTTACCATGTATCCATATAGGTAAAAAACAGTAAAGTAGGAGAGATGTGCCTGCAGTTGCAGTGTTTAGCTCTGCCTACAACGATACACTGTGACAAACTTCAGCCATGTCAGCAGAGTTAGGTGAGGGTGGGTTTTTTGTCTCAAAACAAACACAGCCGAGGTTCTATTAGCTGAAAAAATAGGGAAAAATTAACCCATGAAAAACGATCAGAAGGTGATGAAATTGGATGAAAAATAGAAAATCAGTGGAATCATATCCAAGAGGAAACACAGCCGGAATCATTTTCAAGAATATTTGGGTTTTACATTGATGCCTTTTCGTCAGTGGAGCCAACGTATCAGCCAGAATACTGCATTTCTGCTCGTTATCGCTTAAAAATTTAACAGGCCTGAATTGCCCCTTAAACCCAGATAAAATATTTATCACCATGGACATTAGTAAAATGCGATCTTCAGAATTAATGCGCTGAAAGGAGACGAGTCTGCGCTAAGTATTAATGGAACCTGGAATTACCCGTAATGGTGAGAAAGGTCAATGCACTCCTCACTGCTGGCTGCCTGCAAGAGGTGAGGAGGAGGAAAACACCAATCATCCTGACAAACATCCCAGGTCTATGTACTAAGAGACAAACACAGGCACAATAAATATACATGCCATGCATCAGCTGACAAATACAACGAAATTAATGTAAATACTCCCTAAGAGATGAAAGATCCAATAAATGTGATTTATACATGTACCACCACTGAAAGTAGTCAGGGAAGAACAAGTGTAATCATAATTGTTATCATAATATTGTAATACAGCTTAGAGTATATAAGACTATAGCTACAATAATACCACCTCTATGTACAAGAATATAACTACTATAATACTGCCTCTATGTACAAGAATATAACTACTATAATACTGCTCCTATGTACAATAATATAACTACTATAATACTGCCTCTATGTACAAGAATATAACTACTATAATACTGCCCCTATGTACAAGAATATAACTACTATAATACTGCTCCTATGTACAAGAATATAACTACTATAATACTGCCCCTATGTACAAGAATATAACTACTATAATACTGCCCCTATGTACAAGAATATAACTACTATAATACTGCTCCTATGTACAAGAATATGACTACTATAATACTGCCTCTATGTACAAGAATATAACTGCTATAATACTGCCCCTATGTACAAGAATATGACTACTATAATACTGCCTCTATGTACAAGAATATAACTACTATAATACTGTCCCCTATGTACAAGAATATAACTACTATAATACTGCCCCTATGTACAAGAATATACCTACTATAATACTGCCCCTATGTACAAGAATATAACTACTATAATACTGTCCCCTATGTACAAGAATATAACTACTATAATACTGCTCCTATGTACAAGAATATAACTAGTATAATACTGCTCCTATGTACAAGAATATAAATACTATAATACTGCCTCTATGTACAAGAATATAACTACTATAATACCGCCACTATGTACAAGAATATAACTACTATAATACTGCTCCTATGTACAAGAATATAACTACTATAATACTGCCCCTATGTACAAGAATATAACTACTATAATACTGCCCCTATGTACAAGAATATAACTACTATAATACTGCTCCTATGCACAAGAATATAACTACTATAATACTGCTCCTATGTACAAGAATATAACTACTATAATACTGCCCCCTATGTACAAGAATATAAATACTATAATACTGCCTCTATGTACAAGAATATAACTACTATAATACCGCCACTATGTACAAGAATATAACTACTATAATACTGCTCCTATGTACAAGAATATAACTACTATAATACTGCCCCTATGTACAAGAATATAACTACTATAATACTGCTCCTATGTACAAGAATATAACTACTATAATACTGCCCCTATGTACAAGAATATAACTACTATAATACTGCCCCCTCCATGATTAGGGAGTTTCTCAGCTACATATAAGCTGCCATCGTATATGATTCTTTTTGATCCCACCCCAGTAGTGCACGTGCTGTAATTTGGGAGGTGCTCGTTCTGTCTGCTCCTTGCTGCAGATCTTCCCTGAGGAATTGTCGGCTTTGGTCTGGGGCAATATTAAGCAGGATGATCCACCCACGGCTGTTAGATGCAGAGCCCTGTCTGACACTGGGGCAGTTCTTGCTTTGCTGTGATGCACCGCGCCATTCTTCTCCTGGCATCTCTGGCACAGCAGCGGAGAGGACTGGCAGCGGGGGTGCGGAGTAAGCACCGAGCTGACAGTAATAACTGCACAGGCAGCAGAGGACATAAATCCAGTCTGTAACTTTCCCTGGCAGAGAGGAATTTGCAGACAGATCTCTCGATTAGTCGTAAAACACTCGCTGAAGAATTAAATATGAAAGCGACGAGTAAAAACGGAGCAGAAAGGGCGAGCGGTGGCAATGATCCGGCATCAGTCACCGGCGGCGGAGAGGATCCCACTGGCGCCTCTCCCAATGGGGCGGATGTTCGGAGGGTCGTTTAGCGGCCGTGGCCTCGCTGTCTCGCCGCCGCTGCCTCCAGCTGGAGATGCCCATTAGTTCTCGTGCTTCGCACCGACGAGGGCCAACAGCCCGAAACACCGTGTCTGCGAATTGAGATACTGATTTGGCTTTTATCCTGAGTCATATTGCACGACTCGTTAAAGGGTTGATTGTGACTTGTAGGATCGCTGCTTCCAACAGGTGGCGCTATAGAGTATAAGTCCTCTTTTTTTCTGAAGAGGCAATTTGCCCATAGTGGGCGCAGAACATGAAGGATGGGTAGAGCGGTGTCACTGACGATGGGGCGCCCACCGGTGAGGAGAGCCTGCTCCGAGCGAACAGATGGGAGGACATTACGGCGCTTTTCCCTCCTAGACGTGATGGGTTTATAGCGTTATTGAGCCAGAACTGCAGTGTATTCATGGAGATTGCAGCTCCGGAGCGTTCATTCTGGCCAACAGCTGGAAGAAGACAGGAACTGATAGGACAATGGTGCGGAGCGCTGAGCTGAGGCTCCGCTGCGGCTGCACCACTCGCACTTTAGGCTATGTGCACACGATGCGGATTAGGAATTTCTGGTGCGGATTCGGCATGTCTTGTCAGAAAATGCAGCTGCGGATTTGTCGCATTTTTTGTGCGGATCCGGTTTTGCTGCGTTTTTTTTGCGGATTTGCTACGTTTTTTACCCCTGCGATTTTCTATAATGGAATGGGTACAAAAATGCTGCAGATCCGCAAAAAAGAAGTGACATGCTACTTCTTTTAAACCGCAGCGTTTCCGCAGTGGAATTTCCGCAACGTGCGCACAGCATTTTTTTTCTCATTGATTTACATTGTACTGTAAATCAATTGTGGATCTACAGCATTTCTGCACCTCAAAAAACGCTGCGGATCCGCAGAGAATCCGCAACGTGTGCACATAGCCTAAAGCTGTGTGCACACGTTGCTGATTTTTTGCGGCTTTTCACTATAAAAACGCTATAAAACCACAAAAAAACAGCATTCATCATTCATCCCATCATTTAGAATGAATTCCGCAATTTTTGTGCACATGATGCGTTTTTTTCCGCGAAAAAAACGCATTGCGGTAAAAAACGCAGCATGTTCATTAATTTTGCGGATTTTTTTTGCAGATTTCCCACTCTAGAGTGCATTGGGAAATGTCCGGAAAAAACGCACCAAAACGCGGTAAAAACGCGCAAAAAAAGCATGCAGATTTCTTGCAGAAAATTTCAGGCTTTTCTCTCCCTAAGGTGGCTAGCATATATGTAAGGCTTTTCTCAGGAAATTTCTGCGTGAAATCCTGACCGTGTGCACACAGCTTTAAGCTTAAGAAACCTTGTCTGACGAATGTATCGAAAAGCAACAGGGGACGCAGTAGTGACAGAGCCGCCATGTCAGTCACGGCCTGCAAGGCCTCTGCCTTAACTATTCGCCTCGGGAATGTTTGTTCCTTGACTTACACTTAAAGGCGAAGTCTACATTGCATTAAAGGGATATTCTGAGTTCAGTTTCTATTTCACCATCCAATCTTCTAATTCTCTTTCTGTATTGATTCCTGCAGTGAAAACCTACTGCAACCTACGGGCGCAGGGTTCGTTTCAGTTGCAGGATGTTGGCAGAGCTGTGTCTTGTAAGGGGCCATGCAGCTGTGCAGATGCTGAACTAGTAGGGGGTGCGGGAAGAAGTCACGTCCTACAGCAGGAATGCAGCTCTGGATGTAACTAGAGCAGCAGAGCTAACTGAACTGTAGTTATAGGGGGGGGGCACCATAGGACGTCGGGGGTCTCCGTTGCCAATCTCGGGGCCTCCTGCTTCCTCGGGGGTGATCCCTTCCTGATGATTGACAGTTCGCTCCATCAGCCGGAGCGTGCGATTTCCGCTGCTGGAAGTATCAGCAGGACAAGAGCCGGACGCATCCAGGCAGCTGCGGAGCAGTCTTTGCCGCATGTATAGCAAACAGCTTTCATGAACTGTCCTCCTTGCCTAGGACTGCGGCCACCGCTGATAGACTGCAGAGGTGGTCGGTAACCTACGCCATCAGCTATAAACTACAGAATTAGAAGTTCCTCCTTTGTTGACGGGAAGAGGCTCTTACAAGATACATTGCAGCGTTGCATGTTTTTACTTGCACACTGCAATTTTAATTATCGTGTTAAGAAAACCCCTTTAATAATGGTAGCACAACGTCCCTTTAAGGTGGGGTTTGCTGCCCGGTCTGTGCAATGCTCGGCATGCATGGCTTCATCTTGCTCTCTGGATCTTTCCATTCTTGGCCCGACACTTCTCGCGCCCGCAGCGCTTCGCACTTGATTTTCTCTTCTCACCATTATTTCACTTCTGTTTTGTTACAGTTTAATTTTAGCAATTTTGTTTCAAGGTGATAAGTACGAGATAATCTACGGCGGCGGGCTGGATGCTGTGTCCGCCCATGGGGTACATTATATAGAGCTGAAATCACAATTCTGCTAAGATTCAGCATCTATTCTTATCTGATACATTGATGCTAAGCGCTTCAGCTGTGCGCCAGACATGGGAGGTGCAGATGTAGCAGAGCTAATGTAAACCCCATTCACAGCGGCTTCGGATACAGACGCCCTATATACATAGAAGAATAGAAAATGTTCTGCAATGTTCCCTTAGTGGCGTATATGGCCAATTTCAAAAGATTAGATGGGTTTCTGGCCCTTTAATATAGACGAGATCGTTCCATTCTCTGAAAGCAAGCAGAGATCTTGGAGGATATAGACGATTGAAAGGCAAAGGAGGCAGAAATCAGGAAAAACCTGTACCCCCCCCATGTACCACGAGTATGGAGGGGGTCCACATGAGACACTGGGGTCTCACCGGCCTATATAGTTATACGAATGCAATGTCTGAATGTATCAGGTCTATGGGAGCAGGTGTCACCCCAGGGGGTCGTATATGACCCTCTACCCCTGCTGGGTATAACCGAGGCTCGCCCTCCCTGATGAAATACATCCCCATCAATACTCCCCGCCGTGCCCGTATATTCACCACACACATCTCCAAACAAAAGACCCCAACAGGGCGATAAATCCAAAGTGCGCAGATGACGGCTGAGTGAAGCGTCCGCCCTGTAATGTCTGCAGGGCAGAACAGATCACATGTGGTGTCACCTCCGGGACAGGACACCCCCAATGCTGCCATACTCACTGTCACCGATGGCGACACTTTGGACAGCAAGTGCTTCTGTGCAGAGGGCGAGCACTTAACAAATGGCGCCATGCCTCATCATGTGTCTAAGCGCTAAATAATCTTATATGCATTAAAAAAATGGGGAAAAATTAATTAAAGGGACGCCACATATTAACATGCACATAAAGGAAAGGGGCTGCATGCAATCGGGCACATATGTATACCCCCAATTCCTTATTACTGTCCACTGTATGCAAAGCCCAAGATAGCAACATAATAAGTAAAAAAAAATTAAAAGCAACAATGCATGAAAATAATACAGGGTACAGTATAGCTAACAAAATTTTGATCCCACAAATTTTTTTTTTAATTTTAATATTTGAGGTTAGGACCATCCCCAGTAGGGTCACCGTGACGTGGTGGGACGGCGTCTGCATTTTTTTAATCAAAATTGTGTTACCTATGTACCCTATATTAATTTTCAGGCATTATTTTTTTACTGCAGGATATCTTCTTAATTTCTTTAGGTTTTTTTCCCCATCCCCTGTAGGGCAGAGGAGTAATTGATCCTCAACTTTACGAATAACCTTGCTGTGAACATAGGACAAAGGATCTGTGGACAAAGGAACATCAAGATCTCTGGAGACGGACTTGTAACCTTGAGATTTTTCAACAATTTTGGTTCTCAAGTCCTCAGACCGTTCTCTTCTCCTCTTTCTGTTCTCCATGCTTAGTGTGATACACAATACAAAGATTGAGGCATCTTCTCCCCTTTGTATCTAGTTTCAGGTGTGATTTTCATATTGCCCACACCTGTTACTTGCCACAGACAAGTCTGAACGAGCATCAAATGATGGAAACACAGTTGTTTACCCACAATTTTTGAAAAGTGACAATTTTGCTTTTGTTCCTCTGTGTTTTTTTTGTTGTTCGAATACACACAAAGGAAATAAACATGTAAACATATGTAATTGCCTGGGCCCGGTCTCTCCACGGCGGTCGTTACACTCCTGCACACTCCTGCATTGTGATGCAATCCTCGTCCGTGTTATACCTCCGTCTGACTGTGCCCTTAGGGAAATCAAGGCAATGGCTCCTCTGTATTAGCAGCGAGTCATGGAACATGGCAACAGCACAGGATACGGCGACTCCTGGCCGATATCATGACGCCATGGAGCCCAATGCCAGGAAAGAGGTAATGAAGCGCCTGGAACGTTTCCCTCTCATCGGAGCCAAACTACATGCAATTAAAAAAAAATGTAAGGAAGTGCAATGTAAAGTTAAGTGGAATATAAAGAGCGAATATTCATAAAATATTAATGCTCCGCCACTTTAAGAGGATGGAGGTATTTCTTAATGACACATCGTGAATTTCGGTGTTTAAATCGATTCTACAAGAGGTTTGATTATGATCTCGCAGAAAACTCCATAAAGCTTCACACTGCAGGGCGTCTAATAAAAACCGGATGGAAGAACCGTAAACGTATATACTGCCATAGTAAACTATAAAAAATACAACTGCTCAGTTATCTCTGGTCCTGGAAAAGCTGGGTGACTGCCAGCATCCTGAGAGGTCCGTACCCGGCGGTGTGAGGGTCCTAGATGCAATGTTACAGCTTTTGTAGAGGACACTTGTGCAATTCTAGCTAAAAATCTGCGTGCATGGCATTACCAGCGATTCTGGTCAGAATAGTGGAGGTTTGGCCGTATGCAGTGACAACAAGGGTTAAATCCTGGCGGACCCCAAACTGACCGCAGCAGAAATCTGACCGCTGTGAAGGATCAGAAATATGTTGGATTTAATGCCAATATTGGGGCACAGACTCATTTACACGTCTGCTCAAAAAAAACGTGGATGAGACGGTCCGTTATTCACCACTATCCATGTGGTTTTCTTCTGGTCGTCCGTGTGTACGCGTGCGTCATCCGTGCGTCATCCGTGTGACACGTACCAGAGCAGAAATGACAAATGTTTAGGTGTCAGATGTACAAAGATATATGATAGATAGATAGATAAATAACAGATAGCTAAATAATAGATAGATAATAGATCGATAGATAATAGATAGATAGATAGATAATAGATAGATAGATAATAGATAGATAGATAATAGATAGATAGATAGATAGATAGATAATAGATAGATAGATAATAGATAGATAGATAGATAGATAATAGATTGATGTCAGCTGTAAATTGTCTAAAAACACAGCTGACATCAACCTCATGTTAGTAATTGAAAGAGGTATATTAGACACCTCCATTACTAACCCAGTAATAAAAAGATATACGTAAAAGAATAGTTAAATAAACACTCCCCAACACTTTCCCTGCTTCACCAATTTATAAAAAACAAAAAAACCTGTTCCCACGCAGGTCGGATGTGATCTAGCGCTTCCCATGATGCTCCCTGAATCCGGCGACTGTGAAGAGCGGTGATCTCAGTAATGTTACTGCTCTTCACAGTCGCTGGGTCTCGCGGAGCGTGAGCCGGATTCGGGGAACATCGTGGGAAGCGCCGGACTACACCGGAGCTGCAGGGGAATATTTTTTCAAACAAATTGGCGAATGAAGACTGTGGTTTTTTTTTATTTTTCTCTTTTTATGTTTTTCAGGTATCAATTTGTGGACTATGGTGAATCTGCCTGGATTTTTTTTCATATAAATTGGTGAATCAGGGATAGTGTTGGGGAGTCTTCATTCAAATAAATTATTTTTTTTGTGTGTTTTTATTTTTTTATTACCAGGTTATTAATGTGGAAGTCTGATAGATAACTTTCCATTACTAACCCCAGAGCTTGATGGCAACTTTGATTTTGGAGAATTCACGGCTGTCATCAACCCCAATTGCCACCACACCAGGGCAATTAGGCAGAGCTGTTTAAAGCGCCAGAATTGGAGCATCTCATGTGAGGCGCCACTTATGGGGCGGCTGTGGGGTGGTATTTTTAGGCTGGGAAGGGGCCAAAAACCAGGGACCTTCCTAGCCTTATAATTTCAGCTCACAACTGTCTGCTTTACCTTGGCTGGTTATCAAAAATAGGTGGACTCCACATTATTTATTAATTTATTTGGTTAATCTATATACAGTGAACTATACATGGCACTGATTATATATGTCACGATCTCTATTTATCTCTACACTGTCATTTCTATTCCAGTACGTGTCACACGGACAGCAGAGGGAGGGCACGCTTTATGTCATCCGCGTGCACGTGTGTGGGAAGTATTGTTATCTGCGCTGTCAGGAAAAAACAAACATGTCTACGTATGGGTGACATGTACATATGCACAGCCCCATAGATTACAATGGGTGTTCGTGTGTATGCGTCTTCGGTGCGTGTGAAAACGGACGCCACGCGTACTGGAAACACGGATAGGACATGTTATAATCTATGGAGCCATGGTCAGGAGGATGTCAGCCATTATTGATATTGACATAACCGCTTTAATAACCCAGTTACAAGGAAGTTTGGTAGAAAATGTCGCTATGGATGCAGCTGGCGGTGCTCGGAGCCAGAAATGCGCGGTGTTTGTTGTGTCACTTTCCTCGGGTTTCCATCAATGTCCTCAAACAATATAAACACTAATGGGGCCATTATATAACAATCCGGCAGCTTCCGTGCATCCCGGGGGAGCGCCAAGCTGCCAAATGCGGCCACTCCCCGGCCACGAGTGACAATTACTACAGCCCATTAGCGCGGATTTATACTGATGGGCTGGGAACAAACTCCCTCAAGGAGACAAAGCCGAGACGGAGATTTCTATGGAGAAAGGACGGGATCTGCCGGAGTTAAAGTGATATTCCCATCCTGTAAGGTTTGGGTTGACAAGACCTCCGCATGCTGTCAGTGAATCCCCAGCACAGACTGCCCAGACCCAACATTGGAGGCTTTGGTACACTTGTAGCCAGTCTCCTATAGTCGGTTTACATTGATACATTTCATCTGCAGATACTTTGTATCAAACCATCAGGGCAAGAGATCGGAGCGTGCGAGGGATCAGCTATAAATCAATGTGTTTAGAAACTAAAGGAATCGGAGGAGGTTGAATTTAGACTTAAATTAATTTCGAGGCAGATTTATTCCTCCCCGCGTGGTGACAAGTGACACGTTCACACACAGTTTCCGGATCTCGTATCTTTACGCACCTCGCGGTGTCGATCCGCTTGTCAACATCTTTTACAGGTTAGATTTGCTTTTTTAACTTTTTAATAAACTTTGCAAATTAATTTTCTCCCCTACTCTGATCTCAGTGCTGTACTCTAGTCACATCCAAAGCAGCACTCAAAACCTCACTTGTTATCTGTCCAGGCTGCACTCCGCTGTAAGAGCTGCAAGTGAAGCGCTGCATCATCAGATACACCAAGAGGAAAGCAACATTTAGTGCAGCTTTGGATGTGTGTAGAGTAAAAGATAACAAACAGCACAAAATCAGCCCAAAACGTACAGAGGTGCTGCTACATCCTTGCTGCAACACACTTGGTTGTCATTAACTTTGCTGGTGATCAAAAAGTATCGTCTGACCCCGGTCCAGGACCCACATCAGTCGTCCATGACTGCCGGGCCTGCCGACCTCCTCCTACTGCCGACCTCCTCCTACTGCCGGCCTCCTCCTATTGCTGACCTCCTCCTACTGCCAGACCTGCCGACCTCCTCCTACTGCCGGCCTCCTCCTATTGCTGACCTCCTCCTACTGCCGGCCTCCTCCTATTGCTGACCTCCTCCTACTGCCAGACCTGCCGGCCTCCTCCTACTGCCAGACCTGCCGGCCTCCTCCTACTGCCAACCTCCTCCTACTGCCGGACCTGCCGGCCTCCTCCTACTGCCGACCTCCTCCTACTGCCAGACCTGCCGGCCTCCTCCTACTGCCGACCTCATCCTACTGCCGGCCTCCTCCTACTGCCGGCCTCCTCCTACTGCTGACCTCCTCCTACTGCCAGACCTGCCGGCCTCCTCCTACTGCCAACCTCCTCCTACTGCCGACCTCCTCCTACTGCCGACCTCCTCCTACTGCCAGACCTGCCGGCCTCCTCCTACTGCCAACCTCCTCCTACTGCCGACCTCCTCCTACTGCCGGCCTCCTCCTATTGCTGACCTCCTCCTACTGCCAGACCTGCCGGCTTCCTCCTACTGCCAACCTCCTCCTACTGTCGGCCTCCTCCTACTGCCGGACCTGCCGGCCTCCTCCTACTGCCGACCTCCTCCTACTGCCGGACCTGCCGGCCTCCTCCTACTGCCGACCTCCTCCTACTGCCGGCCTCCTCCTACTGCCGGCCTCCTCCTACTGCCGGCCTCCTCCTACTGCCGGCCTCCTCCTACTGCTGGCCTCCTCCTACTGCCAGCCTCCTCCTACTGCCGGACCTGCCGGCCTCCTCCTACTGCCGGACCTGCCGGCCTCCTCCTACTGCCGGCCCTGCCGACCTCCTACTGCCGGACTCCTCCTACTGCTGGCCTCTTCCTACTGCCAGACCTGATGGCCTCCTCCTACAGCCGACCTCCTCCTACAGCCGACGTCCTCCTACTGCCGACCTCCTCCTACTGCCGACCTCCTCCTACTGCCGGCCTCCTCCTACTGCCGACCTCCTCCTACAGCCGACGTCCTCCTACTGCCGACCTCCTCCTACTGCCGGCCTCCTCCTACTGCCAGACCTGCCAGCCTCCTCCTACTGCTGGTCTCCTCCTACTGCCAGCCTGCTCCTACTGCTGGCCCTGCTGGTCTCCTCCTACTGCCGGCCCTGCTGGCCTCCTCCTACTGCCGGCCTCCTCCTACTGCCAGACCTGCTGGCCTCCTCCTACTGCCAGCCTCCTCCTACTGCCAGCCTCCTCCTAGTGCCAGCCTCCTCCTACTGTCAGACCTGATAGCCTCCTCCTACTGCCGAACCTGCTGGCCTCCTCCTACTGCCAGCCTCCTTCTTTTCAGCTTCATTTTAGCGTTTGTTACAGTGGGTCAGTGCATTCTCCGAGAATTTAAAGGGATATTACAAATTTAAAAATGGTCCCTAAAATAAGGGCTCTAGAGCGTAGGACCACCTGAACAGGGGTCTGGAGGGGGCTGCGTGCCTGGAGCAATGCACCACCTGAATAAGGGTCTGGAGGGGGCTGTGGGTCAGGGCAATGGGCCACCTCAAAGGGGGTCTGGAGGGGGCTGCGAGCCTGGGTCAAAGCACCACCTGAACGAGGGTCTGGAGGGGGCTGCATGCTTGGTACAGTGCACCACCTGAATAAGGGTCTGGAGCACTAGGCCACCTCAACGGGGGTCTGTAGGGGGCTGCATGCTTGGTACAGTGCACCACCTGAATAAGGGTCTGGAGCACTAGGCCACCTCAACGAGGGTCTGTAGGGGGCTGCAAGCTTTGGTCAAAGCCCCACCTGAACGAGGGTGTGGAGGAGGCTGTGGGCCTGAAGCATTGGACCACCTGAACGGGGGTCTGGAGGGGTTATAGGCCTGGAGGACTGGACCATCTGAACATAAACATTTGCCCTCAGATCCAACATGTACCTACTTTTTCTACTTATTCAAACCCAGTAACACCAATAACTTTTTGCACAAATTTTGGTGCAGGAAATTTATTGCAAAAACTGATAAAAATATTTTGGAAAACTCCTTAAATATGTTTCCAACACTGATACATTGTAACAAACCCTCTGCTGCATGTACAGGCCAGATTCCCAGTGTAATCATTAATGCTTCAATTCACTGACAGGAAGCGGAGAGACTGGAGAATTGAAGAACTTTATACATAGGGACCTTTTTAGAAAGAGGCCCAGCCTGGTGCCCCGTGGGTTCTGCACAGCGTTCACGGGTGGGTCTTAATAAGAAGGTGAAGAAGGAAACAAACGGGCAAATTAAAGGCAACAGTAAAACATGGCTGCTATTTCCTAGAAACAGCGCCATCCTGTCTTCAGGTTGTGTGTGGTATTGCAGCTGAGCCCCGTTCACTTCTAGAGAGCTGGGCTGCGATACCAGACTCAGCCTGCTGACAGGGGTGGCGCCTCTTTTGACAAAAGGCAGATGTTTGGCTAATCATCCCTGTTAATGAGAGGCCACAAGATGAACAGCGGCGTTGGTTGCAGATCGCCCATGGTGCGCTGGCAGAAAATCCCCCTCGTGTCTCATCCTGTCGGCCCCCACGTCAATCCAGACTGGAAATGGCACTTTACTAACTGATCCATAACCCGAGCAACGCAGAGCGGAAAACCCAAATCAGCAGTTCGCCTCTAACGAGCCTCCTCCGTGCCAACCCCGCCACGGGGAGAAGCTGCTGACCTCACAAGATGCCGCTTCACTCGCTGCCATCCTGTAGGGACGGCCGCTCACACTGTCACATGTCACAGGACATTGGGGAGCGTGACAGGCTCACAGAGGAGGCCGGGGCCTGCGGCGGACGGGTCACTTTGTATCACATCTTCATTAGAAGAACGAGTGGAGTCTGTGACTGCAGCTGGGATCATCCAACATGGCCGCAACCCTGGCTACGTGCGGACATAGGAGCGGGGTCCAGAGGGGGCTGCGGGTAAAGAGCACAGGGTCACCAGAACGGGGGCTGGGGGGGCTGCGGGTAAAGAGCACAGGGTCACCAGAACGGGGGCTGCGGGTAAAGAGCACAGGGTCACCAGAACAGGGTCCAGAGGGGGCTGCGGGTAAAGAGCACAGGGTCACCAGAAAGGGGTCCAGAGGGGGCTGCGGGTAAAGAACACAGGGTCACCAGAAAGGGGTCCAGAGGGGGCTGCGGGTAAAGAGCACAGGGTCACCAGAACGGGGGCTGCGGGTAAGAGCACAGGGTCACCAGAATGGGGGCTGCGGGTAAGAGCACAGGGTCACCAGAACGGGGGCTGCGGGTAAGAGCACAGGGTCACCAGAACGGGGGATGGGGGTAAAGAGCACAGGGTCACCAGAAAGGGGTCCAGAGGGGGCTGCGGGTAAAGAGCACAGGGTCACCAGAACGGGGTCAAGAGGGGGCTGTGGGTAAAGAGCACAGGGTCACCAGAACAGGGTCCAGAGGGGGCTGTGGGTAAAGAGCACAGGGTCACCAGAACAGGGTCCAGAGGGGTCTGCGGGTAAAGAGCACAGGGCCACCAGAACGGGGTCCAGAGGGGGCTGCGGGTAAAGAGCACAGGGTCACCAGAACGGGGTCCAGAGGGGGCTGCGGGTAAAGAGCACAGGGTCACCAGAATGGGGGCTGCGGGTAAAGAGCACAGAGTCACCAGAACAGGGGCTGCGGGTAAAGAGCACAGAGTCACCAGAACGGGGGCTGGGGGGCTGCAGGAAAGAGCACAGGGTCACCAGAACGGGGGCTGCGGGTAAAGAGCACAGGGTCACCAGAACAGGGTCCAGAGGGGGCTGCGGGTAAAGAGCACAGGGTCACCAGAATGGGGGCTGCGGGTAAAGAGCACAGAGTCACCAGAACAGGGGCTGCGGGTAAAGAGCACAGAGTCACCAGAACGGGGGCTGGGGGGCTGCGGGAAAGAGCACAGGGTCACCAGATCGGGGGCTGCGGGTAAAGAGCACAGGGTCACCAGATCGGGGGCTGCGGGTAAAGAGCACAGGGTCACCAGAACAGGAGCTGGGGGTAAAGAGCACAGGGTCACCAGAACGGGGTCCAGAGGGGGCTGCAGGTAAAGAGCACAGGGTCACCAGAAAGGGGTCCAGAGGGGGCTACGGGTAAATAACACAGTCACCAGAACGGGGGCTGGGGGTAAAGAGCACAGGGTCACCAGAACGTGAGTTGGTGGTAAAGAGCACAGGGTCACCAGAACGGGAGCTGGGGGTAAAGAGCACAGAGTCACCAGAACGGGGGCTGCGGGTAAAGAGCACAGGGTCACCAGAACGGGGGATGGGGGTAAAGAGCACAGGGTCACCAGAATGGGGGCTGGGGGTAAAGAGCACAGGGTCACCAGAATGGGGGCTGGGGGTAAAGAGCACAGGGTCACCAGAATGGGAGCTGCAGGTAAAGAGCACAGGGTCACCAGAAAGGGGTCCAGAGGGGGCTGCGGGTAAAGAGCACAGGGTCACCAGAAAGGGGTCCAGAGGGGGCTGCGGGTAAAGAGCACAGGGTCACCAGAACGGGGTCCAGAGGGGGCTGCGGGTAAAGAGCACAGGGTCACCAGAACAGGGGCTGCGGGTAAAGAGCACAGGGTCACCAGAACGGGGGCTGCGGGTAAAGAGCACAGGGTCACCAGAACAGGGGCTGCGGGTAAAGAGCACAGGGTCACCAGAACGGGGTCCAGAGGGGGCTGCGGGTAAAGAGCACAGGGTCACCAGAAAGGGGTCCAGAGGGGGCTACGGGTAAATAACACAGAGTCACCAGAACGGGGGCTGGGGGTAAAGAGCACAGGGTCACCAGAACGTGAGTTGGTGGTAAAGAGCACAGGGTCACCAGAACGGGAGCTGGGGGTAAAGAGCACAGGGTCACCAGAACGGGCGCTGGGGGTAAAGAGCACAGAGTCACCAGAACGGGGGCTGCGGGTAAAGAGCACAGGGTCACCAGAACGGGAGCTGGGGGTAAAGAGCACAGGGTCACCAGAACGGGGGCTGGGGGTAAAGAGCACAGGGTCACCAGAATGGGGGCTGCAGGTAAAGAGCACAGGGTCACCAGAATGGGGGCTGGGGGTAAAGAGCACAGGGTCACCAGAAAGGGGTCCAGAGGGGGCTGCGGGTAAAGAGCACAGGGTCACCAGAATGGGGGCTGGGGGTAAAGAGCACAGGGTCACCAGAATGGGGGTAAAGAGCACAGGGTCACCAGAAAGGGGTCCAGAGGGGGCTGCGGGTAAAGAGCACAGGGTCACCAGAAAGGGGTCCAGAGGGGGCTGCGGGTAAAGAGCACAGAGTCACCAGAACGGGGGCTGCGGGTAAAGAGCACAGGGTCACCAGAACGGGGTCCAGAGGGGGCTGCGGGTAAAGAGCACAGGGTCACCAGAACGGGGTCCAGAGGGGGCTGCGGGTAAAGAGCACAGGGTCACCAGAACGGGGGCTGGGGGGCTGCGGGTAAAGAGCACAGGGTCACCAGAACGGGGTCCAGAGGGGGCTGCGGGTAAAGAGCACAGGGTCACCAGAACGGGGTCCAGAGGGGGCTGCGGGTAAGAGCACAGGGTCACCAGAACGGGGGATGGGGGTAAAGAGCACAGGGTCACCAGAACAGGGGCTGCGGGTAAAGAGCACAGAGTCACCAGAACAGGGGCTGCGGGTAAAGAGCACAGGGTCACCAGAACAGGGGCTGCGGGTAAAGAGCACAGGGTCACCAGAACGGGGGCTGCGGGTAAAGAGCACAGGGTCACCAGAATGGGGTCCAGAGGGGGCTGCGGGTAAAGAGCACAGGGTCACCAGAACAGGGGCTGCGGGTAAAGAGCACAGGGTCACCAGAAAGGGGTCCAGAGGGGGCTGCGGGCACAGAGTATTGGGTCACCAGAACGGGGTCTGGAGGGGGGTGCGGGTAAAGAGCACAGGGTAACCAGAATGGGGGTTTAGAGGGGGCTGCGGGCATGGAGCATTGGATCACCAGAATGAGGGTATGGAGCATTGGGTAATCAGAACAGGCGCCTGGAGGGGGCTGCGGGCATGGAGCATTGGGTCATCAGTCCTGATTGTAACGAGAGACAACTCAAAGGTTTGGTACGAAGCCGCGCACTTGTGTCAGTAAGATTTTATCATCTAGAGGAATGTGTCTGTTCACTGACAGCAAGCAGAGCTCCCGGCAGCAGTAAAGAGTTGATACATGAAATATATAAACAAGTTGCAGAACTTTATATGACACCGAACTTCTTCCCCATTCGGATTTTGGGCCTGAGCTTTGTCTCCCTCTCCGTATACTGCTCAGCAGCCTTGGAGCAATTCCCCAATGTCTTAGAGGGGTCTTAACCAGGCTTTGCCACCTAATAGCAGAAGTGATGGTCCCCTTCACTGCTAAGACCCCATTGCATTAGTATGCACGCCCTCCCCCTTGTCTTCAGTCACTGTGCCAGCTGTACCTGTCCATGACTTTAGATGTCACTGTGCCCCACGAGCTGCAGATCCGGAGGCCGCAGCCCCTCAGACATGAAAGCAGTGTGAAGGTTTCATCCCTGGTAAGGAGCAGCCCGGACCCCCGGGAGAGTGGCATTGACACCATCACCTGCCGCGTTTGATGAGAATTTTTGTCCCAAAAGGAAAGAAGAAGCTTCAGCGAAAAGAGCAGAAAATTGGAACAAAATGGCCTATTTATGAAAGTAGGACAGAAAGCGGAATCGACGCGACCGCGCACCGCTATTTATAGCGCTAGCGTTAACGCTTTCCTGCCCGAAAGTTTGCTCCTGCTCAGCACGGCTATCCATTGGCTGCGTTACCTTCCTGCCTGTCCGGCTTGTGCGGCTTTCAGATCTAATTATACAACGTGCTCCTGTGTCCGAGCCGCGAATATCATATCCCTGGTCTGCGAGATGTGAGACAACAGTGCTGATACAGCAGCCGCCTGTGACACCGCCTATGCCTGCGACAGTGACATCGCCTGTGACAGTGACACCGCCTAAGCCTGCGACAGTGACACCGCCTAAGCCTGTGACAGTGACACCGCCTGCGATAATGACACCGCCAATACCTGCGACAGTGACACCGCCAACACCTGTGACAGTGACACCGCCAACACCTGCGACAGTGACACAGCCAATACCTGCGACAGTGACACCACCAACACCTGTGACAGTGACACCGCCAATACCTGCGACAGTGACACCGCCAACACCTGCGACAGTGACACAGCCAATACCTGCGACAGTGACACCGCCAACACCTGTGACAGTGACACCGCCAATACCTGCGACAGTGACACCGCCAATACCTGCGACAGTGACACAGCCAATACCTGCGACAGTGACACCGCCAACACCTGTGACAGTGACACCGCCAATACCTGCGACAGTGACACCACCAATACCTGCGACAGTGACACAGCCAATACCTGTGACAGAGACACCGCCAATACCTGCGACAGTGACACCGCCAATACCTGCGCCAGTGACACCACCAATACCTGCGACAGTGACACAGCCAATACCTGTGACAGAGACACCGCCAATACCTGCGACAGTGACACCGCCAATACCTGCGCCAGTGACACCACCAATACCTGCGACAGTGACACAGCCAATACCTGCGATAGTGACACCAATACCTGCGACAGTGACACAGCCAATACCTGCGACAGTGACACAGCCAATACCTGTGACAGTGACACCGCCAATACCTGCGACAGTGACACAGCCAATACCTGCGACAGAGACACCGCCAATACCTGCGACAGTGACACCGCCAATACCTGCGACAGTGACACAGCCAATACCTGCGACAGTGACACAGCCAATACCTGCGACAGTGACACCACCAACACCTGTGACAGTGACACCGCCAACACCTGCGACAGTGACACAGCCAATACCTGCGCCAGTGACACCACCAATACCTGCGCCAGTGACACCGCCAATACCTGCGATAGTGACACCGCCAACACCTGTGACACCGCCAACACCTGTGACACTGACACCAATACCTGCGACAGTGACACCGCCAACACCTGCGACAGTGACACAGCCAATACCTGCGCCAGTGACACCACCAATACCTGCGCCAGTGACACCGCCAATACCTGCGATAGTGACACCGCCAACACCTGTGACACCGCCAACACCTGTGACACTGACACCAATACCTGCGACAGTGACACGGGATGGCAATGTCGCTCCAGACTAGATCTTAGTGATTGGTAAATGACAGATAGTCGGATACAATGTTTCCATTTGTAGCGAGACTTTCGCCTGTGACAAAGCTCCTGCTCTCCGTGCCGTATTATAATCGCCGTACATCCTCAGCTCCACGTCCCTTTAATAGGACGGGGAATTACTATCTAAGCCGTTTCCCATACTCACTGTTCGGATTGACATTCTCGCAGAGCTCGGTCTTGGCTTCCCCGTTGGGCCGGTCACTGGGCTTGTGTGACAGACGTGACGACATTGTGGCCGCTGTCACCACTGCCTTGAAGCTGCGTTTGCGTTTCTGCACATTCAGTTCCGGGTGGAAGATGATAATATAAACCTTCGGCATGTAAAGCATCCCCAGAGCCACCGAGGCACTGAGATTCATGGAGATGGTGAGGGTGGTGGTCTGGATGTAGAGCTGCAAGACACGAGCAGAAGAGAAAGGGTTAAACATGGCTCCAAAGCTGAGGCGGTCAGTAATAAAGGTGACACGTGTCATACATAGAAGCACATTATAATGTACTTTGGAAGAGCGCAGATTATTACGTATTATCGGCCTATACATTATATGAAAGAGGAGCACAGGATACCAGGGTGGAGGACGGGAGACCAGGGTGGAGGACAGGGGGAGCAGGGCAGAGGACGGGAGAGCGGGGCAGAGGACGGGAGAGCGGGGCAGAGGACGGGAGAGCGGGGCAGAGGACGGGAGACCAGGGCGGAGGACAGGGGGAGCATGGCATAGGATAGGGGCAACAGGACATAGGATAGGGGCAACAGGGCAGAGGACGGGAGAGCGGGGCAGAGGACGGGAGAGCGGGGCAGAGGACGGAAGAGCGGGGCAGAGGACGAGAGAGCGGGGCAGGAGACGGGAGACCAGGGCGGAGGACAGGGGGAGCATGGCATAGGATAGGGGCAACAGGACATAGGATAGGGGCAACAGGGCAGAGGACGGGAGAGCGGGGCAGAGGACGGGAGAGCGGGGCAGAGGACGAGAGAGCGGGGCAGAGGACGGAAGAGCGGGGCAGAGGACGGGAGAACGGGGCAGGAGACGGGAGAACGGGGCAGAAGACAAGGGAGCGAGGGGTCAGGGGACCAGAAACCGGGGCGGGGGACCAGAAACCTGGACTGGGGGGATCAGAGAGGACGGGAGACCGGGGCAGAGGATGGGAGAACGGGGCAGAAGACAAGGGAGAAAGGGGGTCAAGAGACCAGAACCCGGGGTGGGGGACAAGAAACCGGGACGGGGGGGGATTAGAGAGGGCGGGAGACCAGGGCATAGGACGGGTGACCGGGGCAGAGGACGGGAGATCGGGGCAGAGGACGGGAGAATGGGGCAGAGGACGGGAGAACGGGGCAGAAAACAAGGGAGAAAGGGGGTCAGGAGACCAGAAACCGGGGTGGGGGACCAGAAACCGGGACGGGGGGATCAGAGAGGACGGGAGACCGGGGCAGAGGACGGGAGAATGGGGCAGAAGACAAGGGAGCGGGGGGTCAGGAGACCAGAGATCGGGGCGGGAGACCAGAGACCGGGATAGGGGGACCAGAGACCGGGGCAGGAGACCGGAGACCAGGGTAGGGGTCCGGAGACCAGAGACCGGGGTGAGGGACAGGAAATCATAGACCGGGGCGAGGGATAGGAGACCAGAGATTGGGGTTAAAAGGGTAAAGTGGTCAAAAAATGATTTCGAAAAACTGGAGATTCAGAAGAAATTAATGTGCCCCCTAAACTGTAGACCATTATCGCTCCCTGATCCACTTCCACCTTTTCAGTCTTCAGCCCCACTTTCTCCCATCACATGCATTTTTTGCTTTCTTTTTTTTTTTTTTTGCTGAAATCTGATATGAAATTTTGAAGATAAATAAGTCCATAAAAAAGTAAATAAAAAAAAATAACAAAGTATTAAATTGTAACTATTTGACAACCTTTGCTATAGCCCTAACCCATCACTAGTCGTCAGTGCACGAGACTCCGCGCTGTTCTCACCAGACCTCTATGGCACCCAAGGTGGGATCCGATCACCATTGCATCCAGTAACATAGTAACATAGTAACATAGTTAGTAAGGCCGAAAAAAGACATTTGTCCATCCAGTTCAGCCTATATTCCATCATAATAAATACCCAGATCTACGTCCTTCTACAGAACCTAATAATTGTATGATACAATATTGTTCTGCTCCAGGAAGACATCCAGGCCTCTCTTGAACCCCTCGACTGAGTTCGCCATCACCACCTCCTCAGGCAAGCAATTCCAGATTCTCACTGCCCTAACAGTAAAGAATCCTCTTCTATGTTGGTGGAAAAACCTTCTCTCCTCCAGACGCAAAGAATGCCCCCTTGTGCCCGTCACCTTCCTTGGTATAAACAGATCCTCAGCGAGATATTTGTATTGTCCCCTTATATACTTATACATGGTTATTAGATCGCCCCTCAGTCGTCTTTTTTCTAGACTAAATAATCCTAATTTCGCTAATCTATCTGGGTATTGTAGTTCTCCCATCCCCTTTATTAATTTTGTTGCCCTCCTTTGTACTCTCTCTAGTTCCATTATATCCTTCCTGAGCACCGGTGCCCAAAACTGGACACAGTACTCCATGTGTGGTCTAACTAGGGATTTGTACAGAGGCAGTATAATGCTCTCATCATGTGTATCCAGACCTCTTTTAATGCACCCCATGATCCTGTTTGCCTTGGCAGCTGCTGCCTGGCACTGGCTGCTCCAGGTAAGTTTATCATTAACTAGGATCCCCAAGTCCTTCTCCCTGTCAGATTTACCCAGTGGTTTCCCGTTCAGTGTGTAATGGTGACATTGATTCCTTCTTCCCATGTGTATAACCTTACATTTATCATTGTTAAACCTCATCTGCCACCTTTCAGCCCAAGTTTCCAACTTATCCAGATCCATCTGTAGCAGAATACTATCTTCTCTTGTATTAACTGCTTTACATAGTTTTGTATCATCTGCAAATATCGATATTTTACTGTGTAAACCTTCTACCAGATCATTAATGAATATGTTGAAGAGAACAGGTCCCAATACCGACCCCTGCGGTACCCCACTGGTCACAGCGACCCAGTTAGAGACTATACCATTTATAACCACCCTCTGCTTTCTATCACTAAGCCAGTTACTAACCCATTTACACACATTTTCCCCCAGACCAAGCATTCTCATTTTGTGTACCAACCTCTTGTGCGGCACGGTATCAAACGCTTTGGAAAAATCGAGATATACCACGTCCAATGACTCACCGTGGTCCAGTCTATAGCTTACCTCTTCATAAAAACTGATTAGATTGGTTTGACAGGAGCGATTTCTCATAAACCCATGCTGATATGGAGTTACACAGTTATTCTCATTGAGATAATCCAGAATAACATCCCTCAGAAACCCTTCAAATATTTTACCAACAATAGAGGTTAGACTTACTGGCCTATAATTTCCAGGTTCACTTTTAGAGCCCTTTTTGAATACTGGCACCACATTTGCTATGCGCCAGTCCTGCGGAACAGACCCTGTCGCTATAGAGTCACTAAAAATAAGAAATAATGGTTTATCTATTACATTACTTAGTTCTCTTAGTACTCGTGGGTGTATGCCATCCGGACCCGGAGATTTATCTATTTTAATCTTATTTAGCCGGTTTCGCACCTCTTCTTGGGTTAGATTGGTGACCCTTAATATAGGGTTTTCATTGTTTCTTGGGATTTCACCTAGCATTTCATTTTCCACCGTCAATACCGTGGAGAAGAAGGTGTTTAATATGTTAGCTTTTTCCTCGTCATCTACAACCATTCTTTCCTCACTATTTTTTAAGGGGCCTACATTTTCAGTTTTTATTCTTTTACTATTGATATAGTTGAAGAACAGTTTGGGATTAGTTTTACTCTCCTTAGCAATGTGCTTCTCTGTTTCCTTTTTGGCAGCTTTAATTAGTTTTTTAGATAAAGTATTTTTCTCCCTATAGTTTTTTAGAGCTTCAATGGTGCCATCCTGCTTTAGTAGTGCAAATGCTTTCTTTTTACTGTTAATTGCCTGTCTTACTTCTTTGTTTAGCCACATTGGGTTTTTCCTATTTCTAGTCCTTTTATTCCCACAAGGTATAAACCGCTTACACTGCCTATTTAGGATGTTCTTAAACATTTCCCATTTATTATCTGTATTCTCATTTCTGAGGATATTGTCCCAGTCTACCAGATTAAGGGCATCTCTAAGCTGGTCAAACTTTGCCTTCCTAAAGTTCAGTGTTTTTGTGACTCCCTGACAAGTCCCCCTAGTGAAAGACAGGTGAAACTGCACAATATTGTGGTCGTTATTTCCTAGATGCCCGACCACCTGCAGATTTGTTATTCTGTCAGGTCTATTAGATAGTATTAGGTCTAAAAGTGCTGCTCCTCCAGTACAGTGATGTCCGCGTTGTATGAAGTCGCCAGAGCGGCCCCGACCCCATATAACATAACGCACCGGAGTCATTACATGATGTGATTCTGGGAATTTGGCCACAATCCTCGGTTTTCTTCCTCCACATTGTTTCCACCTCTCTGATTTATAGAAAGTGCTGCTTACCCGGATTTCACTTTCCCTCTTGTGTCTCTGGCCGCGGATCAGGACTGCGCACGGCCGTCTCACGAAACCGCAGCGCAATTAAATGGGATCTTTAAGCTGCTCTGAGTCTCTCCCTCCACAAAGAAGAACAGATGATTGATTTTATTTTCTCTAGTTCTGACCGTGCTAATCCTTTACAATTGACCAGATATTCCGATAAAAGGAGATAAAGTAAAAACCACATTGCCTTTACTTTCCTGTTGTACTTTTCCAAACTCTGTGGTAAAGAAGGAGAAGAATACAGAAACACTCTGCTACCCCTAAAGATCAAACAACTAACCCCCTCTACAGCAAAATATAAGAGGAAGAAGGAAAATGAAGAGGAGGAGGATCTCTGAGGGATTATAGCAGTAAAAGTGAAAAAAGCCGCTATAAGGCTGGTGTGCGAGAAATATCCAGACAGCCAGACAGAACTATATCCCTGTACAAACAGATCAAGAATCTCATGAGCTCTGAAGTGAGCAAAGAGTCTAATAATAGTATAATACTGCCCCTATGTACAAGAATATAACTACTATAATACTGCCCCTATGTACAAGAATATAACTACTATAATACTGCCCCTATGTACAAGAATATAACTACTATAATACTGCCCCTATGTACAAGACTATAACTACTATAATACTGCTCCCTATGTACAAGAATATAACTACTATAATACTGCCCCTATGTACAAGAATATAACTACTATAATACTGCTCCTATGTACAAGAATATAACTACTATAATACTGCCCCTATGTACAAGGATATAACTACTATAATACTGCCCCTATGTACAAGAATATAACTACTATAATACTGCTCCTATGTACAACAATATAACTACTATAATACTGCTCCTATCTACAAGAATATAACTACTATAATACTGCCCCTATGTACAAGGATATAACTACTATAATACTGTCCCTATGTACAAGAATATAACTACTATAATACTGCTCCTATGTACAAGAATATAACTACTATAATACTGCCCCTATGTACAAGAATATAACTACTATAATACTGCCCCTATGTACAAGGATATAACTACTATAATACTGTCCCTATGTACAAGAATATAACTACTATAATACTGCTCCTATGTACAAGAATATAACTACTATAATACTGCCCCTATGTACAAGGATATAACTACTATATTACTGCTCCTATGTACAAGAATATAACTACTATAATACTGCCCCTATGTACAAGGATATAACTACTATAATACTGCCCCTATGTACAAGGATATAACTACTATAATACTGCCCCTATATACAAGAATATAACTACTATAATACTGCCCCTATGTACAAGAATATAACTACTATAATACTGCCCCTATGTACAAGGATATAACTACTATAATACTGTCCCTATGTACAAGAATATAACTACTATAATACTGCTCCTATGTACAAGAATATAACTACTATAATACTGCCTCTATGTACAAGGATATAACTACTATAATACTGCCCCTATGTACAAGGATATAACTACTATAATACTGCCCCTATGTACAAGAATATAACTACTATAATACTGCCCCTATGTACAAGAATATAACTACTATAATACTGCCCCTATGTACAAGAATATAACTACTATAATACTGCCCCTATGTACAAGGAATTACATCGCACAGTTTCTGCCCCTACATCACACTGTTCTCAGATGAGGCAGCAATATCCAGGTGACTGATTCCCTTTAAGATGGGTGGTGCTTTGATTGGGGGGTACTGGGGTTATTTACTTGGGGTGCACTGATTTCGGAATACTTGTGGATTATTTTCAGGGGGCTGCAGTGACTTTGATCTTCCTGTGACACAATGTGTCAGATATAATGCTATCTGGGGGGAGGGTTTGATATTGAGGAATGGAATTTATTGCAGCACTGAGGAGTGAGGAGAACTGATTTATTTGGGGGGTCAGCAGTCACGGTGACCCTTAGATATTACAGTAAGTTGGATTCTGTGTCTCCAATGACTTCTATATCGTAATAAATAAAAAATACAAACAAACCTAAAAATACCAAGCAGATAATAGAAGATAACTCCCAGCGGAGAAACTATCTGTCCATATATCTCATCCCAGTGATGGCAACTGCGGAACTACGGATCTCAGATGTGACGGTCAGATACCATGAACCTCCGTTATATATATATATATATATATATATATATATATATATCCATTTGTCTTTTTTTATTTTTGCTCGGAAAGCTTGGTGACTGATAAACAATATGGCCACAATGATAGCGAGAAGAGAATGGCATAATTCCCACGTCCTTTAATCTCTACTGTAAGAGGTCACCATGTGACCTATTATACCCTCCATATTTAATTTGTATCAAAAATTTAGCAACTTTTCAAAATTTGTAAATTGTGAAAGGACAGAAAATATCTATCTGGAATGGATGAAAAAAAATCACATCCACATTGGTGAACTAATAATAAGAAAACATTGAAGTAGAGAATAACAAGTACAAAATAGACTTCAAGAAGGCGCAACGGAAAAGAAGAATCTGGGGTAAAACAAAAGATAAAACGTTTGTTACAATTTATCAGTTCAGGTGAATGTATCAGTCTGGAGCTGCCCAGGTGGTTTAGTTCAGAGCTTTGGATTCTAAGCTAATTCACCAACAGCCACCAGAGATTTGGAAAATCGTGAGAAATTAAGTTATAAAGTGCATTAGAAATTCGCTAAACTTTTTGTATACAATGATGAACGAGTGGCAGATTTTTACATGGGGTGGGGGTTTAGATTTCTCAAGGAAGCAGACAGATTTTTTTTATGACCTAAGCTGAAATGGATGGCGTCGGTCACCTTACCTCAACTTTGCATTCATTAAAATACTGCTATAAACTCTACAAACACCTCCTGTTCTTTGTAATCATGGCTGTCTCCTTCATCACCATTCAAGTAGTGCTTAAGAAGACAGATGGAGCCGCGGGCGCTACAGGTGACCGCCACCTCTGTGCGCTTCCAAGAAAGAGGACACAGCAGAGAACGGACAGACGGGGAGACGACACATTGTTCTAAAAGAGGTTGTAGCAGAGTACACAGACGGTGAGACGACACATTGTTCTAAAAGAGGTTGTAGCAGAGTACACACAGACGGTGAGACGACACATTGTTCTAAAAGAGGTTGTAGCAGAGAACAGACAGACGGGGAGACGACACATTGTTCTAAAAGAGGTTGTAGCAGAGAACACACAGACGGTGAGACGACACATTGTTCTAAAAGAGGTTGTAGCAGAGAACACACAGACGGTGAGACGACACATTGTTCTAAAAGAGGTTGTAGCAGAGAACAGACAGACGGGGAGACGACACATTGTTCTAAAAGAGGTTGTAGCAGAGAACACACAGACGGTGAGACGACACATTGTTCTAAAAGAGGTTGTAGCAGAGAACACACAGACGGTGAGACGACACATTGTTCTAAAAGAGGTTGTAGCAGAGTACACAGACAGTGAGACGACACATTGTTCTAAAAGAGGTTGTAGCAGAGAACACAGAGGGTGAGACGACACATTGTTCTAAAAGAGGTTGTAGCAGAGAACACACAGACGGTGAGACGACACATTGTTCTAAAAGAGGTTGTAGCAGAGAACACACAGACGGTGAGACGACACATTGTTCTAAAAGAGGTTGTAGCAGAGTACACAGACGGTGAGACGACACATTGTTCTAAAAGAGGTTGTAGCAGAGAACACAGACGGTGAGACGACACATTGTTCTAAAAGAGGTTGTAGCAGAGTACACAGACGGTGAGACGACACATTGTTCTAAAAGAGGTTGTAGCAGAGAACACAGACGGTGAGACGACACATTGTTCTAAAAGAGGTTGTAGCAGAGAACACAGACGGTGAGACGACACATTGTTCTAAAAGAGGTTGTAGCAGAGAACACAGACGGTGAGACGACACATTGTTCTAAAAGAGGTTGTAGCAGAGTACACAGACGGTGAGACGACACATTGTTCTAAAAGAGGTTGTAGCAGAGAACACACAGACGGTGAGACGACACATTGTTCTAAAAGAGGTTGTAGCAGAGAACACACAGACGGTGAGACGACACATTGTTCTAAAAGAGGTTGTAGCAGAGAACACACAAACAGTGAGACGACACATTGTTCTAAAAGAGGTTGTAGCAGAGAACAGACAAACGGTGAGATGACACATTGTTCTAAAAGAGGTTGTATCCGAGAACACACAGACGGTGAGATGACACGTTGTTCTAAAAGAGGTTGTAGTAGAGAACACAGACGGGGAGACGACACATTGTTCTAAAAGAGGTTGTATCCGAGAACACACAGACGGTGAGATGACACGTTGTTCTAAAAGAGGTTGTATCCGAGAACACACAGACGGTGAGATGACACGTTGTTCTAAAAGAGGTTGTAGTAGAGAACACAGACGGGAAGACGACACATTGTTCTAAAAGAGGTTGTATCCGAGAACACACAGACGGTGAGATGACACGTTGTTCTAAAAGAGGTTGTAGCAGAGAACAGACAGACGGTGAGACGACACATTGTTCTAAAAGAGGTTGTATCCGAGAACACACAGACGGTGAGATGACACGTTGTTCTAAAAGAGGTTGTAGTAGAGAACACAGACGGGGAGACAACACATTGTTCTAAAAGAGGTTGTAGCAGAGAACACAGACGGGGAGACGACACATTGTTCCAAAAGAGGTTGTAGCAGAGAACGGACAGACGGGGAGACGACACATTGTTCTAAAAGAGGTTGTAGCAGAGAACACACAGACGGTGAGACGACACGTTGTTCTAAAAGAGGTTGTAGCAGAGAGCACAAAGGGTGAGACGACACATTGTTCTAAAAGAGGTTGTAGCAGAGAACGGACAGACGGGGAGACGACACATTGTTCTAAAAGAGGTTGTAGCAGAGAACAGACAGACGGGGAGACGACACATTGTTCTAAAAGAGGTTGTAGCAGAGAACAGACAGACGGGGAGACGACACATTGTTCTAAAAGAGGTTGTAGTAGAGAACAGACAGACGGGGAGACGACACATTGTTCTAAAAGAGGTTGTAGCAGAGAACACACAGACGGTGAGACGACACGTTGTTCTAAAAGAGGTTGTAGCAGAGAACACAGAGGGTGAGACGACACATTGTTCTAAAAGAGGTTGTAGCAGAGAACGGACTGACGGTGAGACGACACATTGTTCTAAAAGAGGTTGTAGCAGAGAACACACAGACGGTGAGACGACACATTGTTCTAAAAGAGGTTGTAGCAGAGAACACAGAGGGTGAGACGACACATTGTTCTAAAAGAGGTTGTAGCAGAGAACAGACAGACGGTGAGACGACACATTGTTCTAAAAGAGGTTGTATCCGAGAACACACAGACGGTGAGATGACACGTTGTTCTAAAAGAGGTTGTAGCAGAGAACACAGACGGGGAGACGACACGTTGTTCTAAAAGAGGTTGTAGTAGAGAACACAGACGGGGAGAAAACACATTGTTCTAAAAGAGGTTGTAGCAGAGAACACAGAGGGTGAGACGACACATTGTTCTAAAAGAGGTTGTAGCAGAGAACACAGAGGGTGAGACGACACGTTGTTCTAAAAGAGGTTGTAGTAGAGAACACAGACGGGGAGAAAACACATTGTTCTAAAAGAGGTTGTAGCAGAGAACACAGAGGGTGAGACGACACATTGTTCTAAAAGAGGTTGTAGCAGAGAACACAGAGGGTGAGACGACATATTGTTCTAAAAGAGGTTGTAGCAGAGAACACAGAGGGTGAGACGACACATTGTTCTAAAAGAGGTTGTAGCAGAGAACGGACAGACGGGGAGACGACACATTGTTCTAAAAGAGGTTGTAGCAGAGAACACAGAGGTTGAGACGACACATTGTTCTAAAAGAGGTTGTAGTAGAGAACACAGACGGGGAGACGACACATTGTGCTAAAAGAGGTTGTAGCAGAGAACACAGACGGTTAGACGACACATTGTTCTAAAAGAGGTTGTAGTAGAGAACACACAGACGGGAGACGACACATTGTTCTAAAAGAGGTTGTAGCAGAGAACAGACAGACGGTGAGACGACACATTGTTCTAAAAGAGGTTGTAGCAGAGAACACAGAGGGCGAGACGACACATTGTGCTAAAAGAGGTTGTAGCAGAGAACAGACAGACGGTGAGACGACACATTGTTCTAAAAGAGGTTGTATCCGAGAACACACAGACGGTGAGATGACACATTGTTCTAAAAGAGGTTGTAGCAGAGAACACAGACGGGGAGACGACACATTGTTCTAAAAGAGGTTGTAGCAGAGAACACAGACGGGGAGACGACACATTGTTCTAAAAGAGGTTGTAGCAGAGAACACAGACGGGGAGACGACACATTGTTCTAAAAGAGGTTGTAGCAGAGAACACAGACGGGGAGACGACACATTGTTCTAAAAGAGGTTGTAGCAGAGAACACAGACGGGGAGACGACACATTGTTCTAAAAGAGGTTGTAGCAGAGAACACAGAGGGTGAGACGACACATTGTTCTAATAGAGGTTGTAGTAGAGAACACAGACGGGGAGACGACACATTGTTCTAAAAGAGGTTGTAGCAGAGAACACAGAGGGTGAGACGACACATTGTTCTAAAAGAGGTTGTAGCAGAGAACACAGACGGGGAGACGACACATTGTTCTAAAAGAGGTTGTAGCAGAGAAAACAGAGGGTGAGACGACACATTGTTCTAAAAGAGGTTGTAGCAGAGAACACAGAGGGTGAGACGACACATTGTTCTAAAAGAGGTTGTAGTAGAGAACACAGATGGGGAGACGACACATTGTTCTAAAAGAGGTTGTAGCAGAGAACACAGACGGTGAGACAACACATTGTTCTAAAAGTGGTTGTAGTAGAGAACACAGACGGGGAGACGACACATTGTTCTAAAAGAGGTTGTAGCAGAGAACACAGAGGGTGAGACGACACATTGTTCTAAAAGAGGTTGTAGCAGAGAACACAGAGGGTGAGACGACACATTGTTCTAAAAGAGGTTGTAGCAGAGAACACACAGACGGTGAGACGACACATTGTTCTAAAAGAGGTTGTAGCAGAGAACACACAGACGGTGAGACGACACATTGTTCTAAAAGAGGTTGTAGCAGAGAACACACAGACGGGGAGACGACACATTGTTCTAAAAGAGGTTGTAGCAGAGAACACACAGACGGGAGACGACACATTGTTCTGAAAGAGGTTGTAGCAGAGAACACAGACGGTGAGACGACACATTGTTCTAAAAGAGGTTGTAGCAGAGAACACACAGACGGTGAGACGACACATTGTTCTAAAAGAGGTTGTAGCAGAGAACACACAGACGGTGAGACGACACATTGTTCTAAAAGAGGTTGTAGCAGAGAACACACAGACGGAGAGACGACACATTGTTCTAAAAGAGGTTGTAGCAGAGAACACACAGACGGTGAGACGACACATTGTTCTAAAAGAGGTTGTAGTAGAGAACACAGACGGGGAGACGACACATTGTGCTAAAAGAGGTTGTAGCAGAGAACACAGACGGTTAGACGACACATTGTTCTAAAAGAGGTTGTAGTAGAGAACACACAGACGGGAGACGACACATTGTTCTAAAAGAGGTTGTAGCAGAGAACAGACAGACGGTGAGACGACACATTGTTCTAAAAGAGGTTGTAGCAGAGAACACAGAGGGCGAGACGACACATTGTGCTAAAAGAGGTTGTAGCAGAGAACAGACAGACGGTGAGACGACACATTGTTCTAAAAGAGGTTGTATCCGAGAACACACAGACGGTGAGATGACACATTGTTCTAAAAGAGGTTGTAGCAGAGAACACAGACGGGGAGACGACACATTGTTCTAAAAGAGGTTGTAGCAGAGAACACAGACGGGGAGACGACACATTGTTCTAAAAGAGGTTGTAGCAGAGAACACAGACGGGGAGACGACACATTGTTCTAAAAGAGGTTGTAGCAGAGAACACAGACGGGGAGACGACACATTGTTCTAAAAGAGGTTGTAGCAGAGAACACAGACGGGGAGACGACACATTGTTCTAAAAGAGGTTGTAGCAGAGAACACAGAGGGTGAGACGACACATTGTTCTAATAGAGGTTGTAGTAGAGAACACAGACGGGGAGACGACACATTGTTCTAAAAGAGGTTGTAGCAGAGAACACAGAGGGTGAGACGACACATTGTTCTAAAAGAGGTTGTAGCAGAGAACACAGACGGGGAGACGACACATTGTTCTAAAAGAGGTTGTAGCAGAGAAAACAGAGGGTGAGACGACACATTGTTCTAAAAGAGGTTGTAGCAGAGAACACAGAGGGTGAGACGACACATTGTTCTAAAAGAGGTTGTAGTAGAGAACACAGATGGGGAGACGACACATTGTTCTAAAAGAGGTTGTAGCAGAGAACACAGACGGTGAGACAACACATTGTTCTAAAAGTGGTTGTAGTAGAGAACACAGACGGGGAGACGACACATTGTTCTAAAAGAGGTTGTAGCAGAGAACACAGAGGGTGAGACGACACATTGTTCTAAAAGAGGTTGTAGCAGAGAACACAGAGGGTGAGACGACACATTGTTCTAAAAGAGGTTGTAGCAGAGAACACACAGACGGTGAGACGACACATTGTTCTAAAAGAGGTTGTAGCAGAGAACACACAGACGGTGAGACGACACATTGTTCTAAAAGAGGTTGTAGCAGAGAACACACAGACGGGGAGACGACACATTGTTCTAAAAGAGGTTGTAGCAGAGAACACACAGACGGGAGACGACACATTGTTCTGAAAGAGGTTGTAGCAGAGAACACAGACGGTGAGACGACACATTGTTCTAAAAGAGGTTGTAGCAGAGAACACACAGACGGTGAGACGACACATTGTTCTAAAAGAGGTTGTAGCAGAGAACACACAGACGGTGAGACGACACATTGTTCTAAAAGAGGTTGTAGCAGAGAACACACAGACGGAGAGACGACACATTGTTCTAAAAGAGGTTGTAGCAGAGAACACACAGACGGTGAGACGACACATTGTTCTGAAAGAGGTTGTAGCAGAGAACACACAGACGGTGAGACGACACATTGTTCTAAAAGAGGTTGTAGCAGAGAACACACAGACGGTGAGACGACACATTGTTCTAAAAGAGGTTGTAGCAGAGAACACACAGACGGGAGACGACACATTGTTCTAAAAGAGGTTGTAGCAGAGAACAGACAGACGGTGAGACGACACATTGTTCTAAAAGAGGTTGTAGGAGAGAACACATAGAAGGTGAGAAGACACATTGTTCTAAAAGAGGTTGTAGCAGAGAACACACAGACGGTGAGACGACACATTGTCCTAAAAGAGGTTGTAGCAGAGAACACACAGACGGTGAGACGACACATTGTTCTAAAAGAGGTTGTAGCAGAGAACACAGACGGCGAGACGACACATTGTTCTAAAAGAGGTTGTAGCAGAGAACAGACAGACGTGGAGACGACACATTGTTCTAAAAGAGGTTGTAGCAGAGAACAGACAGACGGGGAGACGACACATTGTTCTAAAAGAGGTTGTAGTAGACAACAGACAGACGGGGAGACGACACATTGTTCTAAAAGAGGTTGTAGCAGAGAACACACAGACGGTGAGACGACACGTTGTTCTAAAAGAGGTTGTAGCAGAGAACACAGAGGGTGAGACGACACATTGTTCTAAAAGAGGTTGTAGCAGAGAACGGACTGACGGTGAGACGACACATTGTTCTAAAAGAGGTTGTAGCAGAGAACACACAGACGGTGAGACGACACATTGTTCTAAAAGAGGTTGTAGCAGAGAACACAGAGGGTGAGACGACACATTGTTCTAAAAGAGGTTGTAGCAGAGAACAGACAGACGGTGAGACGACACATTGTTCTAAAAGAGGTTGTATCCGAGAACACACAGACGGTGAGATGACACGTTGTTCTAAAAGAGGTTGTAGCAGAGAACACAGACGGGGAGACGACACGTTGTTCTAAAAGAGGTTGTAGTAGAGAACACAGACGGGGAGAAAACACATTGTTCTAAAAGAGGTTGTAGCAGAGAACACAGAGGGTGAGACGACACATTGTTCTAAAAGAGGTTGTAGCAGAGAACACAGAGGGTGAGACGACATATTGTTCTAAAAGAGGTTGTAGCAGAGAACACAGAGGGTGAGACGACACATTGTTCTAAAAGAGGATGTAGCAGAGAACGGACAGACGGGGAGACGACACATTGTTCTAAAAGAGGTTGTAGCAGAGAACACAGAGGTTGAGACGACACATTGTTCTAAAAGAGGTTGTAGTAGAGAACACAGACGGGGAGACGACACATTGTGCTAAAAGAGGTTGTAGCAGAGAACACAGACGGTTAGACGACACATTGTTCTAAAAGAGGTTGTAGTAGAGAACACACAGACGGGAGACGACACATTGTTCTAAAAGAGGTTGTAGCAGAGAACAGACAGACGGTGAGACGACACATTGTTCTAAAAGAGGTTGTAGCAGAGAACACAGAGGGTGAGACGACACATTGTTCTAATAGAGGTTGTAGTAGAGAACACAGACGGGGAGACGACACATTGTTCTAAAAGAGGTTGTAGCAGAGAACACACAGACGGTGAGACGACACATTGTTCTAAAAGAGGTTGTAGCAGAGAACACACAGACGGGGAGACGACACATTGTTCTAAAAGAGGTTGTAGCAGAGAACACACAGACGGTGAGACGACACATTGTTCTGAAAGAGGTTGTAGCAGAGAACACAGACGGTGAGACGACACATTGTTCTAAAAGAGGTTGTAGCAGAGAACACACAGACGGTAAGACGACACATTGTTCTAAAAGAGGTTGTAGCAGAGAACACACAGACGGTGAGACGACACATTGTTCTAAAAGAGGTTGTAGCAGAGAACACAGACGGCGAGACGACACATTGTTCTAAAAGAGGTTGTAGCAGAGAACAGACAGACGTGGAGACGACACATTGTTCTAAAAGAGGTTGTAGCAGAGAACAGACAGACGGGGAGACGACACATTGTTCTAAAAGAGGTTGTAGTAGACAACAGACAGACGGGGAGACGACACATTGTTCTAAAAGAGGTTGTAGCAGAGAACACACAGACGGTGAGACGACACGTTGTTCTAAAAGAGGTTGTAGCAGAGAACACAGAGGGTGAGACGACACATTGTTCTAAAAGAGGTTGTAGCAGAGAACGGACTGACGGTGAGACGACACATTGTTCTAAAAGAGGTTGTAGCAGAGAACACACAGACGGTGAGACGACACATTGTTCTAAAAGAGGTTGTAGCAGAGAACACAGAGGGTGAGACGACACATTGTTCTAAAAGAGGTTGTAGCAGAGAACAGACAGACGGTGAGACGACACATTGTTCTAAAAGAGGTTGTATCCGAGAACACACAGACGGTGAGATGACACGTTGTTCTAAAAGAGGTTGTAGCAGAGAACACAGACGGGGAGACGACACGTTGTTCTAAAAGAGGTTGTAGTAGAGAACACAGACGGGGAGAAAACACATTGTTCTAAAAGAGGTTGTAGCAGAGAACACAGAGGGTGAGACGACACATTGTTCTAAAAGAGGTTGTAGCAGAGAACACAGAGGGTGAGACGACATATTGTTCTAAAAGAGGTTGTAGCAGAGAACACAGAGGGTGAGACGACACATTGTTCTAAAAGAGGATGTAGCAGAGAACGGACAGACGGGGAGACGACACATTGTTCTAAAAGAGGTTGTAGCAGAGAACACAGAGGTTGAGACGACACATTGTTCTAAAAGAGGTTGTAGTAGAGAACACAGACGGGGAGACGACACATTGTGCTAAAAGAGGTTGTAGCAGAGAACACAGACGGTTAGACGACACATTGTTCTAAAAGAGGTTGTAGTAGAGAACACACAGACGGGAGACGACACATTGTTCTAAAAGAGGTTGTAGCAGAGAACAGACAGACGGTGAGACGACACATTGTTCTAAAAGAGGTTGTAGCAGAGAACACAGAGGGTGAGACGACACATTGTTCTAATAGAGGTTGTAGTAGAGAACACAGACGGGGAGACGACACATTGTTCTGAAAGAGGTTGTAGCAGAGAACACACAGACGGTGAGACGACACATTGTTCTAAAAGAGGTTGTAGCAGAGAACACACAGACGGGGAGACGACACATTGTTCTAAAAGAGGTTGTAGCAGAGAACACACAGACGGTGAGACGACACATTGTTCTGAAAGAGGTTGTAGCAGAGAACACAGACGGTGAGACGACACATTGTTCTAAAAGAGGTTGTAGCAGAGAACACACAGACGGTAAGACGACACATTGTTCTAAAAGAGGTTGTAGCAGAGAACACACAGACGGTGAGACGACACATTGTACTAAAAGAGGTTGTAGCAGAGAACACACAGACGGGGAGACGACACATTGTTCTAAAAATGGTTGTAGCAGAGAACAAACAGCCGGTGAAACAAAACATTGTTCGAAAAGAGGTTGTAGCAAAGAACACTAAGGAGGGACAACACATAGTTTTGAAACAGGTTGTAGCAGAGAATACCCAGATGGGGAGACGACACATTGTTCTAAGCTTTCTATATGACAAAGGTGCGATGAGACAAAAAGTCTGCGACACAGAATGTTAGAAGCCTTTCATTAAAGCCTCTTCGGCTAGGTACACATGGAGATTTTTTTTAAACAGTTATTTGGAGCAGTTTTGCTCCAAAAATCACATAACTACACTTGAAGCACTCGTCCTAATCGTATCTTCAGCATTTTGAGCATTTTTTCTCCACTTCAGGTTTTGGAAAATGCCTGATGGAAACTATAAAGCGCTTGTCACGTCTCTGAAGCGGCTCCGGTGGAATCTGCTCCAAACAAGGCAACACTTCAGGAAATAACAATCTTCCAAAACAAATGACTACGTTCCCACAATGAGATTTTGGTGCGTTGTTGATGCTGCGTATTTTTGCTGTATTAAAAACGCAGTGTCTTACAGTTGTAGCAAATGGATGGAATTTATAGAAATCTCATGCCCACTGTACTTCAATATACTGCTGTGTAGTCTGCTGTGCGTTTTTCAAATCCGCAGCATGTCAATTTCTCTTGCGGGTACACAGAGTTTTCTGTGCGGATTTACATTAGATGTGAAAAATCCGCAGCAAAAAAAACGTACAATGTGTTTTTAGTGCATTTCCACAGTGGAAAACATCAAAACCACATGTTGTCCGCATCCAAGTATAGCAAAAAACCAAGAAGTATAAAAAACAAAGCAGCTTTATTTAAAGCACGCGACACAAACAGAGACAAAAACAAAGCATCATGTAAAAAACATGCACGTAACCTACGGTAATTTAAATAATAGGTGCAGAAATTCTGCAACATCAACAAGGAACCAAGAAGCTCATTGTGGGAACGTAGCTGTAATGGCGGCAACTAGAAAACTCGCCATTTTTCACTGCCTCAAAAAACTCTGTATCCTCAGAGCCTTATGTTACCTCTGTAAGAGGCGATGGAGGTGATCAGATGTTATTTTTGGTGCTTGAAAAAAAAAGTTTCCTTGTGGATAAAACTTTTGATCATGTAACAACTTTATAAAACCAAAAGTCTGCAGAGTGGAAAAGATCCCGGTGATGATGACAATGGGTGCGATAGATGTCAGTGCTGGTCTTCATCTATTTATATGGGGGTCACATGAAATGTCGGGGGACTTCTAGATTCCCTCTTGAAGGGTTTTTACAGGACTCCATTTGCTACATCCGCTCACAATGCAGAACGTGACCTTACAGATATTGCTGCTCTGTCATGTAGGAGTTACCGGAAAACATCCCCCCAGTTAAAAAAGGGTGATATGTCATTGCTAAATATTGCTGCAAGCACACCCCATCCAGATAAGAGGCCATCCTAATGTATGCGCTATACAGCCGTGACACGAAGGTGACGGGCACAAGGGGGCATTCTTTGCGTCTGGAGGAGAGAAGGTTTTTCCACCAACATAGAAGAGGATTCTTTACTGTTAGGGCAGTGAGAATCTGGAATTGCTTGCCTGAGGAGGTGGTGATGGCGAACTCAGTCGAGGGGTTCAAGAGAGGCCTGGATGTCTTCCTGGAGCAGAACAATATTGTATCATACAATTATTAGGTTCTGTAGAAGGACGTAGATCTGGGTATTTATTATGATGGAATATAGGCTGAACTGGATGGACAAATGTCTTTTTTCGGCCTTACTAACTATGTTACTATGTTATATGAGGGACCCCCCGATTCCGGTGTCTTATCAGCAAACTCACCCATGAACCCAATATAGTAAAATATAGGGAAACTATACATTTTCTTTTCTTTACTAATCCATGGGACATCTTGGATCTTATACTCCAATCACATCCAAAGCTGTATTCAGAAATCCATTGTTTGCCTAGGACCAGATTGCAGTCCATTGTGGGGGCTCGGATTCCAAGGAGGTAGAGAGACAACTGACCTGTGACATGACGGTCTATGGCAGTGATCCCCAACCTGCAGTATACACACTACAACTGATATCCTGGGGCTGGGCATGCTGGGAGTTGAAGTTTTGCAATAACTGGAGAGCTGCAGCTTGGCGATCAGAGCTCTTTGAAGTTCAGGTAAACTTTGGCAACTTCTTAGTCACAGTATATAGCGTTTGCTTTGGATGTGACTAGTGCATAATGCACAATGTAATACAAGCACATCCAAAGCTGCATTTAGATTGATGGCTACTTGCTTTTGCAGCAAAAGGACAGTGATATCAGTTACCGTATGTCACATAACCATCTATTGCAGTGATCACCACCTGATGCATGAATACTACAACTCCCAGCAAGCTCTGATAGCAACAGCTTGTGTAACAGCTGGAGAAATCCAAGCTGGAGATCAGAAAACCTGTACTTTACAAGCAACGTCAAACAGATTCTTGTCAGCTGCTTTGGATGTAACTAGAGAATAAAACAAGATAAACAGTAGCTCAAAGTCAGCTCAAAATAATAGCTTGCAGATTTAACAAAGTTTTTACATAGATTTCCGCCGGAGCTCAACAATCCTCCCTCTTCTCTGTTCTTTTCCGCACCTTTAATAAATGTATCTTTATCCAAAACCATTTGCAGAAGCATTTGGAGTTTTATTCCTCCCTGAAAGCGACATAATAACATTCAGAAAACCTAAACCTCAGCATTTATGCAGGAAAAATAAAAATGTACAAAGTCCCAAACTGCATTGTAGGTAAATCAGCAAATACGACGATGTGGAGAGCACAACGGCGCGGCTCCGTGTAACCCCTCATTAGGCTCCCGTATCCCCTCATTAGGCTCCCGTATCCCCTCATTAGGCCGCGTCCTGCAGTGTAAATAATAGGGGTCTCTGGTAGCAGCGTGGGTTAATTAACTGACGTATGGAGAGGTGAGCAGAACAATTTAGTAAGTTCAGAAGTCATCAGATTCCCCTCGATATGAGTCCCAGAATCAACATGAAGCAAATACCAGAAGTTCCTGAAGTTACGGAATGAGAAAATCTGCAAAGAAAATCACAAACAAGAACAAAAAGCAATAAAAACACAAATTATGTTTTGCGAATATAGCGCCATCATATTCCGCTACGATTTACAGTCATTTCATCCTCTAATTACAGCTAGAGCTGCATTTTTGGAGGTTTACTGATGTTATTATTGAGGACAGTTAGGCCGGCGTCACACATGGCGTAAGACAATACGGTCCATATATTACGGCCGTAATACGCTGAAAAGTCCCCAAAATAGTGGTCCGTATCTCATCCGTAGGCAGGGTGTGTCAGCGTATTTTGCGCATGGCATCCTCCGCATGTAATCCGTATGGCATCCGTACTGCGTGTTTTTCTCGCAGGCTTGCAAAACCAACATACGGCTATACAAGGGATCCATGTGTTAAAAAAAAAAAATTATATATATATATATATATATATATACTGTCTATATATATATATATATATATATATATATATATATACGTGTGTGTCATTAGACACATATATGTATATATATTATTACTTCATACAGCGCTAGATAGCTTTAAAGCCGGTAATTCAATTACCGGCTTTTGCTATCTCCTTCCTAAACCCAACATGATATGAGACATGATTACATACAGTAAACCATCTCATATCCCCATTTTTTTTTGCATATTCCACACTACTAATGTTAGTAGTGTGTATATGCAAAATTTGGCCGTTCTATCTACTAAATTAAAGGGTTAAATGGCGGAAAAAATTGGTGTGGGCTCCCGCGCAATTTTCTCCGCCAGAGTAGTAAAGCCAGTGACCGAGGGCAGATATTAATAGCCTGGAGAGGGTCCACGGTTATTGCCCCCCCCCCCCCCCCCGGCTAAAAACATCTGCCCCCAGCCACCCCAGAAAAGGCACATCTGGAAGATGCGCCTATTCTGGCACTTGGCCACTCTCTTCCCATTCCCGTGTAGCGGTGGGATATGGGGTAATGAAGGGTTAATGTCACCATATTATGATGGAATATAGGCTGAACTGGATGGACAAATGTCTTTTTTCGGCCTTACTAACTATGTTACTATGTTACTATGTTACCTTGCTATTGTAAGGTGACATTAAGCCAAATTAATAATGGAGAGGCGTCAATTATGACACCTATCCATTATTAATCCAATAGTAGTAAAGGGTTAAAAACAACAACACACAAACACATTATTAAAAATTATTTTAATGAAAAAATCACAAAGGTTGTTGTAATAATTTATTCTACGCTCAATCCACTCACTGAAGACCCTCGATCTGTAACAAAGTCAAAATAATAAACCAACAATATCCTTACCTTCCGAAGATCTGTAATGTCCAACGATGTAAATACATCTGAAGGGGTTAAAATATTTTGCAGCCAGGAGCTTTGCTAATGCAACGTTGTTCGTGGCTGCAAAACCCCTGGGAATGAAGGTAAAGTAGGTCAATTACCTATATTTACCTACATTTGCGGTGAGGCGCCCTCTGCTGGTTGTTCCTAGATCGTGGGAACTTTACTAGAAAGCTCCCAGGCTCGAGTTCATATGAGGACAACCAGCAGAGGGCGCCTCTTATGAACTCGAGCCAGGGAGCTTTCTAGGAAAGTTCCCACGATCTAGGGACAACCAGCAGAGGGCGCCTCACCGCAAATGCAGGTAAATATAGGTCATTGACCTACTTTACCTTCATTCCCCGGGGTTTTGTAGCCACGAACAACGTTGCATTAGCAAAGCTCGTGGCTGCAAAATATTTTAACACCTTCAGATGGATTTACATCGTTGGACATTACAGATCTTTGGAAGGTAAGGATATTGTTGGTTTATTATTTTGACTTTGTTACAGATCGAGGGTCTTCAGTGAGTGGATTGAGCGTAGAATAAAATATTACAACAACCTTTGTGATTTTTTCATTAAAATAATTTTTAATAATGTGTGTGTGTTTTTTTTAACCCTTTACTACTATTGGATTAATAATGGATAGGTGTCATAATTGACGCCTCTTGTTATGACCTGGTGGTCAGGACAATAATGGACCTGGTAGTTAAGAGCACACAGAATGACCTGATAGTTACTGATAATATAGGACGAGCTCTGGGACGTGGGAACTCTGCTGACCGCAATCCCTAATCCTAT
The DNA here is from genome assembly GCF_032444005.1 of Ranitomeya imitator. Lineage (NCBI taxonomy): Eukaryota > Metazoa > Chordata > Amphibia > Anura > Dendrobatidae > Ranitomeya > Ranitomeya imitator. Next base: position 8,114,052 of record NC_091289.1, on the reverse strand, counting down.
CAACCACACTAGAAATAGCCGTGGATTGCTCCTAACGCTCCCTATGCAACTCGACACAGCCTAAGGAACTAGTTAGCCCTAAAGATAGAAAAATAAAGCCTACCTTGCCTCAGAGAAATTCCCCAAAGGAAAAGGCAGCTCCCCACATATAATGACTGTGAGTAAAGATGAAAATACAAACACAGAGATGAAATAGATTAAGCAAAGTGAGGCCCGACTTACTGAACAGACTGAGGATAGGAAAGGTAGCTTTGCGGTCAGCACAAAAACCTACAAAAAGACCACGCAGAGGGCGCAAAAAGACCCTCCGCACCGACTCACGGTGCGGAGGCGCTCCCTCTGCGTCCCAGAGCTTCCAGCAAGCAAGAACAATCAAAATAGCAAGCTGGACAGAAAAATAGCAACCAGAGGAAAACAAGCAGTCACTTAGCTTCTGCTGGGAAGACAGGTCACAAGAACGATCCAGGAGTGAACTAGACCAATACTGGAACATTGACAGGTGGCATGGAGAAAAGATCTAAGTTTAGTTAAATAGAGCAGCCAGCTAACGAATTAACCTCGTCACCTGTGGAAGGAAACTCAGAAACACCCACAGCCACCAGAGAAAGTCCATGGACAGAACCAGCCGAAGTACCATTCATGACCACAGGAGGGAGCCCGACAACAGAATTCACAACAATACCCCCCCCCCCTTGAGGAGGGGTCACCGAACTCTCACCAGAGCCCCCAGGCCGACCAGGACGAGCCAAATGAAAGGCACGAACCAGATCGGCAGCATGAACATCAGAGGCAAAAACCCAGGAATTATCTTCCTGACCATAACCCTTCCACTTGACCAGGTACTGGAGTTTCCGTCTCGAAATACGAGAATACAAAATCTTCTCCACCACATACTCCAACTCCCCCTCAACCAACACCGGGGCAGGAGGATCAATGGATGGAACCACAGGCGCCACGTATCTCCGTAACAACGACCTATGGAACACATTATGGATGGCAAAAGAAGCAGGAAGGGCCAAACGAAATGACACAGGATTGATAACCTCAGAAATCTTATACGGACCAATGAAACGAGGCTTAAACTTAGGAGAGGAAACCTTCATAGGAACATAACGAGACGACAACCAAACCAAATCCCCAACACGAAGTCGGGGACCCACACAACGCCGGCGGTTAGCGAAACGTTGAGCCTTCTCCTGGGACAATGTCAAATTGTCCACCACATGAGTCCAAATCTGCTGCAACCTATCCACCACAGTATCCACACCAGGACAGTCCGAAGACTCAACCTGCCCTGAAGAGAAACGCGGCTGGAAACCAGAATTGCAGAAAAACGGCGAAACCAAAGTAGCCGAGCTAGCCCGATTATTAAGGGCAAACTCAGCCAACGGCAAAAAGGACACCCAATCATCCTGATCAGCAGAAACAAAGCATCTCAGATATGTTTCCAAAGTCTGATTAGTTCGTTCGGTTTGGCCATTTGTCTGAGGATGGAAAGCCGAGGAAAAAGACAAATCAATGCCCATCCTAGCACAAAAAGATTGCCAAAACCTCGAAACAAACTGGGAACCTCTGTCAGAAACGATGTTCTCCGGGATACCATGTAAACGAACCACATGCTGGAAAAATAATGGCACCAAATCAGAGGAGGAAGGCAATTTAGACAAAGGTACCAAATGGACCATCTTAGAAAAGCGATCACAAACCACCCAAATGACCGACATCTTTTGAGAGACGGGGAGATCCTAAATAAAATCCATAGAAATATGCGTCCAGGGCCTCTTCGGGACCGGCAAGGGCAAAAGCAACCCACTGGCACGAGAACAGCAGGGCTTAGCCCGAGCACAAGTCCCACAGGACTGCACAAAAGAACGCACATCCCGTGACAAAGACGGCCACCAGAAGGATCTAGCCACCAAATCTCTGGTACCAAAGATTCCAGGATGCCCAGCCAACACTGAAGAATGAATCTCAGAGATAACTCTACTCGTCCATTTATCAGGGACAAACAGTTTCTCTGCTGGGCAACGGTCAGGTCTATCAGCCTGAAATTTTTGCAGCACCTGCCGCAAATCAGGGGAGATGGCAGACAAAATTACCCCCTCTTTGAGAATACCCGCCGGCTCAGGAACACCCGGAGAGTCAGGCACAAAACTCCTTGACAGGACATCAGCCTTCACATTCTTAGAGCCCGGAAGGTACGAAACCACAAAATCAAAACGGGAGAAAAATAACGACCATCGAGCCTGTCTCGGATTCAACCGTTTGGCAGACTCAAGATAAGTCAAATTCTTGAGATCTATCACCAAAAAACAAATCAGGAATTGGAATCCTAGGCTCTGACATCGGATTCTGAACCACAAAATCTTGAATGTTTTGTACACTTATAGCGAGATTATCCATCAAAGAGGACAGACCTTGAATGTCCATATCTACACCTGTGTTCTGAACCACCCAGATGTAAAGGGGAAAAGAGAGACAAAACACACTGCAAAGAAAAAAAATGGTCTCAGAACTTCTCTTATCCCTCTGTTGAGATGCATTAGTACTTTGGGCCACCTGTACTGTTATGACCTGGTGGTCAGGACAATAATGGACCTGGTAGTTAAGAGCACACAGAATGACCTGATAGTTACTGATAATATAGGACGAGCTCTGGGACGTGGGAACTCTGCTGACCGCAATCCCTAATCCTATCAACCACACTAGAAATAGCCGTGGATTGCTCCTAACGCTCCCTATGCAACTCGACACAGCCTAAGGAACTAGCTAGCCCGAAAGATAGAAAAATAAAGCCTACCTTGCCTCAGAGAAATTCCCCAAAGGAAAAGGCAGCCCCCCACATATAATGACTGTGAGTAAAGATGAAAATACAAACACAGAGATGAAATAGATTAAGCAAAGTGAGGCCCGACTTACTGAACAGACTGAGGATAGGAAAGGTAGCTTTGCGGTCAGCACAAAAACCTACAAAAGACCACGCAGAGGGCGCAAAAAGACCCTCCGCACCGACTCACGGTGCGGAGGCGCTCCCTCTGCGTCCCAGAGCTTCCAGCAAGCAAGAACAATCAAAATAGCAAGCTGGACAGAAAAATAGCAACCAGAGAAAAACAAGTCGTCACTTAGCTTCTGCTGGGAAGACAGGTCACAAGAACGATCCAGGAGCGAACTAGACCAATACTGGAACATTGACAGGTGGCATGGAGAAAAGATCTAAGTGGAGTTAAATAGAGCAGCCAGCTAACGAATTAACCTCGTCACCTGTGGAAGGAAACTCAGAAACACCCACAGCCACCAGAGAAAGTCCATGGACAGAACCAGCCGAAGTACCATTCATGACCACTGGAGGGAGCCCGACAACAGAATTCACAACAGCCTCTCCATTATTAATTTGGCTTAATGTCACCTTAAGCAAGGTGGCATTAACCCTTCATTACCCCATATCCCACTGCTACATGGGAATGGGAAGAGAGTGGCCAAGTGCCAGAATAGGCGCATCTTCCAGATGTGCCTTTTCTGGGGTGGCTGGGGGCAGATGTTTTTAGCCGGGGGGGGGGGGGGGGGGGGCAATAACCATGGACCCTCTCCAGGCTATTAATATCTGCCCTCAGTCACTGGCTTTACTACTCTGGCGGAGAAAATTGCGCGGGAGCCCATGCCAATTTTTTCCGCCATTTAACCCTTTAATTTAGTAGATAGAACAGCCAAATTTTGCACATACACACTACTAACATTAGTAGTGTGGAATATGCAAAAAAAAGGTGATATGAGATGGTTTACTGTATGTAAACCATGTCACAAATCATGTCGGGTTTAGGAAGGAGAAAGCAAAAGCCGGTAATTGAATTACCGGCTTTAAAGCTATCTAGCGCTGTATGAAGTAATAATATATATACATATGTGTGTCTCACTAACATATATATATATATATATATATATATATATACCTATTCTATGTGTACACATTTATTCTACCTATTCTTCTGTAAGCTGTCAGTGTGATTTTACTGTACACCGCACTGAATTACCGGCTTTTCTCTCTAACACCGCTGCGTATTTCTCGCAAGTCACACTGCTGGTCCGTGTGTAATCCGTATTTTTGGGGCTTCCATAGACTTTCATTGGCGGTTTTTTTGCGCAATACGGTGACAAACGCAGCATGCTGCGATTTTCTACGGCCGTAGAACACTGTATAATACGGATCAGTAAAATACGGCAGATAGGAGCAGGGGCATAGAGAATAATTGTGCCGTTTGTTTGGCGAGTTTTACGGACGTAGTTTCTGCGCTCTTACGTCCGTAAAACTCGCAAGTGTGACGGCGGGCCTAAGAGGGAGGCCCTTAGGTCAGGAATCTGACAGGTTTCGTAAGGGCAACCAGTGGGATTTTGAATGCAGCTCCGGTAGTGACTGGAGTATGAGACAAAATGTAAAAGACATTTGTAAATCTTATTTGTGAGTTGATAAAAAATCTAAAATGTGAAAACACGAACAAATGTAAGTAGAATTTAGAAAACAAATTAAAAATAATTATTTTTCAACTCCATCAGGTTTCTTAAAGAATAGTATAACTAGTTTCAATCCATTATAATTTTCAAGGTCTCTGGAAATGGAAACATTTTTCTAAGCAAAAAGTTCTGAAAACTTTTTGAGATCTAATATCTCTGACAAAGTGAAAAATTTGTTACAATTATACCCAGAAAATCCTCTGAGCTACATGCAGAAATCAGTCTCCTGGCTTAATAGTTTATTACAATGTATCAGTGCAGGTATATGTATCATTCTTTTTATGTGATGCTGGATTGTTCGGAGTGGATACAAATGTAACAAATACCCCAGCTGTGGAGAGGACTGGATCAGTACAGCGTTTCAGCCTCTGGGTTGAAATAAAAGTCACCAATCACAGAAAGTAAGCAGAGACATTTTAAGGAATTATAGCACAAAACACAAAACCTGTCAGTAAGTGCGGCCGTGGCCAGCAAAGATCTAGTGTGCTTTCAGTAATCACCAGCACAGAGATCAGTAATAACAGGTGCAATGTCAGTAACCACCAAGACCAAGGTCAGTAATAACTGGTGTAATGTCAGTAATCACCAGGATAGAGGTCAGTAATAACTGGTGTAATGTCAGTAATCACCAGGACAGAGATCAGTAATAACTGGTGTAATGTCAGTAATCACCAGGACAGAGGTCAGTAATAACTGGTATAATGTCAGTAATCACCAGGACAGAGGTCAGTAATTACTGGTGTAATGTCAGTAATCACCAGTTATTACACCAGTAATAACTGGTGTAATGTCAGTAATCACCAGGACAGAGGTCAGTAATAACTGGTGTAATGTCAGTAACCACCAGGACAGAGATTAGTAATAACTGGTGTAATGTCAGTAACCACCAGGACAGAGATTAGTAATAACTGGTGTAATGTCAGTAATCACCAGGACAGAGGTCAGTAATAACTGGTGTAATGTCAGTAATCACCAGGACAGAGGTCAGTAATAACTGGTGTAATGTCAGTAATCACCAGGAGAGAGATCAGAAATAACTGGTGTAATGTCAGTAACCACCAGGACAGAGATTAGTAATAACTGGTGTAATGTCAGTAATCACCAGGACAGAGATCAGTAATAACTGGTGTAATGTCAGTAATCACCAGGACAGAGGTCAGTAATAACTGGTGTAATGTCAGTAACCACCAGGACAGAGATTAGTAATAACTGGTGTAATGTCAGTAACCACCAGGACAGAGATTAGTAATAACTGGTGTAATGTCAGTAATCACCAGGATAGAGGTCAGTAATAACTGGTGTAATGTCAGTAATTACTAAGACAGAGGTCAGTAATAACTGGTGTAATGTCAGTAATCACCAGGACAGAGGTCAGTAATACCTGGTGTAATGTCAGTAATCACCAGGATAGAGGTCAGTAATAACTGGTGTAATATCAGTAACCACCAGGACAGAGATCAGTAATAACTGGTGTAATGTCAGTAACCACCAGGACAGAGATCAGTAATAACTGGTGTAATGTCAGTAACCACCAGGACAGAGATTAGTAATAACTGGTGTAATGTCAGTAATCACCAGGACAGAGGTCAATAATAACTGGTGTAATGTCAGTAATCACCAGGACGGAGATCAGTAATAACTGGTGTAATGTCAGTAACCACCAGGACAGAGGTCAGTAATAACTGGTGTAATGTCAGTAATCACCAGGACAGAGATCAGTAATAACTGGTGTAATGTCAGTAACCACCAGGACAGAGGTCAGTAATAACTGGTGTAATGTCAGTAATTACCAGGACAGAGGTCAGTAATAACTGGTGTAATGTCAGTAACCACCAGGACAGAGGTCAGTAATAACTGGCGTAATGTCAGTAACCACCAGGACAGAGGTCAGTAATAACTGGTGTAATGTCAGTAATCACCAGGACAGAGGTCAGTAATAACTGGTGTAATGTCAGTAATCACCAGGACAGAGGTCAGTAACAACTGGTGTAATGTCAGTAATCACCAGGACAGAGATCAGTAATAACTGGTGTAATGTCAGTAACCACCAGGACAGAGGTCAGTAATAACTGGTGTAATGTCAGTAACCACCAGGACAGAGGTCAGTAATAACTGGTGTAATGTCAGTAATCACCAGGACAGAGGTCAGTAATAACTGGTGTAATGTCAGTAACCACCAGGACAGAGGTCAGTAATAACTGGTGTAATGTCAGTAATCACCAGGACAGAGGTCAGTAATAACTGGTGTAATGTCAGTAATCACCAGGACAGAGGTCAGTAATAACTGGTGTAATGTCAGTAATCACCAGGACAGAGATCAGTAATAACTGGTGTAATGTCAGTAACCACCAGGACAGAGGTCAGTAATAACTGGTGTAATGTCAGTAACCACCAGGACAGAGGTCAGTAATAACTGGTGTAATGTCAGTAATCACCAGGACAGTGGTCAGTAATAACTGGTGTAATGTCAGTAATCACCAGGACAGAGGTCAGTAATAACTGGTGTAATGTCAGTAACCACCAGGACAGAGGTCAGTAATAACTGGTGTAATGTCAGTAACCACCAGGACAGAGGTCAGTAATAACTGGTGTAATGTCAGTAACCACCAGGACAGAGGTCAGTAATAACTGGTGTAATGTCAGTAATCACCAGGACAGAGGTCAGTAATAACTGGTGTAATGTCAGTAATCACCAGGATAGAGGTCAGTAATAACTGGTGTAATGTCAGTAACCACCAGGACAGAGGTCAGTAATAACTGGTGTAATGTCAGTAACCACCAGGACAGAGGTCAGTAATAACTGGTGTAATGTCAGTAACCACCAGGACAGAGGTCAGTAATAACTGGTGTAATGTCAGTAACCACCAGGACAGAGGTCAGTAATAACTGGTGTAATGTCAGTAATCACCAGGACAGAGGTCAGTAATAACTGGTGTAATGTCAGTAATCACCAGGATAGAGGTCAGTAATAACTGGTGTAATGTCAGTAACCACCAGGACAGAGGTCAGTAATAACTGGTGTAATGTCAGTAATCACCAGGACAGAGATTAGTAATAACTGGTGTAATGTCAGTAACCACCAGGACAGAGGTCAGTAATAACTGGTGTAATGTCAGTAATCACCAGGACAGAGGTCAGTAATAACTGGTGTAATGTCAGTAATCACCAGGACAGAGATCAGTAATAACTGGTGTAATGTCAGTAATCACCAGGACAGAGATCAGTAATAACTGGTGTAATGTCAGTAACCACCAGGACAGAGGTCAGTAATAACTGGTGTAATGTCAGTAATCACCAGGACAGAGGTCAGTAATAACTGGTGTAATGTCAGTAATCACCAGGATAGAGGTCAGTAATAACTGGTCTAATGTCAGTAACCACCAGGACAGAGGTCAGTAATAACTGGTGTAATGTCAGTAACCACCAGGACAGAGGTCAGTAATAACTGGTGTAATGTCAGTAACCACCAGGACAGAGGTCAGTAATAACTGGTGTAATGTCAGTAATCACCAGGACAGAGGTCAGTAATAACTGGTGTAATGTCAGTAATCACCAGGATAGAGGTCAGTAATAACTGGTCTAATGTCAGTAACCACCAGGACAGAGATCAGTAATAACTGGTGTAATGTCAAATATTTAGAATTGAGAGTCCTCAGTGGTTGATACCTTTTAATGGCTAACTGAAAAGATGGTAACAAATTGCAGCTTTCGATACTACACAGGTCTCTTCATCAGGCAAAGACTAAAACAAATTCTGAAGAATCACATATTTATGCACAACATAGTATAGGAAAAAAAAAAAAAGAGGGGAAAAAAAACCATGGATAAGCCAGGTGACATTACCGTGTAATGTCAGTAATCACCAGGACGGAGATCAGTAATATCTGGTGCAGACGTCGGTTGTATTTTCCCTTCAGATATGAAGTTTGAGTAGAGAGGAAACAAAACGAAATTTATAATTGACGTACCGTATATACTCGAGTATAAGCCGAGATTTTCAGCCCAAATTTTTGGGCTGAAAGTGCCCCTCTCGGCTTATACTCGAGTCAATGTGGGTGGCAGGGTCGGCGGGTGAGGGGGTGAGGGCGCTGAGGTATACTTACCTAGTCCCAGCGATCCTCGCGCTGTCCCTGCCGTCCCACGGGCTTCTGTGCTGCAGCCTCTTCCCCTCTTCAGCGGTCACGTGGGACCGCTCATTAGAGATATGAATAAGCGGCTCCACCTCCCATAGGGGTGGAGCCGCCTATTCATTCCTCTAATCAGCGGTGCCGGTGACCGCTGACATGAAGAGCTGCGGCACCGAAGACCAGGCAGAGGGACAGCGCGAGGATCGCCAGGACTAGGTAAGTATAGCATATTCACCTGTCCTCGTTCCAGCTGCCGGGCGCCGCTCCATCTTCCCGGCCGGCACCTCCATCTTCCCGGCGTCTGCGCTCTGACTGTTCAGGCAGAGGGCGCGATGACGCATACAGTGTGCGCAGCGCCCTCTGCCTGATCAGTCAGAGCAGAGACGCCGGGAAGATGGAGGCGCCGGAACGAGACGCCGGGAGCTGCAATCAAGGGAGGTGAGTATGTGGTTTGTTTTTTTATTGCAGCAGCGGCGGCAGAGATTTCTATGGGGCACAATGAACGGTGCAGAGCACCGTATATGGCACAGCAATGGGGCACAATGAACGGTGCAGAGCACCGTATATGGCACAGCAATGGGGCACAATGAACGGTGCAGAGCACCGTATAAGGCACAGCTAGGGGGCACAATGAACGGTGCAGAGCACCGTATATGGCACAGCAATGGGGCACAATGAACGGTGCAGAGCACCGTATATGGCACAGCAATGGGGCACAATGAACGGTGCAGAGCACCGTATATGGCACAGCAATGGGGCACAATGAACGGTGCAGAGCACCGTATATGGGCACAGATATGGGGCACAATGAACGGTGCAGAGCACCGTATATGGCACAGCAATGGGGCACAATGAACGGAGCAGAGCACCGTATATGGGCACAGATATGGGGCACAATGAACGGTGCAGAGCACTGTATATGGCACAGCAATGGGGCACAATGAACGGTGCAGAGCACTGTATATATGGCACAGCAATGGGGCACAATGAACGGAGCAGAGCACCGTATATGGGCACAGATATGGGGCACAATGAACGGTGCAGAGCACTGTATATGGCACAGCAATGGGGCACAATGAACGGTGCAGAGCACTGTATATATGGCACAGCAATGGGGCACAATGAACGGTGCAGAGCACCGTATATGGCACAGCAATGGGGCACAATGAACGGTGCAGAGCACTGTATATGGGCAAAGCTATGGGGCACAATGAACGGTGCAGAGCACCGTATATGGCACAGCAATGGGGCACAATGAACGGTGCAGAGCACTGTATATGGCACAGCAATGGGGCACAATGAACGGTGCAGAGCACTATATGGGGCACAGCTATGGGGAAATAATGAACGGTGTAGAGCACTATATGGCACAGCTATGGGGCACAATGAACGGTGCAGAGCACTGTATATGGCACAGCAATGGGGCACAATGAACGGTGCAGAGCACCGTATATGGCACAGCAATGGGGCACAATGAACGGTGCAGAGCACTATATGGGGCACAGCTATGGGGAAATAATGAACGGTGTAGAGCACTATATGGCACATCTATGGGGAAATAATGATCTATTTTTATTTTTGAAATTCACCGGTAAATGCTGCATTTCCACCCTAGGCTTATACTCGAGTCAATAAGTTTTCCCAGTTTTTTGTGGCAAAATTAGGGGGGTCGGCTTATACTCGAGTATATACGGTATATTAGAAAAGTTTTTTTTTATAACATAGTAACATAGTAACATAGTTAGTAAGGCCGAAAAAAGCCATTTGTCCATCCAGTTCAGCCTATATTCCATCATAATAAATCCCCAGATCTACGTCCTTCTACAGAACCTAATAATTGTATGATACAATATTGTTCTGCTCCAGGAAGACATCCAGGCCTCTCTTGAACCCCTCGACTGAGTTCGCCATCACCACCTCCTCAGGCAAGCAATTCCAGATTCTCACTGCCCTAACAGTAAAGAATCCTCTTCTATGTTGGTGGAAAAACCTTCTCTCCTCCAGACGCAAAGAATGCCCCCTTGTGCCCGTCACCTTCCTTGATATAAACAGATCCTCAGCGAGATATTTGTATTGTCCCCTTATATACTTATACATGGTTATTAGATCGTCCCTCAGTCGTCTTTTTTCTAGACTAAATAATCCTAATTTCGCTAATCTATCTGGGTATTGTAGTTCTCCCATCCCCTTTATTAATTTTGTTGCCCTCCTTTGTACTCTCTCTAGTTCCATTATATCCTTACTGAGCACCGGTGCCCAAAACTGGACACAGTACACCATGTGCGGTCTAACTAGGGATTTGTACAGAGGCAGTATAATGCTCTCATCATGTGTATCCAGACCTCTTTTAATGCACCCCATGATCCTGTTTGCCTTGGCAGCTGCTGCCTGGCACTGGCTGCTCCAGGTAAGTTTATCATTAACTAGGATCCCCAAGTCCTTCTCCCTGTCAGATTTACCCAGTGGTTTCCCGTTCAGTGTGTAATGGTGACATTGATTCCTTCTTCCCATGTGTATAACCTTACATTTATCATTGTTAAACCTCATCTGCCACCTTTCAGCCCAAGTTTCCAACTTATCCAGATCCATCTGTAGCAGAATACTATCTTCTCTTGTATTAACTGCTTTACATAGTTTTGTATCATCTGCAAATATCGATATTTTACTGTGTAAACCTTCTACCAGATCATTAATGAATATGTTGAAGAGAACAGGTCCCAATACTGACCCCTGCGGTCCCCACTGGTCACAGCGACCCAGTTAGAGACTATACCATTTATAACCACCCTCTGCTTTCTATCACTAAGCCAGTTACTAACCCATTTACACACATTTTCCCCCAGACCAAGCATTCTCATTTTGTGTACCAACCTCTTGTGCGGCACGGTATCAAACGCTTTGGAAAAATCGAGATATACCAAGTCCAATGACTCACCGTGGTCCAGTCTATAGCTTACCTCTTCATAAAAACTGATTAGATTGGTGACAGGAGCGATTTCTCATAAACCCATGCTGATATGGAGTTAAACAGTTATTCTCATTGAGATAATCCAGAATAACATCCCTCAGAAACCCTTCAAATATTTTACCAACAATAGAGGTTAGACTTACTGGCCTATAATTTCCAGGGTCACTTTTAGAGCCCTTTTTGAATACTGGCACCACATTTGCTATGCGCCAATCCTGCGGAACAGACCCTGTCGCTATAGAGTCACTAAAAATAAGAAATAATGGTTTATCTATTACATTACTTAGTTCTCTTAGTACTCGTGGGTGTATGCCATCCGGCATAGTGATCAGTCACTAATATTATATTCACATTAAGGTGTTGGACAATGCCTTTAATTACCTTGTCAGTAAATCCTTGGTGCCGTTAGTAATCGCACGCCTGATATGTCTTTATACGAGCGATCAAATATTTTAAGGTGAATCTGTTAACAGAGATGTAGCGGAGCTGAATCTGTTGTTAGCGGCCCGTCATCATACCACCAGGCCTTTTATCTGGCTTTACATGGGGCTGCAAGTAAATCCATCTCATTTATCTTATAGGACATAAAGTGAGACAATCAAGAGTTAACTGACACATTCAGCTCTGCTACATCTGTAGGTTTCCTCCGTCTCGCTGCCGCTGACAGTTGGTACAGATCTGCGGTGTCCATCCCATCTGTTGGATGGAGCAATGTTGTGACATAAAGCAAAACAAACGCGAAAAATTCACATCATCTCAAAAACATCCGTAATGCCTCGAGAATCAGAGTCGGCCGAGGGTTGAGATGAGGATGCAATCTGAATTACTGCAGCACAGACCAATAAGAGGCCACCTAAGATGTGCAACCAATAGGAATAGAAAAATGGACCCAACGCTCCTGAGCTTTGGGACACAGAGCGCAAAATACTCGGCCCAAACGCCCCCTGGTATTTTTGGTCTTTTCTCTAATAATAATTAAGGGATAATGCACACAGTGATGTCAGAGCACAGGCATAATGCACACAGTGATGTCACAGCACAGGGATAATGCACACAGTGATGTCGCAGTAAGATAATGCACACAGTGATGACACAGTACAAGGATAATGCACACAGTGATGTAACAGCACAGGGATAATGCACACAGTGATGTCACAGCACATAGATAATGCACACAGTGATGTCACAGTACAGGGATAATGCACACAGTGATGTCACAGCACAGGGATAATGCACACAGTGATGACACAGTAAAGGAATAATGTACACAGTGATGTCACAGCACAGGGATAATGCACGCAGTGATGTCACAGTATAGGGATAACACACAGTGATGTCACATACAGGGATAATACACACAGTGATGTCACATACAGGGATAATACACAGTGATGTCACAGTACAGGGATAATGCACACATTGATGTCACAGTACAGGATAATACACACAGTGATGTCACAGTACAGGGAAAATGCACACAGTGATGTCACATACAGGGATAATACACAGTGATGTCACAGTACAGGGATAATGCACACATTGATGTCACAGTACAGGATAATACACACAGTGATGTCACAGCACAGGGAAAATGCACACAGTGATGTCACAGTACAGGGATAATACACACAGTGATGTCACATACAGGGATAATGCACACAGTGATGTCACAATACAGTGATAATGCACACAGTGATGTGACAGTACAGGGATAATACACACAGTGATGTCACAGTGCAGAGAAAATACACACAGTGATGTCACATACAGGGATAATACACACAGTGATGTCACAGTACAGAATAATACACACAGTAATGTCACCGTACAGAATAATACACACAGTGATGTCACATACAGTGATAATGCACACAGTGATGTCACAGCACAAGGAAAATGCACACAGTGATGTCACAGTACAGGGAAAATGCACACAGTGATGTCACAGTACAGGATAATACACACAGTGATGTCACAGCACAAGGAAAATGCACACAGTGATGTCACAGTACAGGGATAATGCACACAGCGATGTACCAGCACAGCGATAATGCACACAGTGTTGTCACATACAGGGATAATGTACACAGTGATGTCACAGCACAGGGAAAATACACAGTGATGTCACAGTACAGGGATAATACACACAGTGATGTCACAGTACAGGGATAATACACACAGTGATGTCACAATACAGGGATAATACACACAGTGATGTCACATAAAGGGATAATTCACACAGTGATGTCACAGTACAGTGATAATGCACACAGTGATGTGACAGTACAGGGATAATACACACAGTGATGTCACAGTGCAGAGATAATACACACAGTGATGTCACATACAGGGATAATACACAGTGATGTCACAGTACAGAATAATACACACAGTGATGTCACATACAGGGATAATACACACAGTGATGTCACAGCACAAGGAAAATGCACACTGTGATGTCACAGTACAGGGAAAATGCACACAGTGATGACAGCACAGGGATAATGCACACAGTGACGTCAAAGTACAGGATAATACACACAGTGATGTCACATACAGGGATAATACACAGTGATGTCACAGCACAGGGATAATGCACACAGTGATGTCACAGTACAGGGATAATCCACTCAGTGATGTCACATACAGGGATAATGGACACATTGATGTCACAGTACAGGATAATACACACAGTCATGTCACAGTACAGGGATAATACACAGTGATGTCACAGTACAGGGATAATCCACACAGTGATGTCACATAAAGGGATAATACACAGTGATGTCACAGTACAGGGATAATACACACAGTGATGTCACAGTACAGGGATAGTACACACAGTGATGCTTGACAATAAAGGGCTTTCAAGTGCTGCTTCTTTTCTGCTGAGTAGCAGCGGTGGTCGGTTTCCTAGGCAATGAGCTATAAACAAAAAGAAAAGTGATGATATCACAAAAACGGCGGTAAATTCTAATAAGTAAATTGCACGTATTTACAGCGCTACCTGATAATGTCCATTTATGAAGACGCGAATAAGCTGCATGCAGCGCTACACTACCCCTGTAGAGGCCGCTGCAGTGCAAAAGAGTAGTGGATGCCATCTGCTTGCAGCAAGGTGGTCTCGCGTGTGGGGGAGTTTACCCTGCAGAGATCGTATTAAAGGGAGTGTCTTGCCATCACACTAGACAAGCCCTTTAAGTATATTACCGTTTGTAGTAGCTGCAGTCTTATGTTGCTAATTACTAACATCTCATTAGCCTGGAGGAGTGAAGCTCGTCCACTAATGAGGCTGGCGACGACATCTTCACCCGCCGCCCCCATACCAATATGTGACGAGGCTCGAGGCCTGACGACTCCAGTAATGGCCTTAATGAAAGCAGATAAAGGATACAGTTTGCATAAAACATCGGCCGCAGCATCAGTTTTATGTGCGCAATCAAAGCGATCGATAATTATGACGGATGGATTGATGGAGGCTTTCAGCTAATCGAACGCGACACTTCCATTGATTAATGAGCCAATTATTAGATCGTTTAACCAATAAAGAGATCAATGTTCCCCGGTTAATGCAAAATGGAGTGGACCTGGCGCTAATTCATAGCATGTGTTAATTAATGTGTCTTTCATTAGGTCTCACATTACTTAGAATTAAGAGGCAGGTGCAAAAGTCAATGCGCCCCTTTGTGCAAGGGAATAGGGGTCTGTGGAAAGCAGGGATCCCCAATGAGGTGAGCTGTAACACTTTCTGAGGATATGGATCGTTCACACTCCTGCTACAGTGTCAGCATTACAAGATGTGGAGATATTTTGTATCCCAAGAAAGTAACACTTTTCTTAAATTGTGGATCAATTTCCATTTTTATGAAAATTAGGCCACAAGGGGGCGACATTACCATAGGACCAATGACACATTGTCCTGTGACTATCCAGTGCCATCATGGATGCTGCGTACTCCACTCTTTCCCCTTCTTATACAGGAGGTAGAACATTGAGAATGTACTGTATACACAGTGTTTTCCTATTTTCCCCAGTGGGGGAGGGGATGACCGCGGGAGAGACCTACAGCCCTTTTATGTAATTGCCATATTTAGCAAAATGTCATGATGGATGAATGATCAGCAATCAGGAGGGGGTATCTATTTAATGAAGCTTGGATGATGGTCGTACATCACTGTACCATCGAAGGACCGCGGGCGGCGGGAGACGCTGAACAGTGAATTCAACCAAAAGGAATTAGCAGCTTCAGGAACTGGCGGAGACGTCCGCTGTCCCCATTACAAGCAGCGTGCCGCACGTCTCAGGGGTTAACAGCAGCTCAGCAATTCTACAGAAATGACCTGGGACAGGGGGCAATGACATCTATGATGATCCACCACCCGGGGGTCTCAGATCCCTGAACAAGAGACTTTCTCCAAAAACTGTGGGAAAAACTGCACAATAATCTGCAGCGACAAGTAATAAAAAAAAAAAAAACAAATAAAAAAAAAGAGCATTAAAGCTTTCTTGTTTTGATTTCATACAAATGTTTATTTTGGGCTCGAGAAACGTCATATCAGAAGCACACAGCATTTGCAAAAATAAAATATGCCATTTGCCCAAATTAGGCACCAAAAGGCCAGAAGAACACTGCAAAAAAGCTGTGGTGGTGTAATAAATCTGCATTCAGTGAGCTTCCCCTAATGGTGACTATGTAAACCTGTATGTAGTGAGCTCCCCCTAATGGAGACTATGTAAATCTGTATTCGGTGAGCTCCCCCTATTGGTGGCGGTATAAATCTTTATTCAGTGAGCTCCCTCTAGTGGTGACTGTGCAAATCTGTATGTAGTGAGCTCCCCCTATTGGTGGCTGTATAAATCTGCATATATTGAGCTCCCCTAGGGGTGGCTGTATAAATCTGTATGTAGTGAGCTCCCCCTATTGGTGACTGTATAAATCTGTATGTAGTGAGCTCCCCCCAGGGGTGGCTGTATAAATCTGTATGTAGTGAGCTCCCTCTAGTGGTGACTGTGCAAATCTGTATGTAGTGAGCTCCCCCTATTGGTGGCTGTATAAATCTGCATATATTGAGCTCCCCTAGGGGTGGCTGTATAAATCTGTATGTAGTGAGCTCTCCCTAGTAGGCACTGTATAAATCTGTATGTAATGAGCTCCCTCTAGTGGTGGCTGCATAAATCTGTATGTAGTGTGCTCCCTCTAGTGGTGGCTGCATAAATCTGTATGTAGTGAGCTCCCTCTAGTGGTGGCTGTATAAATCTGTATGCAGTGAGCTCCCTCTAGTGGTGGCTGTATAAATCTGTATGTAGTGAGCTCCCCCTAGGGGAGGCTGTATAAATCTGTATGTAGTGAGCTCCCCCTAGTGGTGGCTGTATAAATCTGTATGTAGTGCGTTCCCTCTAGTGGTGGCTGTATAAATCTGTATGTAGTGTGCTCCCTCTAGTGGTGGCTGCATAAATCTGTATGTAGTGAGCTCCCCCTAGGGGAGGCTGTATAAATCTGTATGTAGTGAGCTCCCCCTAGGGGTGGCTGTATAAATCTGTATGTAGTGAGCTCCCCCTAGGGGTGGCTGTATAAATCTGTATGTAGTGAGCTCCCTCTAGTGGTGGTTGTATAAATCTGTATGTAGTGAGCTCCCTCTATGACAGCATTCAGTGAGAGCGGTCCTGTGTGCACCGTGCAGTGTGGCCCCCGATGACAGCATGTAGTGACAGTGGTCCTGTGCATCGGGCAGTGCGGCCCCTAATGATAGGACGCAGTGAAAGCGGTCCTGTGTGCACCGTGCAGTGCGGCCCCCAATGACAGCATGCAGTGAGAGCAGTCCTGTGTGTATCGGGCAGTGCGGCCCCCAATGACAGCATGCAGTGAGAGCAGTCCTGTGTGTATCGGGCAGTGCGGCCCCCGATGACAGCATGCAGTGAGAGCGGTCCTGTGTGCACCGTGCAGTGCGGCCCCCGATGACAGCATGCAGTGAGAGTGGTCCTGTGTGCAGCAAGCAGTGCGGCCCCCGATGACAGCATACAGTGAGAGTGGTCCTGTGTGCACCGTGCAGTGCGGCCCTCGATGACAGCATGCAGTGAGAGTGGTCCTGTGTGCAGCAGGCAGTGCAGCCCCCGATGACAGGATGCAGTGAGAGTGGTCCTGTGTGCATCGTGCAGTGCGGCCCCTGATGACAGCATGCAGTGAGAGTGGTCCTGTGTGTATCGGGCAGTGCAGCCCCCGATGACAGGATGCAGTGACAGCGGTCCTGTGTGCAGCAGGCAGTGCGGCCCCCGATGACAGCATGCAGTGAGAGTGGTCCTGGGTGCACCGTGCAGTGCGGCCCCTGATGACAGCATGCAGTGAGAGTGGTCCTGGGTGCACCGTGCAGTGCGGCCCCTGATGACAGCATGCAGTGAGAGTGGTCCTGGGTGCACCGTGCAGTGCGGCCCCCGATGACAGCATGCAGTGAGAGTGGTCCTGTGTGTATCGGGCAGTGCAGCCCCCGATGACAGGATGCAGTGACAGCGGTCCTGTGTGCAGCAGGCAGTGCGGCCCCCGATGACAGCATGCAGTGAGAGTGGTCCTGGGTGCACCGTGCAGTGCGGCCCCTGATGACAGCATGCAGTGAGAGTGGTCCTGGGTGCACCGTGCAGTGCGGCCCCTGATGACAGCATGCAGTGAGAGTGGTCCTGGGTGCACCGTGCAGTGCGGCCCCCGATGACAGCATGCATTGAGAGTGGTCCTGTGTGTATCGGGCAGTGCGGCCCCCGATGACAGCATGCAGTGAGAGTGGTCCTGGGTGCACCGTGCAGTGCGGCCCCCGATGACAGCATGCAGTGAGTGGTCCTTTGTGTATCGGGCAGTGCGGCCCCCGATGACAGGATGCAATGAGAGTGGTCCTGTGTGCTGGAAGCAGTGCGGCCCCCGATGACAGCATGCAGTGAGAGTGGTCCTGTGTGCACCGTGCAGTGCAGCCCCTGATGACAGCATGCAGTGAGAGTGGTCCTGTGTGCACCGTGCAGTGCGGCCCCCGATGACAGCATGCAGTGAGAGCGGTCCTGTGTGCACCATACAGTGCGGCCCCCGATGACAGCATGCAGTGAGAGTGGTCCTGTGTGTATCGGGCAGTGCGGCCCCCGATGACAGCATGCAGTGAGAGTGGTCCTGTGTGCACCGTGCAGTGCAGCCCCTGATGACAGCATGCAGTGAGAGTGGTCCTGTGTGTATCGGGCAGTGCGGCCCCTGATGACAGCATGCAGTGAGAGTGGTCCTGTGTGCAGCAAGCAGTGCGGCCCCCGATGACAGCATGCATTGAGAGTGGTCCTGTGTGCACCGTTCAGTGCGGCCCCCGATGACAGCATGCAGTGAGAGTGGTCCTGTGTGTATCGGGCAGTGCGGCCCCCGATGACAGCATGCAGTGAGAGTGGTCCTGTGTGCACCGTGCAGTGAGAGCAGTCCTGTGTGCACTGTGCAGTGCGGCCGCTGCGGGCCAATTCCACGTAGACGCCGCAGGCTCTTATCATTTCTGCTTAGACTCAGCTGAATTGAACGACATTTTAGTTCTTTGTTTTGGAACGAATAAAAAAATCACAATGAGCAGAAAACTCCGACATTTGTCTTTTCTAATCAAAACAAAAAATAATTTGTATTTGTGCGACGTCCCCCGCCGTGACCTCGCCACGGCGATACTATTGGATTTAGGATTTTCAGAAGGATTTAAATCGTCATCTTTGGCGCTGTCGTGTAATTATCACGGGGGTCTGTCTTTACACAAGGGGCGACCCCTCACCCCCGACGGCACCGTGGACGCCATCCACACTTGTTCTGAATTAAGTAAATTACTAACGGCTCCTATTCTTCTGTTTCTTTATGTTTTACAATTAGAACCCGACAGTAACCATGGAAACTGCTCGATTCCTCCACCGGGGAGAAGCCGCGCCGCTGCTAGATGTGGAATCAAGTACAAGCAGAGATAGTACTTTATGTGCTCAATATCCCGCATTACAGGGGCACGCGGGTGGCAGACGCCACGAGAACTGATCAGACAGGGGGCTCCACTGCGCCCCAAAACTTCAGTCACTGTTCTGTCGTCCCCATTGCCATGTCAGGTACCATTATCTCAGGGGCATTGTGTGAAGGTGGGGCAAGTACTGCGCATGTCCATGAAGGGGAACACTGCGGGGGCTGCTGCCGTATCCTCCAGACACCCCACGTCTGGACGACAGTCCAACAAAAAACAACCTCAGAAGATGGCGGCTTCTGGTCCTCAGAGTTGGGGATTTATAATATCTTACAAGTTTCCAGGTAGAGATAGATTGGGGGCAAATCTCCAAATGCTGAACCCTCCCCATGAGATTATTGGGCTCACAGTGGTGGTCCTTACATGTAGGGGCACCATGACTGTCACTATACTGGGGGGCACCGTGGCTGTCACTGTACTGGGGGGGCACTGTGGCTGTCACTATACCAGAGGGCACTGTGGCTGTCACTGTACCGGTGGGGCATTTTGGCTGTCACTATACCGGGGGGCGCTGTCTTTAGCCT